>NC_092229.1:14305393-14557893 GCF_036320965.1 Panulirus ornatus
GACTGTGGCCGCACCATTAAAAGCAGGAGAAAAGTGAAGCAAGTTGTGGAGAGAGGGAGCGTCATCTGCCTTAAGGAATTATAAAACTTGCTATTATGGCGCCTGCAGCCATCAAATGGCCCGTGCAACACACCACTTCCAGCGCCCTGCCTGCCACGGAGCAGTTTGTGCTGATACGAACGCACAAAAATAATTCCGCCAAAATTACATAACATGAGAGTATGATATATATATATATCTTTTTTCATACTATTCGCCATTTCCCACATTAGTGAGGTAGCGTTAAGAACAGAGGACTAAGCCTTTGAAGGAAATCCTCACTTGGCCCCCTTCTCTGTTCCTTCTTTCGAAAAATTAAAAACGAGAGGGGAGAATTTCCAGCCCCACGCTCCCTCCCCTTTTAGTCGCCTTCTACGACACGTAGGGAATACGTGGGAAGTATTCTTTCTCCCCTATCCCCAGGGATGATATATATATATATATATATATATATATATATATATATATATATATATATATATATACTAGCTGTGTGCTGGCAACATAGTCACGGCTCAATGCGCGCCAAGCTTTAAGGTAAACAATCTTCCCCCCGCACCGCATCCACTCCAGATCACTCGGAAATAGACGCATCTTCTCCTAGACATACTCCTTTACTTCGGCTTTCTCTTTAATTAATTCTTCCCTACACCCTATTCCACACAGACACACGCACACACACACAGGCCTCCATGGTGTAATGGTTCGCGTTATCTTATAGCTTGGTTTTGTGGATAATGAGTCTTCAAACTCTAAATGTCATTGACAATATTAAGTACAAAAAATTTTCCTATTCTTGGCATCGTTTCCCTACCACCCATGCAAGCGCCTCTCCTGTATCCACCGGCAGCCTAGCCGGTGCCCAGCTGGCAGACAGACACTTTGTGAAATGGTAATTAACATTTCCTCCGTAAAGCTGGTAATGTGTTCTGCAATATGATGCAGCAGGACTAAGTGGATGCCATTTCCTTTCTCAGGATACATAACACATCTAGCCAGTTTCATTCTCGATATTTCTCAGTAACAAGTTTCATCATGACGTGTTTCTCCGCCCGACAGGGGAGCAGTTTCATCCAAACTTATAGTAATAACTGTCTTCATTAGGGCCTACACGAACGCCATTTCATTATACGATCTAATCCGTTCGTGTAACTGCGCCTCGACCACTGACGTCCCCAGACGGTAAGAGGAAGCCAATACCATCCGAAACTTGCAACAACGATATGAACTAGAAACCATTTGTAAGTCGCTGTATAGTGCACTTCCGTTGGGTTCGTTATGGATTCTTTTTTTTCTTCTTCTTCTTCCTTTCCCTATAAGCCAAAATATGTTCACATGTGTGAGCATTTCTCAATCATGGAAGCACCATTTCAAGTCCATATCTTCCTCTTAGTCACTTTCCTACTTATTCCTGAGTCAATCCCATAGGCATCTCTGACTCTACACTACGTGAGTTTACCTCCATCAAACATCACCATCGTGCTGGATAATCTTCTCACTCCGCTCCTAAAGACTTGCACTACAGTAATACTTCACCTGATCATTTACCCATGTCTCCTTGTACCAACAGGCCATCACTACATACAACTACAAGTATGCACTCAAACCTCAGGATCAGCTTTGCGAAATATTGATGAGAATGTTCAATGACCCAGTCAATCGATTCTTCACGAATTCTTCTTTCACTTCCCTCACTATCAGGACTCTGTCTTCCGTTTAAAGTTACCATCAGACTTTCCGTAGAGGTAATATAATGCTAAAAATTTACTATTACGGGCTATTATACACAGGAACGGTGCGCGCAGGCGTGAGTTACGACGATTTCAGTCACCATGAATTTGTGATGTCCATGTTATTGTACGCTGACAAAGATCTGTTGGGAAACCTAAAACAATACACACAAGAAGGCATCTTCACAACCAAAAGCCAAAATAACAAGAAACAAAGGTCAGAGACGAAGAAAAAAAAAGAATAAACACAGGACAGAAAAACGAGAAAAAAATCTATAAACAGACAAGAAAGAAAATGACAGTAAACACACCGGCGAGAAAGACGGAAAAGAAAACGAGAATAAACACGGGGCAGAAAGATGCATGGGAATATATTTCTTTCAGAGAAGGCGACCTTGGGAAGACAAGGACATGACATATAAACTTGGGGAAGAGATGTGGTCAAACACACACACACACACACACACACACACGACTAAATATGGGGAGTGTAAGAGTTGATAAGGGAGAATGTGCAGGGTGAAGGCAAGATCGGGTCAAGGACGTAATTATATACCTCAAGTGGAGGACTAAGAGGACATGGTGGGTTGCCAGGGGTAGGCCAAGTTTCAAGATGCGAGCTCAGTCAAGAGAGGAACCCAGGCAGGCTTAAGAGACACGCGTTTTCTAAGAGCTTTGTTCCGCCGCGGACGACCATACGACCGTTATATTTGTGCGACCGTCAGGCGCGACGGCTCCGACCTTGGGAATGATAGCCTAGCAGCCAGCCTTCGACCATGATCCGTGTGGGTCAGGTCGAATACCAGGCCACCACATCCCAGGGGGGTCGAGCAAGTCATGCTCACGGATCAACAGCAGCTTCTGACAGTGACCAGCTGAAAAGTAGGCATATGTGGTAAACACTCGACAGTAAAATAACGTAGTGAAAGATATTGCTTAAGATATTGTTAACGCGATCATAGCAAAAACTGATGAAAGTGTAAATCATACAACAAAATGGTAAAACACGGGAGGATCTGAAAAGTTGTAACATAACGGAAATGACGTTACATGATAAACAAATAAAACGTTATCACCTTGAGGTACGTGAGACAGAAGCCCTAACGACCATTTAGTTACCTCTCCGGGTCCTTGATACGTAGAAGAATACTGTATACTGCATATAGGTCTCCGTTACCAAGCTCCCTACGTATACCGGTGCCCAAAGTCGCTACCTTCTCAAAAGACATTTACTTCGCTTGGTGATGATGAGTCGTACCGTATCTACCCGCACCAACCCATGTATGACCACCTTCCCTGATGCTATGATACATGGGTCAAGGGTGGAAACACCACTCGCTGCAAAGCTATGTTAACACACTCGTTGCCGGACTAGTTAAGCTCACAGCAATGTTACGAGGCTATGATAATGTCGCTCGTCGACCAATAAGTTAACTTCCTTCTCGCCATAGCATTATTAACACCTCTCGCTGTCATGCTTTGTTACTCGCTGCCTTCTTATGTTAACACCGCTATCTTCCGTGCTGTGTTAATGCCACTAACTGCCAGGCTATGTTAACTACTCTCCTGGCTATAGAAACATTAAACCGATCCATCTACTAAGTGCAGAGCTTATTTCAGGAATACTAGGTTGTAAGATCTTTGCATGTAGAACAAGTCCAGATCCTCTACAGACTTCTATTTTTCTACTGATTCATAATAAATTTCTACAGACTCAGATAATGATTGAAGAGGTTATCAATTTTAATATCAAAGAGATGATGAAACCAGAAAAATACTGTTAATATTCAAAACAATTATTGGACTTATACGTTGATGGTTAATATTCAATCCAATCTTCGTAAAAGCAACGCTCTTAATTTCTTAATAGGCTACGTTTATGCAGAGCAGTATAGTTATGCATAATTTTTCCCGACAAGCGTGGCTCTTCCACAAAGACCTTAAATAATCTTGTAATACGCGATAAACCACTTTACTCAAGTTTCATCTTCTCAGTGAAACCCTTCACGCAATCTACAAAATCTGGTCACAGTCCGGACCACTGCCGCCATACACTATAAAATGACGTGATAAACATTAAATGAATTATCCAATAAAGGCATTTACCCATCGCATTACCTATATCATACCTAAAAAGTCAATTAATGTTAGCGATAACAATTCATCTACGACCACAGCGCAGCTGACAGAAGGCAGCCACCAGCTTAATGACAAGTTCACACACCACATTCGTGAGGGAGAATTTGGACGGTCTTCATTTGACTTTAAAATCAAATGATTTTTTTTTTCTATACCGCCGCGCTAGTCGACAAGTGCCAAATCAGTTCCTGGCAAAAATCGTCGTGTTTCAGCACAAAAATATTTGGATCACCTGGCCACCGGTTCCTGCCATGTTGACATGGGAAGAAAAAAAAAAAATAATGATGCTAGTATTCCACACGGCAGTGAGGGGCACCAGCTGGTTAACAGTAGCAAAGCGATCGGGAACCTTCCTCCGTACCCTGACAAGACTTAAAGTAACCTAAACTTGTATAATCAAAATTCTATCCAGGTAGCACTTCAAGGAACAAAAAAACAATTCGAAAAGAAGAGGAAAAAATAGGTCTGTTTCGACGGTAGAACACCAAAACAACTACCCACTCTGCTCGCCCGCCGAATATGGTCGGGTTGCTAAATTATCATTCGCAGTAGCAAACGTTGTAAGTGAAAAATAATCAAAATGCTGAATGTATTTGTGATAAATGGTATAATGTAACAGCGACTGACAGACACATCAAAAAAATGACAGAGAAAATTTGTCGTCAATGTCTGCAGTGCGGCGGGTGTAAAGTAATGCTATTTGGGAAATATAATATCTTTCCAAGATCCAGATAGAAAATGGGTCTGCAATGAACAACGATAACAACTTAAAAATCTACCAAGCTATGATCAGCTGCCGGCCAAAGAGCAAATACTGCACTAACGTTCTACGATTCAACGATCGAAATTTTGAATACAAAATACAGACACCATATTGCTCCTCTGTACCTTGTGAGTCAGATCACGTCGATAATACACTGGTCTCGAAAACATAAAAAACGACGAAAAAGAAATTGTTAAAGTCTATTAATAACAAGTGCACACAGGAATGAGAAAGGTTTCTTTTACGTTAACCACTTATACCAATATACAGAACTAACATTCAACGAAACACAAGACAATTATGGCCATTGTTTTGCCATTCTTTAGATAAATTAATAAATAAGAAACGTTTGTTCTATGTTATATTATACACTAAAAACATATCATACCTGTTGCTACAAACTATCAAATCTTATCTAACTTCTGTGGCCTGCCTGGTTTTTAAAAGACTTTCAAGTGCAACCTTTAATCACAGTTTTGCATCTTAAAACTCAGTAGCTCACTGAAAGCAGTAACATGACATCGAAAATCTTAAAAACAAAACTGAGCAATCTTCTCCAGTAATTGCTCGTGGTCCCTATGTCCATAACTGATTTATCTGATCCATCAAAAACGCAAAACATGAGTCTCTGACATCATCATCATCGTGGAAAACGAAACATCACACTCTCATTACCAAATCAATGTCATGCAAATCAGGCGTTTAATCACTTCATGCACGCTACCTGCTAAGTATGATAAAGTCTCTCATATCATAACTCAAGAGCAATTTTCAATTTCAATATAAAAAATATGATGCAGCAGCGAAGATGATGTTAATATTCAAAACAATTACTAGAGTTATAAGATGAGAGTTTATAGCCTATCCAATCTTATGTAAACGCAACGCTCTTAACTTCTTAATAGGATATGGTTAAGCACACCAGTAGAGTTAAGCATTTCTTGACAGCCTACGTTTAAATAAAGCAACACAGTGATTCAGGACTCCTTGGCTGGCTGTGTTTACTCCTATCACAAAGACAAAAGACAATGAAACAAAAACACCGTACATGCAAAGCAGACTCATTAATTTCTTATTCTTAGTCACCATGAGCTACAGGCTACGAGTACACTGAGCAAAGCCCCTTCTAGTACTGTGATATCATGTGTTCAAGTTGTGGTACTATAAACTGTTGTTCGCATGTGAACTACAAAGTAAACACGATGGTGCAACCTCCGAGCACAATGGTACAGCCAGACCAGCATACCCAAGGGTTGCACCTTCCGTCATGTTCAAGGCGTTAGAAAGCATATATATATATATATATATATATATATATATATATATATATATATATATATATATATATATATATATATATATATTGGAAAGGTCCACGGGGAAAAATGAAACACGATATATTTCCCCGTAGACTCATAGGAATATATATATATATATATATATATATATATATATATATATATATATATATATATATATATATATTACAAACGAATCTCCAACAGCCAGGATCGAACCCGGGACCCCTGTGCAACAGGCGGGAGCGCTACCACAGGGGTCCCGGGTTCGATCCTGGCTGTTGGAGGTTTGTATGTTTTGTGAAAGTGCGCGTTCATAGACACTTTGTTCGTGTATATATATATATATATATATATATATATATATATATATATATATATATATATATATATATATATAATGAAGTAACAGCAATGACACGGTACGAAGTTCAGTCCAAAAAGTATGAAGAAAGGGCTCAGAAATTATCTTGCAAGTCGACCTAACAAACTACAGAATATGAACCAATGAATGACTCCGAAATTTGGAACAGCATGACCCTAAAACATAAACGAACGACCTTTGAGCACAACGATACGACTCTTGACCAAGGAAATACGACCCGTGGTTTTATGATGGCGTGGTCTTCGGCCATTCTCTTAAAGATGCGGGTAAAGACCGAGCTAACATAACGAAGGGTGCTGGCGGCGTTCTCTGGAGCGACACTTTAACACACGCGCCTCTCTCTCTCTCTCTCTCTCTCTCTCTCTCTCTCTCTCTCTCTCTCTCTCTCTCTCTCTCTCTCTCTCTCTCTCTCCTGCCAGATCCCCGCGCGTCAGTGTAGCGGGAGCTGACGTACACCACAACTCACCGCCAGGGTGCACACATCACAAAGGAAATATTCACATTCCCCCCTCCTCCCGCCCCCGTAAGCCAGAGACTGGAAGATATACACAACACGCACCTACCAAAGAAAACAGACGCATATGTTTTCCAAAAGTGTGTTCTGTATATTATGCCGGGCTGTCGCTTGTGGAAAGCAATGCTTCTGTTGGAAGGTGTTTTTAAGTCAGCATTTTACATATAACAGTGTTCGCTGATTTATTTATATTAACATGCACCTGCGTGATGACTGTCAATATATCTTTATACATGTTAATGTGCAATGCATTATATCTAATTATCTATCCGTGGCATGTCATCATCCATCTGGGAGAGAGTCTTACACTCCTTAACTTCACGTATCCTCCACACAAGACTTCTGAACCATGAACCATCCATCCACTGGTGCCAGCACTCACTTCCTATCTCTGTCTGTGACTCTATCGTGATCATGTTTCTTTACGTCATCCTAAAAACTTTATCCGCCAAGTTTGTTTTTTTTTTCTTCCTCTCAGATTTCAAAGACTTCGCGTCTACGTCCACACTATCGTAGCCTCTTACGAACTAAAACTGGTTATCGCGTCTCCCACGATCCTCCCTCCTCGCGTACCGAGCACACTGTACAGAGTCATGCAAATAGAGTCCTATCATCAGACACACACACACACACGGTTCCTTCCTACCCTGCCATGCACACTGCATCACGTCAGGCAACACAGCCCTTATACATGCACTCCTAATCATCTCATTTCATAGCCATGCTCCATGTGCGTCTATGCTTATCCAACGTTCTACACACACACACACACACACACACACGCACACAGGGAGACGTACATAAGTATACAGTCATACACACACGACTCCGTCAATTCGAAACGTAGAACAACAACACTGGTTCCCTGTGGTAGATCATCACAGCCCATCACCTGCACAGGCGAGGTGGGTTGTTAGCCCCGTCTCTTGCCCGTCTCACTACAAACTCCCCTGCTCCGTCTTCTACCTGTCCCAGTGAAAGTCCCAGACCCGTCTATTACCCTTCTCACAAAAAATTTCAAGCGCCGTCTCTTACCTGTCCCACTAAAAGTCCCAGACCCACTTCTTATCTGTCCTACTAAAAGTCCCAGACCCATTTCTTACCTGTCCCACTAAAAGTCCCAGACCCATTTCTTACCTGTCCCACTAAAAGTCCCAGACCCATTTCTTACCTGTCCCATTAAAAGTCCCAGACCCATTTCTTACCTGTCCCATTAAAAGTCCTACACCCATTTCTTACCTGTCCCACTAAAAGTCCCAGACCCATTTCTTACCTGTCTCACTAAAAGTCCCAGACCCATTTCTTACCTGTCCCACTAAAAGTCCCAGACCCATTTCTTACCTGTCCCATTAAAAGTCCCAGACCCGTCGATTTCCCTTGTCGCCAAATCCTTCCTCCTTGTTCACGCAACAAAAACAACAAAAACAAGAACAACAACATAAGACCTCTGTAATCCTGAAGTATTTTCCATGCATTTACGTCTCACGTTTACCGAACGTTTTCAAACCCTCTCATTTATAGTATCAACCGAGTACTATGTTGACGAAAACCCTCATTAACGTGTTAATTAACAGACATCCTTAATTAGGAAATTCTATCTACATGCAAGTGACTTTATACAAAGCTCGTGTGGGGAGCGAAGTTCAATTTGGCCAGGGAGTTTCTTGCCAAAGTAACTCCACAACCAAACCTATGAGGACAGGACCACAGTTCCCACTACAGCTATCCGGTACAGTATGTCGTATGAGTAAAGTGTTTTACTGAGTAAATCTCAAAATAAAGTAACTTTGGTGTTCTACGCTCGAGCAGGAGACAGACGCTAGGTCTGCACACCAGCTGGCGTTGGCATCACCATGGTAGGCCTGCACACCAGCTGGGGCGAGCATCACCACGGTAGGCCTGCACACCACCAGCTGGGGGTGACCATCTTGATCACTATGGTAGGCCTGCACAACAGCTGGGGTTTACCATCTTGATCACTATGGTAGGCCTGCACACCACCAGCTGGGGGTGACCATCTTGATCATTATGGTAGGCCTGCACACCACCAGCTGGGGGTGACCATCTTGATCATTATGGTAGGCCTGCACACCACCAGCTGGGGGTGACCATCTTGATCATTATGGTAGGCCTGCACACCACCAGCTGGGGTTTACCATCTTGATCATTATGGTAGGCCTGCACACCACCAGCTGGGGTTTACCATCTTGATCACTATGGTAGGCCTGCACACCACCAGCTGGGGGTGACCATCTTGATCACTATGGTAGGCCTGCACAACAGCTGGGGTTTACCATCTTGATCACTATGGTAGGCCTGCACACCACCAGCTGGGGGTGACCATCTTGATCATTATGGTAGGCCTGCACACCACCAGCTGGGGGTTACCATCTTGATCATTATGGTAGGCCTGCACACCACCTGGGGTTTACCATCTTGATCACAGACGGTAGGAGCCTTGGGTATGATAAGTCTGGCCTTTTGACCTGCTCTTTTAAGGGTCGTACCGTCGTGATCAAGGGTTCAGCATCCACAAGGAACACAAACCTGCTACATGACAGGATGGGAGGAAAGAATACAACACTCATAGGCCGGTGGCTCCTCACCGGGCAAATGAGTCTACAGATCAGCGTCCTAGGCGAGTCACGTCAACTAACTTAGGTGTTCAAGAGGACAAGATCGAGGGTTACTCACGAGCCATCCTGCTGTGCCACCACCACCACCGTCAGGAGGAACCACAAGACCAGCACCAGCATCGCCCTGACCCTCTCGTGACTTGCTGCGGCGCTATGTATATCCTCGAGGCACCACCTCCTTCCCTCGCCTCCCTGGCGAACGAAAGCACTGAGAGGACCCCCGGGCCGGCACTAGGGGAGGAGGAGAGATGGTCAACGCGACAGTGTTTCAGCTTCAAGTCTTTTCATGACTATGTAGCGCACGTGCACGTGACTCGGATCCTAGACACGTGCGTGCGTGTGTGTAAAGTCTATCACGAACACTTCAGTTCTTCCGAATTAAAACTGGTGAATTCTAGAACGTAATCATGACCTCACCCCCCGTGTCAGAGAGACATTTTTTCTTCACCTCAGATGTTCATCAAGGTCGAGGGGAACCATTTCAAGCGTTGCCACTTCACTCGGGCACGAACGGGTCTTGCTCACACCTTGACACACGAGGGGTTCCTCCTCACTTGCGACAACACGTCCTTCGCGTCAACCTCCGAGTGTGCTATTCAGACGATCCCGGCTACGCTCTGTGGTACACCTGCGAGGCTCCCGTGCCACAGATCCCTCGGCTGTACACTCACGGTCAAGTCACTTTGACACTCGTTCACAAAATTGATTAGGAGGTCACAATAGACTCCAGGCAGGAGGGTAGCACGTCCCCTGCCCGATGTGTCTGGTGCCAGATTCTGCTGGTCACGGCGTGAAGTTAGCTTCTCATGTCGGCTACACAGTGGAGGGTTTCTGAACTTCCTCGCTACGCACACTCGCTCCCATGACGTACTAACACTTGCTGAAAATCTATATGGCCCTGTTCACAGACGGTATGTGTTGCCTCGCTGTAACGCACGTCTTGATGCCAGCTGTTCAGAGTCTGCTTACACTGGTAAGGTATCCCACACTCTTGCAACACCCTGGGTGTGGTGTCTCCCTTACGGGACACCAAGCAATGTGTTCCTTGTTGGGAATATATTACTCCACAGCAACACAAGGGACGAGGTTCTCTGTGAACATACACTTGTGGAAAGTCTCTCTGGGTCGATACACCGTGATGGACAGATCCTGAAGGTGTGTAAACTTACAGTCTCTGATGACTAACACGTCAAATATGATCTATGATACAAATATGTATTCAGTGACGATCTGCTTCGTGCTGTTTACATATAATTATGGAGTTTCTGAAAAAAAAAATACATGACATATTTTTGGGTTTATCTCCACTTCTGGAAAATTTCATATATGCACACACACTTGTGGGGCTCCTCAGTACATCACACTTTTTTCTATAGCATGTGATACATTGAATATTGTGTCTACACAGAGTTTCTGGTAAAGCACACACACACACACACACACACACACACACAACCTGGCTTAGGTGAGATGTATGTGTGTGTGTGTGTGTGTGTGTGTGTGTGTACACAGATCTGTGTAAAGACACTTTAAATACATATACAGTTGGCAACACGAGTGAACAATTCTCCCAGTAACACACACAAAATAATAATTACATGCACACACGGCACCAAGGCGTAGGACGGCACTATAACGTGAGGCGGCACAAGAACGTAGCACGGCAATATAACGTAGAAAGACACCCAAAACGTGGCGCACCTGCACCATAACTCCATGGATCGGTGCCATAACAAGAGGCAGCACTACAACATGGGACGGCACCATTACTGGGTGCCAGAGGCCAGGGACCACACGGCAGAGGCCAGAGGCCACACGGCAGAGGCCAGGAAACACACGGCAGAGGCCAGGGACCACACGCCAGAGGCCAGGGACCACACGGCAGAGGCCAGGGACCCCACGCAACACACACTACTGGTTAAGGCATCACTCACTATGAGCTACAGAGAGAACCTGAGATCGTTCAGCTCAGGATGAAATAAAGTGCACATCAACCCACTACACACGACCCTGGGGATGCCACGGCGTCGCCTTTGACCATACCGTTGAGGGTCTACGTCAAAGGTCAGCCCATCATTGCTGAGGGTTGAGCCGCCCTGCTCGGGGATCGTACCACCGTAGTAAAGGATCGTACGGTAATGTCCAGGGTGGTAGGCTGTGTGTGGAAGAGACAGAGTGTGAGGAATGGTGCTGGTGAGAAGCGGAGAGCAGGCTGGCTGCGTGGTTGGTCTGTACGACGCATACTTTCGCAACTTTGGTCCCGACGTAACTCGGGCGGGGTGACAGCTGGTGTGTCGGGATCCAGCCCGCGGGGGAGGCTCCGTCACCCACCTGAAAACTTCGGCCTGAAATTCTTTGGCGGAACACCTGATGGTGGGCAGCAGCAGACGCCTGCCTCCTGGCCAGCCTCCACAGCGCGTCAGCCACTCCGTCACCAGGGCAAAGTCGCCACGAAAGTTTGACGGATAGAATCAAAACTATCATCTATTTTTCTCTTTTTGCGTGCTGAATTGCGTCTCCCGCCTTAGCGTGGTAGCGTCAGAAACAAACGACCGATAGATAGTCTCATTTGCCCACACTTTCGTTCCCTGAACACCATGTTATGATACATGGAAATCAGAGCCTAGCATCCTTAGCCAAGGCCCAGGAGATTACTCAGTCGTTCTCATTACCAGGACAGATGCTAGGGTTCAGCCCTCCTGCCAGCATGTTTCTCCACCCCAGCAGAGCACATCAGTCCAGTTTATTCCATCCTATGTTCACCTCTCGCACCCCTGGAACGTCTTCTCTTCCCCCTTCTTTCCAACCGCTCTGTCCGTCTTTCTTGGCCCATCCTCTCCATACGTTCAGACCATTTCAGTCCACCCTGACCAGCTTTCCCTGTTAGAATGCGCTTACTACCACGCCTCTCGCTCACACCGCCATCCCTTACAGGATCATCCCACATCACGCCACATAAAGTCCACAGGCATGCCATTTCAATAAGGTCCACCCTCTTCCATTCTTTCCCATTCCGTGCCCAAGACTCACATCCATACGACGATGATGGGAATATTATACTTTCATCATAACTAACACACAGTGACCTCCCCTTCCCACACGCTCCTTCAATGCTCCCAAGACCTAAGCCCTTCTCTTCCACTGCTCCATCCAGTGCCACGTCCACTCCAGGTACCTGAAGGAACTCTTCTTTCTCCAGCTCCTGCTTCATGGAACTTACACTCGAACCATCCACCCTCACTTCCTCCCTGATACACCTCATTACAATTACTTTGGTCAACATTTTCGGGCAAATTTTCACTCCCCTTCACACAGTATCCTATAAACTCTCTCACAGTAGCTAGATGGTGGAGAGACCCCTCTGGCCCACCATCAGAAACCGTGTTATCTTTCCATCATGCTAACTCCATTTCCAATTTCATGGGATGGATCAAGTACACTCACGCAGCCTCCGAAATCACTCATGCATATCCTCCATCCTCAGACCACTGTGGTCAAGGGAAACACGGAATCCCACAGCAGTAAAAATGCTCCGGATTTTTGCCACTTTACACAATGACTCCTCAACGTCAGACCCGCCTCTCCGACCACACATGTGTAGTTTCCAAAGTCGAGATAGTGTCAATGTCGAGAATATCCGTCTCCTGGGTACAACCAGGGAGTGGGGCAGGCGAGATATATATACAGTGGTCATCGCTAGAGGATTCTCCTCTCCTGTGATCAGAGTACGTTAACCTGACGACCATCTTTGGTCCAAGCCACTCCCCCGCAACCACTTAAATAATGCTGTTACTACTACTACTACTACTACTACTAATAATAATAATAATAATAATAATAATAATAATAATAATAATAAATCTGTAGTCAGCAAACTATCATATTCATACACTCAAGAACTTCGCGTCCTGGAAAAGTAAATTCTTGAAAAAAGAAAAGTAAATATCAAGTTTGTGGTTATCAAAGGTTCAGTCAATCCGGCTGATGAAGAGACGTGGTAGTTGTCAAAACATGTATTCAAATCCATTCATGTGTTATCTCTGACGTGTGTGGCGGCCGTGCAAGTAGCGTATATGGTGCGTGGCAAAGGCTCTACCTAACCAGAACTTGACAGAGGACATGAGACGGGACGGTCGGTGGGCGGAGGGGACCTTATACACGTTCAGGTGGGGACCACTGACGACCCTCCCCACTGTGGTGACCACTGACGACCCTCCCCACTGTGGTGACCACTGACGACCCTCCCTCCCCACTGTGGTGACCACTGACGACCCTCCCTCCCCACTGTGGTGACCACTGACGACCCTCCATCCCCACTGTGGTGACCACTGACGACCCTCCCCACTGTGGTGACCACTGACGACCCTCCCCACTGTGGTGACCACTGACGACCCTCCCCACTGTGGTGACCACTGACGACCCTCCCCACTGTGGTGACCACTGACGACCCTCCCCACTGAGGTGACCACTGACGACCCTCCCCACTGTGGTGATTAAATTAACCACTTGTACGAACGGGAGGTTTACCACTGTCGTCTGCATCACGTGAACTGGGACTAATGAAGTATACGTGGTACTTCCTCAAGCATCTGTCTTACTATGAACAAACGTTATATGAAATCAACTAAATATATAATGTCTCCTACACACACACACACACACACACAACCGCCCAAACCAGGTGCCCATCTATCGACCAGCTCCGAGTGCAGGATGAATACCTGGGTTGGGTGTAGGTGCACTACCACACCCACGGTTCGAACCCATGCGGGTCCGACCACAGGCTGACGTGTGCTAACTCATGGTCAGTAACGACGGGTGTGTGTGAAATTTTCCATATTCATATGGATGATGTGGCCACTAAGGCCACAATTCCCAGTCCCTGGATGCCGGGGCCACTGAGGCCACAATTCCCAGTCCCTGGATGCCGGGGCCACTGAGGTCACAGTTCCCAGTCCCTGGATGCCGGGGCCACTGAGGGCACAGTTCCCAGTCCCTGGATGACGGGGTCACTGAGGCCACAGTTCCCAGTCCCTGGATGATGGGGCCACTGTGGCCACAGTTCCCAGTCCCTGGATGATGGGGCCACTAAGGCCACAGTTCCCAGTCCCTGGATGACGGGGCCACTGAGGCCAGTTCCCAGTACCTGGATAGCGGGGCCATTGTGGACACAGTTCTCTCTCTCTCTCTCTCTCTCTCTCTCTCTCTCTCTCTCTCTCTCTCTCTCTCTCTCTCTCTCTCTCTCTCTCTCTCTCACCTTCCTGTATACACCTCGCTCACTTGCGTTATCTTCCTGTTTTCCTTCCTGCCATACTACTGGACTGTGTCAGCTCTCCATCCTTGTCTTACACAACAACTCCGTTTTCTCTCTCTGCTCCATGGTTCATTCTAACATCTTTATTCCTCATTATATCGATCATTTTTTATCATATTCCCCACGTCCTTCGTTAGGAGTCCACCGTCACCCCATCTGCCACTGCTACACCATTATTCAAGGTTCTCTCTACCTGGTCTTAGAAGGAACTCCTAAACAACCTACACCCTCACACTCTTGCCATCATCACACGGCTCCTTAAACTGCCGAGAACTGGATTACATTATATCAAATTCTTCCACGTCTGAACACCCACGTCCTTCCTAAATTCACTACGAACAAACCTAACAGACCATTTCCAAAGCCTCGCCTCCTGAACAGATCCACCATTCTGATCCCCTGACTTTCACAGACGAATACCCTGTTCTCGTTCACATTCAATATCGTGAGCCATCTTGGCAACTAGTTGCCTTACAGTGCTATAAAGTTCCTCTGATGTTTCGCCAAGTAGCACCGTGTTCTCTGCCTATACTGTCACACTACACTACTCTCTACCCTTTACAGCTACGTCTCTCTGACCAACCACAAAAAGGCCAGGGATGTTACACACATCTTTTGATCACGTCATCCCGGCACAACTCACTCACTAGTCTGAAAAATACTGGAGCCGGTGGAAGATGTTGAAACTTTGTAGAATTGTATGATCCATCAATCGCCTTACGATATACTGAACGTAATTTGGTTCATCAACTAACTTGCGATATAACGAACGTATCATATCAACCAACTTACGATATAACGAACGTAATCTGGTCCATCAATCGCCTTACGATATACTAAACGTAATTTGGTTCATCAACCAACTTACGATATAACGAACGTAATCTGATCCATCAACCAACTTACGATATACTAAACGTAATTTGGTTCATCAACCAACTTGCGATATAACGAACGTAATCTGGTCCATCAACCAACTTACGATATACTAAACGTAATTTGGTTCATCAACCAACTTGCGATATAACGAACGTAATCTGGTCCATCAACCAACTTACGATATACTAAACGTAATTTGGTTCATCAACCAACTTGCGATATAACGAACATAATCTGGTCTATCAACCAACTTACGATATACTAAACGTAATTTGATCCATCAACCAACTTACAATAAAACGAACATAATCTGGTCCATCAACCACCTTACAATAAACTGGTGAATGTAATTAGTTCTATCAACCCATTTACGATAAACAGAACGTAATCAGTTTCATTGAACAATTCATGGTACAATCAGAACGTGTCTAGTCAAAGAACCAACATACAATAAAACCAACAGAACGTTACAGGTCAACGAACCAACCAATTTAGAATACACCGATCAGAATGTCCTCTGGTCAATAAATCAACATACAATACACCCAACTGGTCCATTAATCAGCCTAGGATCCACACGACTGAGAACCATCTGCTGTTATTATTATAAGCAGTACCACGCCAGGAATTTCTGTCTCATATATCACTTCCGCATTTATCTACTGCAGTATAGTTTTCTTTCAAAGTCCTTGTACAGAATACGTAATTCAGTTTTTAAAGGTCCTTCTGCGGTTTGCATGCGTCTCTCTTAAAGTCCTTCCGGAGTACACAGAGTTCTTATTCATCGATTCTTCCATAGTATCATACGAGATTTCTTATACAACGTCTTTCCGTGTTATTGGCCACTACATAAATTCACAGTCCTTTAGGTAATCAATCATTGTCTATCAAAGCCAACACACGAATGGTGAACTCAGTTCTGTTTGGGATGTTGGGATGATGCTCCAATGCTATATTTCTCACTCTATACACAGAACATTAAACAACATGGCCTTCATGTGAAACAACTCGAAGTTTAGCCATTAGCGATTACAATTTCAATGACGTAGAATCTTTATTTCAACGTAAAGCATGACAGTGTTGTTCTTCACATTCATATCAATCATGAAAGACAAATATAAAGAATAAAGGAAGTACATTCACTGAGAAATCAAGCAAAAGCAGAGAGGGCGACAATTCTCTCTCCACAGAGAGTGTTTTGGGTGCGCGCTGGCGGGCCCGACCCGACCCAAGTAAACGCACGCCGCCGACTGATGAGCCTAACGCTCCCGCACCCTCTTATATAACCTCGGAGATGCAACACGTAGCCCCCCCTCAACACACACCTCACCTGCCTGGCCTGCCCACAGCCACGATCATCGTCTCCACTTCCACCCAGGTAACAGCAAGATCATGCACAGTACATGAGCAACGATTAGCTTCCAAACAAGTTTCGGGTCACTGTACATTTAGGGAAAGATAAAACTCAGTACTTCCTGATGTGAGCCACTCTATCCCCAAATCGTAATTATTTTCAAAAATAATTGCTATACACATTGCCATGCGTATAAGTCTATTCATTCACCCAATATTTCACTGTTCACTGTCTGCGCACTGCAGTTCAGCACAGAGGTACGTATTTGCTGAAAATGACAAAAATTTGATACAAAATGCAAAAACTCGCCCAAAATCATGGCAAGCGTCGAGGAAACCATACGACCAGCGTCCGTGTGCGCTTCTACTCGCTGAACAACACAGGCACTAACACGGGAAGTCTCACTGTTGCGAATGTCTAAATTATCCTAGTCCGCGGAGTGACGTAGCTAACGAATTGTGCGTAATTCATACGTAACTCGTTGCCACAACTTGGTGGAACTGACGGCTGTGTTGGATATGCCTCCACAACGACACCTGACGAAGTCCTGAGAACAAGTGTTATACTCCCGGGTTTTTCGTCTCGTCAGCCAGGGAGCTACAAATATAGTCTTGCTCCCACCAAGTTAATGACCCAGGTTTAGGAAGGGATGAAGACAGAAAGTAAGGATATTATTATCATAGGCAGATGACACGGTGCTAATGGGCGAAGCATCTACGGAAGTTAAGAGCAGTGTAGGGTTAAAGAACAGACTGTCTGTGAAACATAAGGAATCAGGACGGTAAATCTGTTCAGGAGGCGAGGCTTTGGAAATGGTCTGTTAGGTTTGTTCGTAGTGAATTTAGGAAGGACGTGGGTGTTCAGACATGGAAGAATTTGATATAATGTAATCGAGTTCTCGGCAGTTTAAGGAGCCGTGTGATGATGGCAAGAGTGTGAGGGTGTAGGTTGTTTAGGAGTTTCTCATAAGACCAGGTAGAGAGAACCTTGAATAATGGTGTAGCAGTGGCAGAGGATGTGATGGTGGACTCCTGATGAAGGACGTGGGGAATAAAATAAAAATGATTGATATAATGAGGAATAAAGATGTTAGAATGACCTATGAGCAGAGAGAAAACGGAGTTGTGTAAGACAAGGATGGAAAGCTGACACAGTCCAGCAGTATGGCAGGAAGGAAAACAGGAAGATAACACAAGTAAGCGAGGTGTATACAGGAAGGTGAGAGAGAGAGAGAGAGAGAGAGAGAGAGAGAGAGAGAGAGAGAGAGAGAGAGAGAGAGAGAGAGAGAGAGAGATGAGCCACAAACTGGGAACTGTGGCCTCAGTGACCCCGTCATCCAGGGACTGGGAACTGTGGCCACAGTGGCCCCGTCATCCAGGGACTAGGAACTGTGGCCTCCGTGACCCCGTCATCCAGGGACTGGGAACTGTGGCCACAGTGGCCCCGGCATCCAGGGACTGGGAACTGTGGCCACAGTGGCCCCGTCATCCGGGACTGGGAACTGTGGCCTCAGTGGCCCCGTCATCCAGGGACTGGGAACTGTGGCCTTAGTGGCCCCATCATCCAGGGACTAGGAACTGTGGCCACAGTGGCCCCATCATCCAGGGACTGGGAACTGTGGCCTCAGTGACCCCGTCATCCAGGGGCTGGGAATTGTGGCCTCAGTGGCCCCGGTATCCAGGGACTGGGAATTGTGGCCTCAGTGGCCACATCATCCATATGAATATGGAAAATTTCACTCACGCACGTCGTTACTGACCATGAGTTAGCACACGTCAGCCTGTGGTCGGACCCGCATGGGTTCGAACCCTGGGTGTGGTAGTGCACCTACGCCCAACCCAGGTATTCATCCTGCACTCGGAGCTGGTCGATAGATGGGCACCTGGTTTGGGCGGTTGTGTGTGTGTGTGTGTGTGTGTGTGTGTGTGTGTGTGTGTGTAGGAGACATTATCTTTTTTAATTGATTTCATATAACTTTTGTTCATAGTAAGACAGATGCTTGAGGAAGTACCACGTATACTTCATTAGTCTCAGTTCACGTGATGCAGACGACAGTGGTAAACCTCCCGTTCGTACAAGTGGTTAATTTAATCACCTCAGTGGGGAGGGTCGTCAGTGGTCACCTCAGTGGGGAGGGTCGTCAGTGGTCACCACAGTGGGGAGGGTCGTCAGTGGTCACCACAGTGGGGAGGGTCGTCAGTGGTCACCACAGTGGGGAGGGTCGTCAGTGGTCACCACAGTGGGGAGGGTCGTCAGTGGTCCCCACCTGAACGTATATAAGGTCCCCTCCGCCCACCGTCCGTCCCGTCTCATGTCCTCTGTCAAGTTCTGGTTAGGTAGAGCCTTTACCTCGCACCATGCACGCTACTTGCACGGCCGCCACACACGTCAGAAACCATCATATACATGAATAGATTTAGATTTTTCTTTTCTTCTTAATTTCCTTCTTTGTTCTGGTAAGACTTAGTCAGGGGTAGTTCTCGAGATCCCGTCAGAAGTCGTTCTCAAAAACCTCGTCAGGACCTGATTAGACGAGACAAGATGGGACGACAAGAGAAAGGGGATCTGGAGGGACGGTATGAGACGGGAGGAGACAAAACGAAGAGGGACGTGGGCGAGGCGAGAAAGGACGGGAGAAGACGTGATAGGACGACGGAGGACGGGACGGGACGGGATGGGACGAAACAAGACGGAACGAGACGGGACGTAACGAGACGACACAGGACGGACGAAGATGAGACAAGACGGGACGAGGTGAGAGGAGACAGGGCGAGACGAAAGAGGACGGGTCGAGACTAAACGATATGGGACCTGACGGGAAGAGACGAGATGGGATGGAACGATAGAAAGCGAGACGGGATCTGACGGGATGAGACGAGACAAGGCGGGAGGAGACGACATAGGACCTGACCGGACGAGACGGGACCTGACGGAATGATACAAGACCTGACCGGACAGGACGAGACCTGAAGGGACGAGACAAAGCGGGATGAGACAGGAGGGGACGAGAAGACGGGACTTGAGACAAGACGGGGCGACAGACGTGACGGGACTTGACGAGGCGAGACAGGACGTGACGGAACGAAACGAGACGGGACGAGATGAAAGAAGATAAGACGGGAGGAGAGAAGACGAAATGGGACGGAACGAGAAGAGACATGACGGAACGGAACGTGAAGGATTGAGAAGAGACGGGACGGCACAGGACTAGAAGAGACGACATGCGATGGAACAGGACGGGGACGAGTTGGGACGGGACGAAAAGAGATGGAAAGGGATAAGACGACAGAAGACAGGACAAGACGACACCTAACATGACAGGACGACAAGAGACGAAACTGGAAGTTACGAGACGAGATAGTTCAAGGCGAAACGAGACGAGACCTGATGGAACGGAAGGGGACGAGACGGAACAGGACTGAACAAGACAAGAAACAGGACGGGACGAGACGAGAGGAGGCAGGACAAGACGGGACGGGACCTGACAGGACTAAGAAATGACGGGACGAGACAACACCACATTCCTCCACATCCTTCACTTCTGCTCCTTCCTCTCTCACTCGATCCTCATCTCTACACAACTTCCTTAATAAAGTCCGGACTTGGAGAAGATATCTCAGCGGGGTACACGGAATCTGGTTAGGTTTAATGCCTCCAAGACCCAGTTTCTACCCATCTCGCCATCGAAAATTCCTCGCAACTTTCCTTCCACGGTTCTGTAATCCCACACCCTGGCTCAAGTGGTCGTACTTCGTATTACTGTAACATCCAGTCTATCCTGGAAACTCCACCCCCACATTACAGGAAGAGCTATAGGTCTGCTTCCGTGGAATGGGGGAGGAAGTCCTGTCTAGATGTTATTTCTTTTCTTCTGAACACTTGCGCCGTTTGTACAAAGGATTTGATCCGTTCTTGTATGAAGTACTGCTCTCACATCTGGGGGGGGGGGGTGGATCTCGCTCGGCATCCTGACGGTACAGGACGAGACGAGACGGGACGGGACGGGAGATGAGACCTGACAGGTCGAGGCAGGACGAGACAGGAAAAGAAACGGGATGAGAGTAGACAAGACGAAGCGAGATGGCACCTGAAGGGAAGGGAAGACGATACCAGACCTGACGTAACGGGACGGGACGAATAAAAGAGACGGTCTACTTTCGTCCCGATTCTAGTTTCGTTTCGTCCTGTCCCGTCTCGCTGTCTCCTTTCTCGTCTAGTCCCGTCCCGCCTCTTTTCGTCTTGTATCTCCCCGCCCCGCCCTCTCGTCTCGTCTGATATTATCTCGTTTTATTTCCTTTCGTCCCGTTCCGTCTCGTCTCCTCGTCCCATCACGGTCAAATTTCGTCCTGAACAGTCTCATCTGGTTCCGTCTTCGTCTCGTCTCGTTCTGTCCCCTTTGTCTAGTTTCGGCCTGTCCCGTGTCGTCCAGTCCCTCTCGACCTGTCCCGGCCCATCTCGTCCCGTCCCGGCCCGTCTCGTCCCGTACCGCATCGTCTCATCCAGTCTCTTCACGTCCCGTCTTGTTTCCTCCCGTCCCATCCTGTGTCCTTTCTTGTCACGTCCAGCCTCGTCTCGTTTCGTCTTTTCTCGTCCCGTCTCGACTCGTTCCGTCCCACCTCGTCATGTCCCTTATACTCTCGTCCCGTCCCACCTCGTCAGGTCTCGTTTCGTCTCGTCTAGACTCGTCTCGCCACGTTTGGTCTAGTCCCGTCCAGTCTCGTCTCTGCTTGTCCCGTACTGCCTCGTAACGTCCTGTCTCATTTCGCCCTGTCCCGTATCGTCTCGTCCCATTCCGTCCCGTCTCTAGTTTCGTCCCATCCCATCTCGCTATGTCTTTTCTCGTCTCGTCTCGACTCATCTCCTCCCGTCCCATCATGTCTCGTATCGGGACGTGTCGTCCCGTCCCGTCCTTGTCTTACCTCCTCGTCTCACCCATTCTCGCTTCGTCCCGTCCAGCCTCGTTTTGTTTCATCCCGTCCCGTCCCGTCCCGTCGTCATCAAGACTTCGTCAGAAGTCGTTGGCGAGACTTCGTCAGTTGTCGTCGAGATTTCGTCAGTTGTTAAGATTTCGTCAGAGTCGTTGTCAAGTCCTTGTCACGACTTCGTCAGGGGTCGTTGTCAAGACCTGATCAGAAGTCGTTGTCAAGACCTGGTCAGAAGTCGGTGTTAAGACTGTCAGAAGTCGGTCAAGACTGTCAGGGATAGTTGCCAAGAATTCGTCAGGAACCGTTGAACGACACGGGTGGCGAGGACGGGTCACTTGGTGGGCATAAAAAGGGCTGGCCCGGCTGGGAAAAAGCAGCCCCCGCGCGCAAAGAGAATAAAACGTTCCTCCAGCAGCTGAATATACTTCGCTACAGTAAAAATTACTCTGTGTTGATAACGTCACCAAAGCTATGTAATGTCAGGCAGCCCCAGATGTTGAAGATAATGTGTCACATGACTGTGCCACCTCGCTGATGTTGGCTCGGTCATTTGTATGTGCGAAACATTGTATGATGTACATCAGGTAGGATTAATATCATTTGTGGTTTATTAACCCTATCTTACATCATTCACATACGAAATCCGTATAGATTTCTCACTTCCAAAGCTATGACGTTTTGTGTCCTTCAACAGCAACAAATTCATTTCATATCAGGTGTTGTTCCTCCCACAGTAGAGGACCTACAAACGAAAGGTGGATGAGAAACATTTCTCATCCGTGATCACTACTCGAGATCAGAAATGGAGATGAACCAAAGCTAGGCTAACCTCTCTGTTGTGTGCTTTTCTGTGAGGCGCTCGTTCCTCTCAGAAGCTCTGTGGCGTATTCCGTTTTCGCCTGACAGTGAACCTGGAGACGTCCAACAACGGCAGATTGTCTAATAAGGCCACCACGTTGGTTACGGAGGCTGCCTCTGCCGCCGCAATAATTGCAGTGTCGTCCGCCCAGATGGCTCTTCGAAGGGATACTATTCACCCTAACAGGAGAAGACAACACAAAAAACAATATTCACAAGAGAGTAGTCACTCCACGTTGCATAAATTGTAAATTTATATATCAATCATTATGGTTAAGAAGTTAAATGCCTAATTTCTACACCATTCTACATCTACACAATATTTCCAGGATGAAAGTGTGGCTAGAACAGTGATTATATTTCAAGAAACATCTATTACCCATTTCATTGTCATCAAGAACCTACCCATAAATAGATGTACCACGAATGGGAACGCTGAATTTGGCTGTTACCCAAACTCTGCTGCGGGTCTCTCATTCTCTATCCATCATCCATCAATGCCGCTATGTCCCAGTCCTTTTCACAGACACAACTCACGTCCGTCGTTAAGTTTACTGCTCTCCGCCCAACCAATACACTTCATGACGGTATTGGAGGCCTGGCCAATTTCATGTGCGACACCCTGTATGAAGAGCCTATTATCATGGAGTGATAATGTGATCTCTGAGCACCTATCTCGTCCTTCCGATTAATCTGGCTCTGATGGAGCTTTTGATGGCCCTCATCAGCAGCAGGTTAATAAAAAAAAAAATACATAAAACATAAACACACGTGCGCGCGCACACACATGCAGAAACCACCTTGCTACGTTGATCTATCAACATGTGATACAAGGTGAATACAGCCGGTCATATGAGGCAATATTATTCCTACCACATATTTCCATGATTTCAAATAAATGTTACAAACACACACAGGGATATTACCTAAGTAGGTCAATTGGTTGTTTGGACTTTGGCCTTATCAACTGCCAGTGTCATTGAGGCTGTCAACATAAGCTACATCAAGCAATCAAAATATCTACAATATCATCTTCGATAAAGATAATTCTAAGACCACATGCACTCTCACTTTGCATGTGGCCTATAACCTAGTATCTCGAAAGGAAACATCGTCATGAATAAACTCAGGACGTCATATACAGTTTTCTTCAGGCACTTCTCATTGGGTATATTCGAAACCCAATTTCCCCATCGTACAATTACAAATGCATGGATACCACTATCACTATGGTTTTGCTCTTCACGTATGCAGTATACTGACACATATTCATCATCCGTCAGCATTAACGATGGACGATATTCATACTGATATCCTTCCTACCTCTTTTTGACGAGTGTGTTAATGGGAGAATTCGGCGTACTGACCTGCCGTTCAGGAAGGATGCAAAGGGCTGTCCGCTCTCCACCGCGAGTATCTCGCGAAATTCTGAACGCAGCTGTGCCCTTCTGAGTGCCGCAGTGTGGCACGCAGGGTATAAATTGACTCTGGCTACCAACGGTGGTGACCCGGCTCCCGGGCGACCAAAACCTCTCACCGACACCTTTGTTTTGATCCATGACGTCACCAGCCATTGGGTTATCTTTCTAAAACATTGCCCAAAGACCCTACAAGATCTCTTTCAAACAAATTTCGCTGGTCTTGAGATAATAATGTATGAATTGCATACGTTCGCTGGCAATTTTGAGATAATAATGTAAGAATTGCATACGTTCGTGAACAATTTTCTTGTGCCTACAAATAGGTAATTTTCTTTGCAAAAAACTTACTAAAACGAATCATGTTTCGAGTCCCGAGTATCTTATTTCTAGGAATGAAAATGTGAGCTTTATTGAAAGCGTAACATAAACACTTTATTTCGTAAATGTTTCTGTGCAACAGATTGCATTCGGTGGGGCTTC
Organism: Panulirus ornatus; assembly: GCF_036320965.1. Classification (NCBI taxonomy): domain Eukaryota; kingdom Metazoa; phylum Arthropoda; class Malacostraca; order Decapoda; family Palinuridae; genus Panulirus; species Panulirus ornatus. Next base: position 14,330,129 of record NC_092229.1, read on the forward strand.
GAGTGCATCATTTTCATTTTCCCCATGTGATTGGATGAAGAGCATTACAATAAGAGCACTTAATGTTTACTGCAACATAGTTTCCTCTTCACCTATACAAACCTCCACCTTCACCAACACTCCTCCTCCTCCACCCTCACCACCACAAGCCAATACTAGCACCATCATCACCACCCCCTCCCCCCATTCCCATACACACCAACACCACCATCACCACCACCATTATCCCCCCCCCCCCCATTATCACAGTCACAACCATCATATACACCATCAACCCTACGAGAACAGTAACACGACGAAAATTACTATCACCACCACCACCGTCTCTTGCAACATCCCCACAACTATCACCACAATCCCCGGACCGCAACCACACCCATCACCACCAACCCTTGAACGTACACCACTTCCTTCTCTTCCTACACCACCCTCACCACTTTCAGCAATCCACTTACATCAGCCCAACCCCTGCAACACCACCACTGTCCACCAAAACAACCACTATCCTTCCCTTAACCTACACCACTACCAAACCCCTTTTCACTTGCCCCATGACCAGTACCTGTACTACCTCCATCATCACTATTGCTTTCTCTAACACACAAAATAATACCTCCATAAAAGCTTCCTTCTTAATACCAAATGTTCCACCCTAATAATTACTTTCCTTTAACACATAGCGTAAACTTCAAGAAAATATCTGCAAAAGGCACAAGAAAATTTTGCAATACACCTTAGGCAAAATAATCATACAAATGAGGATGATGATTCCTAATAAATAAAACTGAATCATAACAATCATACGAATGAGGATGATGATTCCTAATAAATAAAACTGAATCATAACACATTCAATTCTTTTGAAGGTTGCAAAGAAAAAAATCTCAATATGGGGGCTCTTCTTTTAATATGCTTAATAATCTAGTACAAAATAGAAACACTAATGGTTACTTTCCTTTGAAATGCATAGAGCATATGCCTCAAAGGAATAATTACAACCATTTGTGGTAAATTTCTTAAGTACATCTCAATTCTAAGAAAAAATAAAATTCTCTGATAAAGAAAAACATACATAATTATTCATTCAAGAATAATATGGAAACATCAATGAAAATTATAATTACCAGTATGTCAAATTACCTAGATTTTGATAGTATTCCCACACTACAGGAATAGCTAAGTCTGCCTCTAAGAAACTGTCTTGTTGAGATGCCAAAACTTCTGAACAAATGCTCTGTTTACGTTTATACATGGGATTGATTCATCCTTGTATGGAGTAATACTCTCACATTTTGGGTGGTTCTAGCTCTGTATCCTTATTTGACAGAGTCACAAGCTGTCTGACTTATAAACTGTTCCAGGCTAACTTTCATACTTGAACCATTTCCCTATGCTGCAGTGTTGGTTCACTTTCTCTCTTCTATAGGTATTGCTTGGGTTTTTGCTCCTGAGGGCTAGCTGTTTGTGTGCCCCCACCACTAGCTAGACCATGCAATACTCAGCAAGCTGCTGCGTCACGTGATACTTATTGAATGGCCATCGGCAACTCGAGGGTGGGCCGTTTTGATACCTGCTTCTTCCCCTACATGTCAAAACTCTGGAACTCTTCCTTCTCATGTCTTTCCCAATAACTATGACCTGGCACATTTCAAGAAAGATCTTTCACTTTCAAGGAAGATCTTTCACTTTCTCAAAAATTAGTAAATACTTTCCCGCATCTTTTCCCATTTCATAATATTCTCAATGTTTCAATTAAGGCCCAGCCTTAATGCGGACTTTTGTCTGTGACTGGAGCCTTCAACATAAAAAAAATCACATAGTAACTTGGCACTTAATTTACATCCACACAGTAGTAAAATAATTTTTCTTCCTCTACTTTTTGTATCGTTTGAAATATCATATTGCTATTTTAAGCATGCAATATACACCATACACTGAAGAGGCAAGTAGTATAAAAATCATCCATTTGTAGCAACCATCTCCATCCATTACTATATGATGTTAAATGTTCCTGTTACTATAAACTTACAACAATCTTACCTAATCAATAAAAATAAATTACCTCCATCATACTTCTAGTAATAACAACCACATATTGACATAAAATGTAGCAAAATACATGTGCTGGTAACTACCTGGAAACAGTATAAAACATGGATATTCATAGGCAAAACCCACTGCATTCAAAGGCAGCAGTGCATCTTTCTGGAGACTTCCATGAAGCTTATTCACTGACAATTACAGTCAATATTTTTCTGCATCTTTTCAAAAATTATAAAAGTTAACCCATATGGTCCCTTAAAATCCTTGAGACTAATTACCCTTTCTACACATTACCGCACATTCATGAATTCCTACTCAGTGTACCCTTTATGTTCATCTTTAAACTCTGACTATATCATGTCTAGATCTGGGTATCCACACATATTCATGCTTTCAGAGTATCCTTCCTGAATATTCTTGGACCAATTTAGTATCCAAACTGTGAGAGGAATCAGGTGAGACCTGGTCACACATCACAAGAGCCATAAGCATAAAGCCCATCAAAGCCATGCATCAATATGGCAAGAAAGTGGTGAAGGTGGAGCCCATATCTTTCTTTAGCTCCTCAAGGTATACGTCAGGCACTTGCTCTCCAGCCTGATATGGAGATTCATTCATTGTTACACTTGGTGACCCTCGCATCGCGACTTCATATCTAATGAGCTGAAGGGAAGAGGTAAACAAAGAGAGAGAGGACGTATTACTTGCCATGTATATACTTAGTCATCGAGACATAAAATGCAGATACAAACTGATCACATTCATACTTGATCACTGAAAGGGTGATTCATAAAAATTACATAGATTACACGCTACCAACAAAATATTCCAAATGAGACTCACAGGTAAAATAAGAATTGTTTACTGTTTTACCAAGGTTAGTTTGGGGAAAGTTACAGAACAGATAATAGGTCTGCCACAGATGTCTGATTAGAATTGGTCAAACTGCAGTTTCATGGTATATAAACAGAAACTGAATAAATCTGATATTTTTCTTCATAGATGCTCGTCAATTCCTGCATAAGCGAGGTAGTGTCAAGAACAGATGAGAGCCTCAGAGGGAAATATCCTCCCTTGACTACTTGCTGTTTTTTGTTTTGTTTGGAAAGCAATATAGGAAGGGAGAATTTCTAGCCACCTGCTTCCACCCCTCTTAGTCGTCGTCTACAAAATTCAGGAAATATGCGGGCAATATTCTTTTTTCCCTATCCCAGGGATAAAATCTGTTATGTATAACTGGTAAAGTGTAGAAAAAAGTGTTGATTATCAGAGTAATGGATGCAGAATAAGAGAGGAGCAAGGAAAAGTGGATGTGTGGTTCAGATTTTTGAAGTGAGAATGACTGTGGAAAATTATCTAACAAAAATTAAGAAACTGTAAGCAGCTTTTATGTATATGAAGAAAACATATGACAGAGTCAACTGGAATGCTTTATGGGATGAGTTAAAGATACATACAGTAGGGGGACAACTGATGGATGGTGCAAAAGCCCTCTGTAGAGGAGCATATGCATGTGCAAAAGTGGATGGAGAGTTGAGTGAAAGTTTCCGTATACATGTGGGTGTGAGGCAGGGCTGAATGATGTTACCATGGCTTTTTAACATATATGTGGATGGAGTGATATAAAAGATGTGAGAAAAACCAGGGAAAAACGGTACAGTAATGTATTGTGGTGGTGAAGTATGGTGGTGAGTAATAAACCTGTTTGTGGCTGATACTACATTGTATGCTGAGAGTAAAGAGGAGTTCCAAAAGGTTGCGAGTTTTATGATGTGTATAAGCATAAGCAAGTGAAAGTCAATATGAGTAAAAGTAAAGTGACGGTGTTTGAAATGAAATGCAGTGGAAGTATAGATTTCACAAAGCACTACAGAATGCGATAAGAAAGTGTACTAAATGGCGTTATAAATATAAGGGGAAAGAGACTGGAAGAGATGAGAAAATTCAAGCTATCTGGGATAGGTTTGTTGATAGGGAAGGAGAGATAAAGGAAATAGCAGTACAAGGTAGAAGAGTCACTGGGTCCCTTAACAAAATAATGAGAGATAGTTGTGTAGGTATGGAAGTGAAGATAGGATTTTGGGGCAGCATAGACCTCCCAACCCTGGCCTATTTAGCCAAAACATGGACATGGAATGTGTCACAATGGCCAGAAATCCAAACTGTGAAAATGAGCTATCTGAAAGCTGCATAAGATGTGTCTAGATGAAATGAAGAAAGAAATAAGGGGGTATATGAGAGATTCAGTAGGGCAGGGAATGAATTCTGAGTGGTAGAGTGGGTGAAATATAATACTTTAAGTGGGTTTGGGCACATGGAAAGAATGCAAGACAGGGAGTTTACAAGGAAAGTGTATGACAGTACAATTAAAGGGGTTGGTGTAAGAGGAAGACCACCTGTGACATTAGGAAATAGAGTGGAACAGTACTGAAGAAAGAGAAATGATGGAAAAGTCATTGGAATGGTGCATACATGAGAAGCATGTACGAACAGGGATAAATGGCGACTGCTTTTCCATGACCATCCACTTTATGGGAGTTACCAGAGGGAATGGCATCAGAGATACAGACAGGCACTTGTAACATGGTGCACATGGAGATGCATTCCTGGTAGTTTCAATTCTCATTCTGATAAGTTCTATAAAATGGCTTCCTTCAATAATGGAAATGGCTCTGCAGAGGTTATTTTGGTGTTTTATAGATAAAATATAGAAAATGGTAATACAAATATCATATGAAACTAAATTCAATCTCTATTCAAAAGTCTGTCAGAGCTTCCAGTGTTGTTCATCACTGTTGCCATGCCCATACAGGGTATCTACACTTTTCAGGCCTGCTCCCCATTGTCTCAAGCAGTTTATTCCTATGGACATTTTTTTTTATAACTTTGAACATACACAACTGGCTGGCTCTTTTCTGCTCTCACTAATATCATGCATCATTTCAAAGGTAGAGGAGTCTAATCCAAGTGACCTACCCACAACTGCCTAACACCCATTTGTCTCTACCAAGCATTTTATCTGCATCCTTAAGTTTATGTTAATCACCTTCCGGGGCATCTTGATTGCTTTACCTATGCTTATGCTTGCAGGCTGTTTTCCTGATATGAAGGGTTAAAAATGTTATCTAAATACAAGTTGAAGATAACTAAAAGCAGAACATCCAAGACTGATCTGATGCAAATTGTGGTAGGCTATAAACATAGCCATGAATATTCACTTGTTCTCTTTCTTCTATGACTGATGGATTTATTTCAATTCTTAATTTTCTTAATGATTATCATAAAAGTATACACGTTATTGAAATACTTTTTCATGTACAAGAAAATCTATTATACAGGACTCCATTAAAAGGTCTGTCGATCTATCTATCTATATCTCTGATGCCAATTCCCTCAGGGAGCTACCTCAATGGGGTGGCCACAGCAAAGGTTTCCATAGATGATGAACTCCAGTGCCACCCCTTAGCCTTTAATGCCTCACCCTTAACAGGTCACTGATTGGAGCTCCTACCTAATGTTCCTCCCTAATGCTCCCACCAACTACTTCAACATAATGTTCCCAGCTTATGTTCCTACCGACTACTTCATGCCTAATGTTTCTATCTAATGCTCCAGCCTAATGTTCCTACCTCCTAATCCATTACATCTAACACTTTGCCAAAAGACAGGGCGAGCACACAGCACTAACCACAGGATAATCTATATTTACAAAGAATGAGGTGTGTGCATTAAATTGTTGTCATATGTAAGACAAGGAGAGGAATTCCATGTTTGTATCTTAAAAATCTTCAAAAGGGAAATCAAAAACAAAATAAAAGTTTCTGACCTGTGAAAAAAAGCCATTGTTAGGCCTGATAAGGGGTCTCGCACCCTTGACAGTTAGGTAGGCATTTCTGAGGGTCATCTCCTGAAGTTGTGGCTGCCCAACCAATGCTGCAAGGGCCAGACATGCTGACCTACTCACCCCTGCTCGACACACCACAGCCATCCCACTTCCATTGGCTACTGACACATGCCGAACATCACAAAGGTGGGAGAGAAATGGGACATCGATTAGAGAATCCTGTTGTGGATGACTTAGGTAAATGATCAATTATGTTTTGAAATCACTAGTCAGGCAATTCATACCTGAAGAAAATACTTGTAGTATTCTACTGTTTCACTCTAATGAGAAAGCTGGTCCATATATCAGAAAAGGATCAAGCATCATAGAAAGGTAAACTATGCATAATAAAAGGCTCCTGATGCTACCTCACAAATACAATGAGGTGTCTTGGACTAAGAATATAATACAAAGAATTATAGCGACAGAATGAGTTTTCCATAAGACATATATTGTTTTGAAAATTACCATTAAGACTAAATGCTGAATCATAACTTTGTTTCTAACTCACAAAATAACACTGATCAACAAAAATTTTGTCCCATGGAAAAAAATACCTGTTTCTTATGTATTTTTGTACAATGAATCCAAATATGTTTTTAGAATTTCTCTATCACCCATAGTTTTTTTGTTCCAGCTTACTCACCTATCATTATGCACAGAATATATGTACCAGTATTCTATGGAGCATTTGAAACAAAAAGTTCAGCTAGTAAACCCAGCTATTTTCACTGTTTAAGAAGTGCAATAGCTTCTTTTTGAAAGCAAAAGCCTAGATAAATGAATCATCAAGGACCTGCAGAAATACGACTGGAAATGTTGGGACACTCAAATAGTGCCCACTGCTGAGTAGCAGTTCTCTGCCAGTTGCAGGCTAGAACTCAATGTGTAAACTGTCATTTCCACTCTGTTGACAGTTTGTGCTTTTGTGTATTTAAGTGTTGTGCAGATACCCCATCCACAATTATAATGCTGAGAAACTGTGTAAATAGTCTGAATTCTTTCTGCTACTTCTTTGGTGAACTGACATTCACATCACAAAAACGTTCTTTCACATCCCTAATTGAAAAAAATGCTACGAGCATTACTTTGGTTGTAAAATGGGTGACCAGGATAAAAGTTGGGCCCACAGTATTTGTTGCGTCACATGTGTCAGGCTTCTCACAGTATTGGCAAAAGGTCCATGCCATATGCCTTTTGCCATTCCTATGGTTTGGAGAGAACCCAAAGATCACGCTTCGGATTGCTAGCTCTGCCTGACAAATATAAATGGTACAACATAATCCAAGCATGCCGTTAAATATCCTAATTTACCATCTACTATGAGGACAGTACCTCACAGTCAGAAAATGCCTGTGCCACAGCCTCCAAGAAACATGACACTGAGTGAAGATGAGTCTGGTGATGAGAAAGCAGATAAAGTAAAGGACAATATCGATCCAACATTTGATGCAAGCTATTCTTCAAGTGAACCACATTTGCTGAGTCATGGAGGTAATGATGATCTCAACTGCAATTTAAATTTGTCTATGAAGCAAGCTGAACTAAAGCTTGTTTTCGTCGTGATTGCTGTGTCGTTTTCAAGAACTTTTCCCCCTTGAAGATGGTCTGGTGTTTTGCAATGATGTTCATTCTGGCCACGTATATAACACAGATAAGTGGTACTTGTTCAGTGACTTATCAAAAGTGAGGCAAAGCATTCCTTTATTCAAAGCAAGTGCGGTAATCTCTCCATGTCATCCACTGATGGGGTCGACATGCTGTCAATGGATTGAACCAGGGCATGTGAAGCACCTGGGGTATACCATGGAAAGTTTTGTGGGGCCTGGATGTGGAAAGGGAGCTGTGGTTTTGGTGTATTATACATGACAGCTAAAGACTGAGTGTGAGCGAATGTGGCCTTTGTTGTCTTTTCCTAGCACTACCTCACGCATGTGTGGGGGGAGGAGGGTGTCATTTCACATGTGGCAGGGTGGGATGGGAATGAATAAAGGCAGCAAGTATGAATTATGTACATGTGTATGTATGTATGTCTGTGTATGTATATATATATATATATATATGTGCGTGTGTGGATGTGTATGTATATACATGTGTATGTGGGTGGGTTGGGCCATTCTTTCATCTGTTTCCTTGCAGTATAAATAAATAAATAGTCTGGATATGGAAAAGTAGTATCGAGGAAAGTGGAACCCCTCTATGTTGGCAGATTACTGCCTGAAACTAAGGAGGGATGTTCCGAGGCCAAATAGAGTAAAAAATCATACAATCTCTAAATTTTAGAGGCAAGTTTTCAAGTGTAATACCAGCCTTATTAATGAAGAAGTAACATAAACATATTGTAAAATGTAACAGCTCTGTCTCTAAAAACCTTGCCTGATAGAAAAATTCCAAAAAAAAGATTCAAATTCAGCATAAAAAGTACTATAAGGTCCACCTTTTAGTTCATGGGACAAAGAAAGTTAAAATTTTGTTGACCAGTGTAATTACAAAATCTTATTCAACACTCCACCATGGAAAAACAAAGGTGTATAAAGAATTTATTCTTCATTTTCCATACTACTGCATGCATATCTATAATTCTCAAATAATTTTTCTTTTCTATTTCAGCACCAATTGTAGCATTCATAAGTTCAACAATCCATTACAGCAAAACAGAGGTAGATAAAATAGTAATCTTTTTCACTTTTCATTCTTCTACATGCATGTCTTTTTGGGTAGTCCCCACTTAACACTTGGGTGTCTATCTAGCTATATCTTGGATGCCTGTTCCTTCCAGGAATTCCCATCAAGGGTGTGGCCAGGGGTAAAATAGTTTCTACTTAAACCTGTCCTGACATACTTCTCTCACATACATCATTTCATGCATTCTTCCTCCATTTCTCTTCCTCCATTACTGTTCTGCTCTATTTCCCCTCACCAGTCTTCTTCTCACAGCAATCACTTTAATCACACTATCATATGCTCCCACCTCAAAATATTACATTTCACCCTCTCTACCACTCCAATTCATTACCTTTGCATTCCATACCATACCAAATCTCTCATACACACATTTCTTTCATTGTTTCAACTAGTCATAACACATCCTCCTCTTGCAGAGCTCCAAGAAATCACAACTCAATGGAAACAAAAGAAAGTGCATCACATTTTATGATAGGATTAAATGGAATACTGGGAGATAACATTCCTGGGAAAGATTTCTCAACCTAAATTCCATGCTAAAATATGAGGAAAATGCCCAAAAATGTACTACGTACTGCAGGAAAATTATCAAATGAAATATATGAATTACAAAAACTTAATCAAAATATCTCACAATGGTAAACTAAACTGTAAATAACATTGTATACATGAAACTCCTCAGACCTGGTATGTACTTTTGGCAAAGGTCCAGGCCATATGAACACCCTGTTAATCAGCATAAACCAAATGACTGTGGTAGCCCAATACATTATTCATATTCCCAAAGTGGGACTTACTAAAACATAAAAAACAAATCATTTATTTTAATTTTTCCATGTCATATTTCTTCAATCAAACCCACACCCCAACTAACCTGTCCCTCAACCATGCTAAAGTTAATATATGTACATATATTTACATATTTAATTTTACATATCTAATTCTATCCCTGGGGATAGGGGAGAAAGAATACTTCCCACGTATTCCCTGCGTGTCGTACAAGGCGACTAAAAGGGAAGGGAGCGGGGGGCTGGAAATCCTCCCCTCTCATTTCTTTTTAATTTTCCAAAAGAAGGAACAGAGAAGGGGGCCAGGTGAGGATATTCCCTCAAAGGCCCAGTCCTCTGTTCTTAATACTACCTCGCTAATGCGGGAAATGGTGAAAAGTATGGAAAATGGAAATTTACATATTTACACACTATACTGTTCTTTTCACATGGTACATCTCAAAACATGGATTGTAAGACACCTAACTCCTCACCATGATCGATTTCAGTCTCTTTTACAGTATACATGAAATCATGATAGAGATCCAACAAACCTATGGCCCCTAATCCCCGGTATCTTAGGGTGCTATGAATCTTCATGTTCCTGCCTCACCCTACTGCCAATAAGAGGTAGGGATCAAACAATAGTAGTATCTGCCCCTCCCACAATCCTTCCCTTTCCAAAAGACCTGTCTTTTCTTCTATTCACTGTACCAACATTCATGGTCTCTTGCAACCTCTCTTCTGTTGAACGCCATCTGTCTAGTACCTCTCCTAAAGTCTTATTTCTCTCTCATACCTAATTGTCTATTAATGTTCTCACTAGCCCCTTTCACAAATCTAACCACAATCCCCATTCACAGTTCCAGTTCATAGGTAGTAGTACCTGTGCATATTCCAACAACAATCCACCTGTAGCATGCATAAAGGACTTTGAACCTCTAAACTCTGATGTTATCTGGCTCAAGGTCGGTCTCCCAAGTGCCATGCTTTTCCTTTGTTTCTCCTACTGCTCTCCTAATTCTACAAATTTCATATCTTTTATCGACCAGCAGAAGACCTGCCATGAGACTATGGCATACTCTCACCCACAAGCCAAGATCATCTAACTTGAGGATTTCAAGGTTCACCATAGGGAATGGCTGAATTCCTCATAAATGAATGGTGGGGGAATTGAGGCCCTCACATTCTCCATTCTCAACAATCAAGAGCAAAGTGTCAACCACCTAACCCATATTCCCGACCGCTGTGACCACTATTCAAATTTTCTGCATCTGTTTTTCACCTTTAATCCTTCACTCTGTAGCTACACAATCTCACCAACAATTAGTTCATCTAACAACACACTCAAAAAGGTATCAATGTTAATAGCAACTGCCCAACCAGCAGCCCTTTCTAAATGTAAATATTGGCATCTCAACAAAGATGACTGGAATAACTTCCCTTGGGTACATCACTGGCTCTTATGCAGTGATGCTTCTATCTCTAACAAACACATAACAGAGATTATTACTGCCAGAATAGGAGCATTCATCCCCTCTTCCTCCAAGACAACCTCTGCTTCCAATTCATGGTTCAACCATTCCTGTTCTGAGGCCATTCAGGCACATAAGGCTTGGAAAAATTCTCCTTCCTTTGACTCCCATTCAGCATGTCACTTCCTGTAATAACTGAAAGTATGTTATCCATGAATTAAAGTATTCCCATTTAAAGTATTCCCATGAGTCAAAGTATTCCTTTATTCAAAATAAGTGCCATAACCATTCCTCTTCATCCAATGACAGGTCTTTTTGGTCTCTAGCTATGGGCATCACTAACAACTTTTGTCACCATACCTTTCCTTCACTTTCCCATTCTAACAGTACTATAGAAGTCTCTCCCATAAACAAAGCAACTCCTTTCAGTTCTCAGTTCTTTTCTAACTCTACCTTGGATGAGTGGTCCTCTTTACTAATCCTATGTCCCTCCCAGTGATCTCTTTTCGAACTGTCCGGAAAGCAATTCTCTCTATGGACATAAGCATGACTTATGCTCCTGATGGCATCCATCCCCATGTACTGAAAAAGCATGTCACTGAACTTACACCAATGCTTACTCATCCATTTCATTTCTGTTTATAAACCAGAAATTTTCCTTTTTGGAAGCAAGTGTTTGGTACATACCATCCCTAAGAAAGGTGATCATTCTAACCCCTTTAACTACTGTCCTGTTGCTTTGACATCTACCATCTCTCACAACCTCACTGCCTTCTCAAATGTTACAGCTAATCAAAACAGAATGCTCTGTGCTTCAGGACAATGTGGTGACTAATACCTAAAAAAAATTCTCTCATCACTTGAGAGAAAAACTTTTGGAAAAAACTAAGAAAACCTTACTCAGCACATGGGGACATGATTGCCTTCTATGAATTCCTGAATGCTAACAGAAACTACTTTTCTAAAATCAGAAGGGACTCCTAAGCAAGAAAAGAGTCAAGAGGGATGCAAGGATATTTCTTCAGCAACGGAGTCATGGACACAGGAATATGATGAGCAAATACAAATAAAATGCATAAAGCATTAGAAAATTCAATTCAGTATGATAGATATGTGAAGTTCAGATATGGGGCCCCAAATGTGCAAATCTCCCTCCCTTTTATGCAAAAAAGATAACCATAAGCAGGCAATGACAAATATTAACACACTTAAAAGCAGAGTCCCAGTGAGTACAGACCTCTCCTTACAATATAAAAATAGGCAACTAAACAGGTAATAAATCTTAGGGTTTAAATCATGCTGATGTAGGATAACAACCCTTAGCCACAGAAAAGTATGGCAGGGATGTCTTCCTTCTAGTTTACCAATAATGATTCAGTGACTAGCCAGTGGAGAAAAGAACTATCCATGATGAGAGTCTGTTATGAGGCAGGGTTAGCATATGATGATCACTGCATAACCTAAATGTTTCAGAATAATAATGTTCTCTGCTGCCAACAGCTGCCTTGTCTTTCTTGAGCTCAATCTGAACAGTTTTTAGCCATTGTTCAATCTCCTCTTAAAGTTTCTGTACTTTTTACTTGCAGGTTTCTCATCTCCTTTAGCAAAACAATGAAGAAATGTTCACTCTTTCTTTATCTCTTTACAAATTCTGAGGTATTTCTGTTATTTTTCATGGAATTTTTGTCCAAACAGTAGGTTTTTCTTTATCACTTTTCATGGAATTTTTGTCCAAATAGTAAGTTTTTCTCCATTCCATGAAATGTCTAATCCTTGAATGTTTCTCTAATTCCTTTTTTCTGTTGTCAAGCATACATTATGAAACATCTTTCTCCTCCTCTTCTTCCTAAACTCTGTATTTTGTTTTTTCAATTTTTTGTAACAGTTCATATGTTCCATAACTTTAGTTTTACTTGTAAAGTGTTTCTAAATTCTCCACAACTTATCAGTTTCAGCTTGATTTGTTGGTGACCATTCAACACAGCAGTAGTCAGCTTTGTTTCTTTATATAACACTTTCATCTTATTCTTCACAGTGTAAGTTTTCGATGTCAAATCACTCATTAATAGCTTGATAATTATATCTTTTCATTGCGGTACTCAAATTCCAATTTCCATTTAAGATGACTTTCAACTTTCACCTTTTCGAACCTACAAACATACCTGGAAAAATGGTACCACTCCTACATATGTGCCTATTGCGTGCCGATTTTTCCTGCCCCACTTCAAATATCCTAGAGACGCCATGAGCTACATAATGATACAATATATCACGGCTGGCAGAAACCATCCTCAGAAATTCTACAGATGACAGTTACCCAGTAAACATCATGAGAGGAGGACCTTCATTAGAACATGCAATTTAGCAATGTGTACATCAAGTAGCCACAAAAGTAAACAAATTATAATGTCCCTAACCTTTCACCAGAGTCCCACCTTAGAAGAACAGCTAAGGATACCATCTGTCAGCTTGCAAATGTTAGACCTGCATTCAAGTTCATGGATAAGGAAATACTCAGCAAGTTGTTCGATCATACACAAGGCCAAAACGAGAAAATGCTTCTCAAGTTTGATCAGTGGACTTAAAGACACACAAAGAGCTACCAGATAAGGTCCAGAGGGTAACAACAAAAATGGCACCAGAATTAAGATACAAAGAAGCAGGTTAAGTTCCACCATAGCAACCAGGCTCTTAAATAAATCCAAAGTAATACAACTCATCCTAACACTCAAGAAGCCACTGGTAATTCTTCCATCTGTAAAAAAAGACCCACCTTGACATCTAAAGAATCTTGGGCAACTCACCAACAAATAGACAACCCTCCATTGCACTCAAAGAGCATCTCCAACTTATCTACAGCCACATAATAGCTATCTTAACATTAGAGGACCCTCTAGTAATGCATCCCTAAGCACAATGAACCTAACCCAATTCCAAGGTGTTTATCAAAATTCACATGCACATAACTCACCCACACTAACAAAGCCTTTTGTAACTCACCCAAATGCATGTATGGCTCATTCACACAATCATAAAACCACACTTAACATACCAAAATTCCTGTCAAAGAACCACCAAATTCCTATGAAATACACCCAGGAACTTACAGAGCTTCAGAAAACTTTTCATCAAAAGTATATACCCCCAAATCACACTCACCAAAAGTATATAACCCCCAAATAACAAAGTCAAAAAGTTCAATCACAAACTTTCATACTCACCTTGACACTCCTTAAAGGCCTTAGCCACAGACTGGAAGTAGAGGCTGATGTCCTGGTCTGGGTCATCTTTGATGAGTACTTCCAGTACATGGATGTCCTAATAAACAAAAAGAATGGAAAGTCACCAATCATAATGTACAGAAATTATTCCTCAGACTATATCACTAATAATTTTAACACATTACATAAGGTAATAAGTATGTTAATAGAACATTCTGAATAAATGTTTCTCAAGCTGTGTTGAATATAACCCTCCAAGTGAAGATGATCAGTGATGATTAACCCTTTGACTCCCGATGTGTTGCATATAGTATGGTTCACCTTTAGCAGATGACTGCTAGTGTGTTGTATCTAGCCTGGGGATTTTAAATATTTCCTTATCTTTTGCTCACATATTTTTCGCTCAGCTGGTCAGGACCCATTAAAATGCTAAGGAGGACATAACAATGTTGTATCTAGCCTGGGGATTTTAAAATGTTTCCTTATCTTTTGCTCTCATATTTTTCACTCAGCCGGTCAGGACCCATTAAAACACTAAGGAGGACATAACAAATGTGCACTGTCACAGCAGCAAAAGAAAATGTATATAAAATAAATAATGTATATGGAATACACATCATGGATACCTATAATGTAATATATGGCAAAAGAAATTAAAAACATATCTGCACAATGGAAAGTTCATGTATCATAGCACAAAAAGGGATGCTTTGTAAAGCTAGCAAAGTCACAGACTGAACTTTTATTCATCAGGGAAGTTCATTACACAAGTAAAGTTTTACTACATTGTCGCAAGTATCACCTGTTTCAGAAAAATAACCCTTCATATGTGAGGGCAAAAAAATGATGTATTTCCACTTTAACTATTGAAACGTGATGCATGGTGGGTACACATAATATTCAGAGCAACCACAGTCAATAGGTTATATCCCCTCAAAAACAAAAACCCATACACAAGTGCATGCATGTCCCTTTGTGTTGTGGTTAGAGTCACTAACCATGAGTCAGAATAGGCCTGACCAAGTCAGACTTACATGGGTTTGAATCCTGGGCATGGCAGTTATCCTACAGCCAACACAAGTGTTCATCCTCCACTTGGGGCCAGTTGATAAATGGGTACCTGGCTTTGGCTAGGGTGTGTGTACATGAGAGTGTAAACACAAGTAAAGATATGGTGCATGTATACGAGGTTAAGATATGAAACATTAGAATAAACTCCTTCCCTCACTTTAACACACATACAGTAACCACACAAAGGTGAAAGAACTTAGATACATATTTTGGAGGAAATTCTGATAAGATTGTAGCCAACCAGCATCTAAAAGGTACATAAAGAGCAAAAAACAAGTAATGCTAGATAATCAGGGAGGAGTACTGAAACTCTGAAAAGGATACTGGGGACAAGGCAAAAGACAATCCAAAACCTTTCCATACGTTCATTACGAAAAAATCATTGGTTACAGATCAGCTAATCAGGCTTAGGTATGAGAAAGGCCCAATACTCTTCTTGGAATGTAAAAATGACTCTTGCATGTACATGTTTTCATATGGTGCCAAGGTCATGAGAGATATAAATGACTGATGAAATTCAACTTAAATTGATAAATGACTGATGAAATTCAATTTAAGTTAGAGAAAGGTATTGTACTGTCATGAGGAGGAGACAGTGAAAGAAGCTCTGTGCAAATATTCTAGTTGGACATCAGCTCCAGGAAACTGTGGGGGGAAGAAAAAGGGTTTGACATTGTGCCTAATTTGTTATGAAAGGTCCATTTCAGGAGAAATGTTAGATATATAATAAAGTCTGTTGAAAAATCATGTTCACATTCACAAACAAGGAAAAGTTTGGTAAAAGTATGAGTAGAGTAATGTACTGTAATGAGGAAGAGACAAAAGAGAGAAGCCTCTAAATACAATTATGACTACGCATGATATAAGCTGTAGCAGAAAAACATCTAGGGTTTGACACAGTGCCTAACCTGTTACCAGAGGTCTATATCAAGAGAAATGTTGAAATGTAAATAATGTCTGTTGGCAAGTATCAACATCACATCTGAAAAGGGATTCAGCACTAATGGAGTAGAACAGGGCAATTTAGTACTTCCTCTTTCTGAAAGGTGACAGGGTAATCATCCTACCTACAGATGTCACTAACAAAAATTATCAGAAAGTTACAGGAAAAAACACAAAAGATACAGATACAGCAGATGAGTTCTTGGCTAAAGGGAACAATATGAATGAAAACCATCCAGGATTCAAAAGGGACTAAGTAACACATTGCAAATCTCCCAAACTATTCATATGGGTAAATGACTTCCTGGAAAGCTGAAAGAGGTAGGTTCACTGCAAGAATGTCCTCAATATCACAGCTCAAATTTGTGGTAAAGAAACTAAAATTCCAAAGCAATATTAAGGAATACTTCTTGAACAGATCTAACTACCTATCTGGAATGTGCCACATTAAACTTGGAGAAATTGTCAAATGGCATCCTATACAAACCAGTTATGACCGGATGAAGAGTCTGTGGAACCCTAGACCATTTCAAATGATCTAAGGAAGACAGAGAGACAACAGGCCATGAGTAGGCATGAGAAAAGCAGATATTTCTTTAAGATAACTTTTTTATCAGGTTATAAAAGAAAGCACATTGTTCCTAATGAGAAAACACATTCATGCATATCCTAGCTCACCCATGCCTTAGTCCTGGTACTGGGAAAGTTGTTTTGAATCTGTAAATTACCTGCTATAAGAACTTGTCATATCTGAATACATCTGATGATGCCAAACCTATGAAAATAGTTAAAAATCGTACCCATGTACTAATTTGCAATGAGAACCAAATGAGCTGCTAGAGTAGTCAAATATATAGCTCACAAAATTCAGTTCAAACACATGCTATTTCCTTCAATCTTTCTGTCCTCCTGTGGCCCCACTCATCTCCATGACTCCTATGCTATCTTCCCCAACCTTTCCTCCTATGGTTCGTGTAATGAACTGGGGGAAAAGATAAAAGATACTTTAGTCCACACAGTTCTAAAAATCTTATGAAGCACCTACGAAAGTTGATATTATGCCTAAAGAACCTGCAAAACACAGAAATATCTTGAAGGAGGTAAACATAATTATGGTCAGCATCAAAGTGTCCTTCAATGTTTGACTCATGGCAGTGGAGTATGCATCACCAACTCAAGTCTCTCCACATAATATACCACATAAAAATGCAAGAAAGTACAATATGGAAGAAAAAGGATCCCAGAATTATAAGGGAAAACTACATGGTGAAGAGAGAAGCCAAACTTTTAAGGATGTGGCTCATTTCTAAATATTTTGACCCTATGGTGGGCAAAAGTGTGTGTGTGTGTGATTACTATTTGTGGTGTACAGGAAGAGAGTTTCACACTTATCTTGCCAAATCTTCTTAACCTCGTATATCTATATGTGTATATATGTATACAAAAACACACACCATAGCCTATGTGTGTGTGTATGTAACTTCCTATGTAAATAGAAGAGATTCAGAACTTTCAAGGTACAATAATTCAGTTATATTTCTAGAATATCTCAGACTGTAATTACGTAAATCATAACAAATTGGATTAAAAACACATAGCTGTACTTATACAAAATTGCTGAGAGAAACTTTGGAACTTCTGGATCATTAATGTGATGTAGGGCACTGATGTGTTTTGAGAATTTCTACAAAACTTTTCATCACTGGACAGGCAACATGCAGTGTGTTCATGTGAACATCAGTAAGAACACTTCACCTTTGTATATAACAATGCTCATTTTTCAAAATAAGTGTTCACAATTGTAAGTACTAGTGAAGACGTCCTCAATGTATGTGAAATTAGCTTAAGGTACATGTGTGGTGACATACAATTTGTAAAATTCAAGTAAATCAACAGCACTAAATTTGCTTGAACTATAAATTTGTTTGAAGTTCACTATTGCACTGCAAATCTATAAGTTCCATTTGTAACACTTCAGGAAATGTATCAACATTAACAGGAAATGGAGATGCAAAGCCTTGTAGTTCCATTTCAAGAGCATGTAGACTGGCAAAACCTTGATTCAAATTCTTTTACAGCACGTATATCATCTGATACAGCGCTGGTGGCTGATTCATGTGAGAAACTGCAGAAGCTGGTGACTGAGTTTGGTAAAGTGTGTGAAAGAAGAGAGTTAAGAGTAAATGTGAATAAGAGCAAGGTTATTAGGTACAGTAGGGTTGAGGGTCAAGTCAATTGGGAGGTAAGTTTGAATGGAGAAGAACTGGAGGAAGTACAGTGTTTTAGATATCTGGGAGTGGATCTGGCAGCGGATGGAACCATGGAAGCGGAAGTGGATCATAGGGTGGGGGAGGGGGTGAAAATTCTGGGAGCCTTGAAGAATGTGTGGAAGTCGAGAACATTATCTCGGAAAGCAAAAATGGGTATGTTTGAAGGAATAGTGATTCCAACAATGTTGTATGGTTGCGAGGCATGGGCTATGGATAGAGTTGTGCGCAGGAGCATGGATGTGCTGGAAATGAGATGTTTGAGGACAATGTGTGGTGTGAGGTGGTTTGATCGAGTAAGTAACGTAAGGGTAAGAGAGATGTGTGGAAATAAAAAGAGCGTGGTTGAGAGAGCAGAAGAGGGTGTTTTGAAATGGTTTGGGCACATGGAGAGAATGAGTGAGGAAAGATTGACCAAGAGGATATATGTGTCGGAGGTGGAGGGAACGAGGAGAAGTGGGAGACCAAATTGGAGGTGGAAAGATGGAGTGAAAAAGATTTTGTGTGATCGGGGCCTGAACATGCAGGAGGGTGAAAGGAGGGCAAGGAATAGAGTGAATTGGATCGATGTGGTATACTGGGGTTGACGTGCTGTCAGTGGATTGAATCAGGGCATGTGAAGCGTCTGGGGTAAACCATGGAAAGCTGTGTAGGTATGTATATTTGTGTATGTGGACGTATGTATATACATGTGTATGGGGGTGGGTTGGGCCATTTCTTTCGTCTGTTTCCTTGCGCTACCTCGCAAATGCGGGAGACAGAAAAAAAAAAAAAAATCTGCATTTATCCCTGGGGATAGGGGAAAAAGAATACTTCCCACATATTCCCTGCGTGTCGTGGAAGGCAACTAAAGGGAGGGAGCTGGTGGCTGGAAACCCTCCCCTCTCGTTTTTGATTTTCCAAAAGAAGGAACAGAGAAGGGGGCCAAGTGAGGATTTCCCTCAAAGGTTCAGTCCTCTGTTCTTAACACTACCTCCCTAACACGGGAGATGGCGAATAGTATGAAAAAAAAAATCTGCTTATTTGGTCACACTATATTTGCTGATGGCACATGCAGAAAATATTGTTAAGCATACAGCATTGTTTTTCGATAACAGATTTTCCCATAATCAAAGCTTGAGCATTTAATCTTTTTAATGTGATCACAAAGGATGTTAACAAGCCAAACTTTTCTTGAAGCAAAGTAAAAGTTGGTGTGTACTGTCCATTCTTTTCTTTCTTAGCATAACTGCACATCACTTCAAATTACATTTACTTAAGGCCCACACTTATACAGTAATAAGTAATGCCAAGCACTTATGGGCTGCAAGAAACTGTTTGCTGGGCCAGATAAGACCCACAGGCTGTAGATAGCCACCCTAGACTTAGACTACCTATTCCACAGAGACAGGAGAACAAAGACATAATTACCTTTGTTTTCATCATGGGTCTTTATCATATCAAAACATAACATTTCGTGAAAACAACAACAAATGCCATATCTAGAAGGCATGACTGGCAAAAATAAAAAATGGATGGCAAGAACTGTGAGATAACTCCTCTTTACCAACACAGTGGTGTGTGTAAGAAATAAGCTGAAAGGTAAAATGGTAAATGATGAAAGCACTAAGAAACTCAAAAGGCTGCTTAATAGAACAATGAGACAATAAAATGGGATCCACAAGAATAAGGTTTCCTCTCCATATATATAAACAAGACTACAAAAATTTAAATTCTGACGTACACTAAAACAAAAACAAC
The DNA here is from genome assembly GCF_036320965.1 of Panulirus ornatus. Classification (NCBI taxonomy): domain Eukaryota; kingdom Metazoa; phylum Arthropoda; class Malacostraca; order Decapoda; family Palinuridae; genus Panulirus; species Panulirus ornatus. The sequence continues at coordinate 14,350,223 of NC_092229.1, forward strand.
AAATGAAAAACACACAGATGTGCATAAAGACAAAGTACAGTATAAAGAAAGTGAAAAGTTGAGAAAATTAAGAAAATAAATAATGACTGCCTGCTGACTCACTGGAAGCTGTGGTGGGGAGACTTCAGGGGTGGCCCAAATTAGGGTGGTAATCCCACGGGTTGCAAGCTCATGGGCCGTTACTGATCGGGCTGGACCCACCCACAGCCCTGACCACACTTGGCTCAGACCCAACTCAGGCAATCTTTTCTGCATTACCCTTTCTGCTCAATAACAAAACGCACCAAATTACCTTCACTTAAAAAAATTTCATTGTATAGAATAAGAGTTAGCATTTATATATTTTGTTTAGAACTGGAACAACTGTCTGATATTCTCCTTTTAATGCTAGGAGGAGCAGTGATCTATCGTTATGAGAGAGAAAGTCTGGGAAGTTGAGGACTCCCATGGGTAACCTCTTTTACCTTACATCAATAAGCAACTATCAGTGTCTTGAAAGCATTTATACAAGGATTACCCACTTTCCATTCCAGCAACACAATCCAAGAAATTACTACAAGCATTAACAAACTTTGTTCATTTTGGCTCTCTTGTTCAAGACTTTGGACTCTCATTGTCTTCTCATTCTTCCTTGAAAGCCCTTAGATTGTGTGTGACTTTTGTTTTCCAAACCTTTCAAATCTAAAAATTTCCATCACACCTCATCTGATTCTTAGTGAGTTTTGTCACACCCATTTTATTGTTCTCTCTCCATAGATAGGTCCCTAAGCTCAGATACTAATTTCTGGGTATTTCATTGCATCATCTACTTTTTCTGCAACATTAGCAACAAGAGCTAGTGGATTTACATTATCGGCAACACAAACACCAAGATCTTTTTCTTTCTTGGTTTTCTTCAGCTTTGTTCCACCCATTCTTTATCTATATATCCTCTATTCTTCTTCTGATATGTTCAACTTTGCTCTTGTTTCCAGTTAACACAAGAATCTATTTGCTACTTTTCCATTAATATATCATTAACTCCATTTCCAATTCCAAGAGGGAATCAGGGAAATAAAACATTTGATACATCCTTCCCCCACACCTCAACCCATGGCTAATGAGGCTTCTGAAACAACACTCCACACTAAAATTAATGCTTCATAGTCGTTCACTATGCACATGACATTCAGTCATCAAGTGAGACTATCATTTACATTTACCCACCCCCACACACAATGCAACTTCTACTGCAACCAATCTCCAATCATCCTCATCTGAAGTACGTTCTAAGGAAAAGTGCCTCAGAGCTATCACCCATCCATGCTCACATATAATGACCTGTCTAGAAACCCAGACTTTCCCTTCTGTTTGAAAGCAAGCCTTGGTGCAACCCATCACTAAGGAGACTGGTCTAGCTCCTCCAATGCTCAACCCATTGCTCTCACTTCTGCTCAACTCACACTTTCTTCAACACTTAGAATTCCATTCCATTTTTTTCAGATGACCAGTCAGGATTTTGCAGTGTTAGGTCTACTGGTGATCTCTCCAATGTGACTCGCCTTTGGTCCTCTCTCAGGGATTTTAGTGACACTCTTGTTGTAGCCTTCAAAATCTCTAAAGCTTTAGAAGGGGTGAGGTATAGGTCTTCACCTTCTAAACCCCATCCTATTATCAATGGCGTTCCTCTGGGTTCTGTCCCATCACCTACTCTCTTCTCTCAACAAATGATCTCTATTCTACTTCTAACCCTATTCACTATTAAACTCATGATTCAACATACTTTTTCTTCCTTTAATATTTGTATTCTTTCTCATACTGATATCATTTCCTTTCTTAACTCAGACCTGTGCAGCATTTTGGATTGTAGTTGCAGTAACCTTGTAAAATTTAATAGTGCTAATATGCAACTTCTAATAATATATCTTTCTAAGAATCATTTGCTCCTCAATGTTAAATTTCAAAGAAAACACAATTCAACCTTGTAAAAATACAAACATGATGGCATAACCATCACTTTGTCTTGAAAACCCCATCTAATTAATGTCAAAAAGTCTACATCCCAAAAGCTGGGAGTGTTATGAAGGTTCCAAAATCATTTCTTGTGAGCGGCTGTTTCACATCTACAAGAGTTTGATTTGCCCGAGTATAGAAAACTACTCGCACATCTGTGGGAGGATCATTCTTCACCTCCTTATAAACTAGAGTGAAATCAAAATCATTACATCTCATTAACTCTCTTGGCATTACTTCTCTAGAACCTTCCCTTTCCAAATGCCTTAATGTTGTTGCTCTCTCTCTATTCTATAGGTATAATTTTGACCATTGTTCTTGAGACCTATTTACGTGTTACACCCTAAGATTTGGGCGCATGACAAACGTTTGACTGCAGGTTCCCACAACTTGTGTGTGCTTGTTATGACATCTCCTTTCATCGAACAGCTTCGCTACAGAATTATCTTCCTTCTGTCTTTCTTTCTCCAAATAATCTTTACTTCTTTAGGAGTCAGGACTTCAATCACTTGTGGAGTCCACATTAACTTGTACTTTTTTCTCTTTATTTTTCTTTCACCCAAGATAGCCTTGATTGGGTCATATTTCTGTGTGCTATGTCAGTTATTGCACTATATATATGTATATTTAATGTATAATAAGATAAATAATATAACATATATAATATATGAACATTCGTTCACACTCAGTCTCTAGCTGTCATGTGTAACGCACCAAAACCACAGCTCTCTTTCCACATCCAGGCCCTACAAAACTTTCCATGGTTTACCCCAGATGCTTCACATGCCCTGGTTCAATCCATTAACAGCATGTCGACCCTGGTATACCACATCGTTCCATTTCACTCTATTCCTTGCACGCCTTTCACCCTCCTGTTTGTTCAGGCCATAATCACTCAAAATCTTTTTCACTCCATCCTTCCACCTCCAATTTGGTCTCCCACTTCTCGTTCCCTCCATCTCTGACACATATACCTCTTTGTCAATCTTTCCTCACTCATTCTCCTTATGTGACCAAACCATTTCAATACACCCTCTTCTGCTCTCTCAACCACACTCTATGTATTACCACACATCTCTCTTACCCTTTTATTAATTACTCGATCAAACCATCTCACACCACATACTGTCTTCGAACATTTCATTTCCAACACATCAACCCTCCTCCACACAACTCTATCTACACCCCATGCCTCTCAACCATATAACATATATATATATTGGTAAGAGGAAAAAGTAAATTTGTCAGTGAAAGGAAGGCATTTGACGGTACTTCCAGGGAAGAAGTGAAAATGATTGGGGGAAATATAAGGGAAAGCAGCAGGAAGCCAAAAAGGAAGGTGCAGGAGTTGACAAAGAGAGCAAATGAGAGTTGGAGTGAGGAGTATCAGTAAATTTTAGGGGAGGGTGAGATAATGTTATGGAAGGTTAATGATTTGTGAAAACATGAGGCCAAATAGAAACATTGGTGAAAGGGCCAAAAGGGAAAGCAGTAACAGGTAGTCAAGAAGTGAGAAGGGGATGGGGTGAGTATTTTGAAGAGCTGTTGATATGTTTGACGATAGAGTGGCAGATGAAGGGTGTTTGGGTCAGGTTGGTGTGTGAAGTGAGAGACAGGGGAGAGTGGTTCAGTGAAGAGAGAGGAGTCGGTGAGAACTTTACACAAGGTACAATGTGGCACAGTGGCCAGAGTAGATAGTGCTGCAGCTGATTTTATCAAGGGGGTGACTGTGTTGTTGACTAGTCAGTTTGGATTTTCAACGTATGTATGGATCATGATGAGGTTGGGCTGTTACATCATTAACATACAGCACTTGCTAAACTGAAGAGCTTACTTTTCAAAATACATCTATTATGATTGCAATCATCATTAGCTAGCAGTACAAGCAGATTCAGGACCTCATCTAGTTCTTCCTGCTGAGGGTTACCACACTGTTCCTCACCATCACCCCTCCCACCCTGGCCACCTGCAACATCCCTTACAAACACCACTTCCTCCCTTCCAGACGACCACAGACTCCCTCATGACCACCACGCCCTACCTACCTGAATACCACACCCTACCTCAGCACCAGTGCCACCACATCCTCCATCCCTGGCTACCATACCCACCTTTACCACTACCTCCACTCTCTCCTTTCCAGTCTACTTCTTCAAGTGTTTCACTGACTTTTAAATTATCCAACCCTACTTTTCTCCAAACTTGCACAACTCTACCTACTGTTAAACAGAAGGCTTAAAGGCCTCACATGATCTGTATTGGTCATAATTTCTAAATTCAGCAAGTCATCAGCCAAAGTTCCAATTTTGGGGCATGGTTCTCTCTATTTCCAAAAATGTTTCACAAATCTTTATGTTGAATATCTCTACATTTACCCTGGTCATCACATCTCTTCCCAATATAACTCATTTATCATTCAACACAAGAAATAAAATGCCCTGAATCATGCATCGCTTGTCTACATCACTTTTATGAAATTCATCGGAGTCCATGGGTAAATGTCCAGTTTCGGGGCACCAAAGAAAAAACATGGATTTCAAAGGAATGCTTATCAATGGACTCATAATTTGTAGTACTGAGGGAGCATTTGAAGCATATCTTTTACCCTCGCAACAATAAAATATGACAGTGGGGAAGACTACGATGATCATGAAAGATGTGGGATGAAAATAAATGGAATACACTTACAGATCAACAAAACCAATATAAAAAAATCTATCAACCTGAATGAAACTTATTTGTAGTCATATGAAAAATATGTCAACATTAAGGTTTCAATGACTTTCACTCAACTGCATTTACTTTGCTCGTTGTATGCAACTAATATGGTGGAAGGAAAATGACAATGTTTTTATATTGTCAATGTTACAATCTTACATAAATCTTGGCCCTTTGTGATGACAAGTGAGGTGTGCAAAGATTTTGCTCTAGTAGCATTTCACTTCATTGGTTGGCATTACCTCACTCACATGTAAGATGAGCAGTGTTCCAACATGACTCCCAATTCTAAACCACTTCTAATAATGAATATAACAAATCTAATGATAGCCATTTCTTTTAATTCCAAAAGTCAATTCTGAGATGCAATTACGCTGAAATTTTCCCAATCTACCGGTATAAGTTTTTTCTAAATGCAAGAAGTTATTTCTGTGATGACCTAAGAGGAAAGATTTATCACCCTCATTTTCTACATCACAATAACCAATGCTAGGGATCACTTGAACTGCAATAAGGTGAAAACTGTACATTTAGCAACAAAAAGTGTGCACAAAGTAAGCCATTAAATAATTACGTCAAGTAACTATGGTTTTTCTCCCTAAACTTACCTAGCACAATCAAATGTCGAAGTTTCTGGGCTATCTAAAGTATATTTGATTATGATATCACTACAAGTCATTAACTTCAATATGTCCCCCAAAATACCTTTACAGCTTTACCGATAGTTTTACCGATGGAAGTTGTTTCTATCATGCAGTATGTGTGGTCTGAGGTTGTTTAACGGGTTTATAGTTACCTTTTGGTAATACATTATACCAAGTAACAGTCTGTGATGTTCGATTTAATTTGGGGAAGAACAGTATAATGGCCTATACAACAATTTCACATAAGATATTTACCTAGTACTCATGTTGTGAAAAATTCGAGATATTGTAATATATTCAGTGAAATGTTGGCACAAATCATATAGTGTGTATTATTAAGTACTGGTAACTTACGAAATGAAGGAAAGGACGATCTTTTCACCACAGTCTTCACACCACAGTCTCCACAGCTGATGTAAATAATGTTACGAAAACGGGAGCACGGACAGCAGAGTTGCCAACTCAAAATTTCGGATGTCGCTAGATTCACTCCCGAAAAGCGCTAAACTTACTAAAATGATAGCGGAAATATGCTCTTCGATTTATTTCTACTCTTTCCAAGTGCCAAATCATTAACAACGTGCACGACTGACTGCTTTAACACAAAAACACTCGCCACTATTCTAGATCTGCGAATTTCCAATTCGCAATCGCTTCGTCCTTGGTGTTCAGGGGTTGTGGTGGTCTTGCGAGGGTTCTCACATGAATGACCAAATCCCTCATGTTAAGCATTCAAATCTCCGACTAAAAAACATTTTTCACTAAATAAACAGTCTAGGAAGTTACTAAGAACTAAGACATGGATCTTTAGCATAAATATTTACACAACATTTCTGTACCATTAACCCTATAGGCTGAAACTAAAGAGGGAGGAATGCTATTCTTAACTTGTAACTAAACCTCTTGTATTTATATTCTAGATCAGCTGGTAACTCAAACCACTGATATCCTCGTAACTTTAAGGAATCTGTATTTACACCAACTTCCTGCAATGCTAACATATCAATATCATTTTCAAGAGCATAAGCATGCACATCTATGGATCTTTTCCTATAAACTGTTAACATTCCAAGATAATATATCAATATCTTTATCCTCCATTGTTTTTAAATTTACCCTCCACTGTTTTAAATTTACCCTTCACAGATCTGATACTTTAACAGCCTAGATTTTACATTATTATTAGGCTACTGCACATAAACCATCACTAAATTTTAGATGGAATCTACCTCACTTATAACATTTGTGTGCTCACTACAGTTCTGCAACTCTAAAACCTCATCCCTAACAGTATTAGATCCCTGAGCAGCACTAGGGACTGCAATCAATGTGTATAAATTCAAAATGTGCTTCTATATATCAACAATGAGATTCTTATGTTCATCAATTTCAGTCCTCAAGAATGCATCAGCTTTAACTTCCTTCTCTCTGGGTTTCATAAGATAAATCTTACTTGGCCGTTCTATAAAGTTTCCCACTATTTATAACAACACACGAGATCCTTGTCTTCCATACCACATGTTTTCGTGTCAACACCCTCGCTCATCCCCTACAGGTTCACTGGTTCTAATTTCAGCACTCATCTGCTGACCTGCCTGCTTGTGGTGTTTTACTCAGTAAGGAATCTTCTTACATAACTATGAATTTGCACTGTGATTCTCACCACAACTACAACAAACAATTCATTCTGCTAAACTAAACATAATAAAATCGGTTGCCCAGAGGCGGAAAACTTACCTGTACATTCAAATTCATGCAGAGGATAAATAATACCACAAGACTTATTACACATGTTTATAATACAATAACACCACATCTCATGTACTACTGACCACACATTCCTCTCACACCGTGAATGCAAAATAACTCATAATCTTTCCTGTTGTCACAACTATGAAATCACGTACAGCCCTAGTTAAAAATGGCAGTCTACAGCTGTGCCGCTTAGAAAAGGAAAGAAACGAAAAGTTTAATCAGACATTAGAAATAATGGGAGGGGGAAAAATTCCTTCTCATTCGTGATTCCACGTCACCACCACTAACTACTTTAGTCAGCAGTTAACACATGTTTGTCACGACCGCTTAAGATTGTCTGTCATCTTGCGGGTGAAGCTATGCAATAAGTGTCCCTATTCACTCTGAGCATTGGATGATCCCCCCACCCCGTTGATTCAAAATGGTTTTGTTTGCCGGATTTCACAGTTGTTCCTCAGGTGCCTCACCTGACCCAAGGATAACAGGGACAGCTGGGCCTTACGGTAGCTACTTCGAGCACGACCTTGAGGGTTGCTGCCATCCTCTCTCATGGCCACTGCACGAAACCGGTTCCCCATCTGGCCGAAATACACATAAGCTATCTACCAAAGTTTAAAAGCCTTACTGCCTACGCTCCCAATTAATGCCATAGTGATCTATACTCGTTTGCACACAATAATCACCCTTTCCTCAAGATACAAACACATACCTGCTTTAATTACGGCAATAATTCTTAGGAGGGAATAGAATTTCATGTCTTTCATGGCCGGTCGTCCACCTTGCTGCCAGTCGGACGTGTGGCTGTATATTGGTCACATTATGAAGCATATTACTATGGTCTTCTCAGACGTCTTATGGTGTTTTTATTGTATCGTAAGAAACTTTTAAACTAGATATTTTCCGAAATTAAGTCTATACTTTTCAAGCCACGATAATTTCATTACGTATTGCAAATTTTTTTTTTCCAATTTCTCACCGGCATTGCCTTATAGTCGCACGTCGAGCACAAACCCAGGTGACAAATGTTAATATGTACAAACCTTCTGGTATTGCTTGGCATTTGCTTCTACTGAATCCTGTGACATATCATATGCCTGCATATAACTGCGCTTGTACCTTTACCTGCTTTCGTTTTTTTTCTTTATTCTTGTTAGCCACCAGTTGAGGTGGGGGACACACTGTATGCTTCATCAGCTGCAGTTAACAGGATGTGTGGATGTTTATGTCTGTAATTACAAATTCACACTGAATGGGGTGGGAGTTTATGCTTGTGGACCTCAATATCTTAGACTCTAGTATCATTAAACATCTTGAATTTATGTATGTTGTCTTTTCCTATTGTTCATCTTTCTGATACTACAAAAATATTTCATTACATCCCTCTGCACAAGTTTCTTACTTCATTTAACACATACTCTAGTTCCCCTTCCACTACATCTCTTAGAGTACTGCCTATTATAAAAATAGTTCACCTACTCGATCTTTTTTAAAAACTTTATGATTATGGTCAGGTCACCCCTCACTCTTCTTTCTTCTCAGGTGGGTAGATTTAGACTCTGTCTTCGCTCTCCACTTCCCTCATAACTTTTCTGAGAGAGACTTGGCAAAATACATTGTTTCTGACCTGTTTCCAGAGTCCCATATGAAGAGAATAGTTAAGGAAACAGTCTGCTGGCAAATATCAGAGGAGCTTTCAAGTAAATGGATGATGTTCTTAACAAACCATTCAAACGTGCCACAAATGCTTATTATTAAGGTACGTATATGACTTTTTTTCTTCTGTGATTTCATTCTACAAACTCCTATATCACATTCAAAAAGGGAGAGATGAAGGAGATAAGCAAAGATTTTCTCCTTTAAGGCTCACTCATCTACCTTGCTCACATGGAAAATAGCGAACACATGAAAGAAAGGAAGATGCATGGTACATATAGGTATCTAAAACATTCCATTGTCCCCCCTCCCCCCAGTTCTTTCTATTCAAATTCACAGTCCAAACCGCTCATAATTGATAACCTTACTTTTGTTCACATTAACCCTTGATTTTTTTCTCTCCCAAATTCAGGAACCAGCTTTTGTAATTTCTCACTCTAAGCTACTACCAAAGCTGTGTCATCAGCAAACCACCATCATACATATTTTATGGTTTTAACCCGTTGTTTATGGATTTACTTATTTCCCGTAACAGGATATTACTTGAATAAACAAGAAATAACTATTTTCATAAAAATATGTAAGGAAACATGAGATACTACCTATTTTACAGTAAAATTTACCAGGAAAGTTGCTTCGTAAATCTTGATTTTGACAATGACGATGCATTTAGGAGTGATGACTTTTGAGTTTTCACTGAGGATTGTGATATGTGATACTTTCCAGCTGTGTTGTTAGGTTCCTAGTAACATCTATGGATAAAATGTGGACTCATAAATTGGCTGGGAATTCAAGTGAGGATACAAAGATTTACAACCTGACCCTGGTGTTGTGTACTTTATGTCCAGACATGCCCGAGACTGTGTAATGAAAGGGTTAATGAAAGTACGCCACAGAAATAAGTATGCATATATGTAACGGGCATATTCTTGAATAATTTTGTGTAAAAAAGTATGTAAAATATCAAGTTTAAAGTTTAACCGAGAAACTGAAACTGCAGTATTCCCCTACGTGAGCTAGCAAACCACAAAAAATAGAGCACTAAAAACAATCACTGGCTGCCTAGCAACCACAAGCACTCAACACCATCACCATGAAATAATGATCCTCCCAATGCAGACTCCTCAGCTTGCTTAGCACAATAATCTATGCAACAACACTAGACTGCTCCCACTCAATTTTATAACGAACCACCAACCTCATAGTAGAAATAAAAAGCTTACCCGTGCTTCACACTTCAGTTATCTCTACTCACAGATCCCCCCCACCCCTAGCAAACAAAATGACTCAACAAACACTACCCAACCGCCTCCCAACTCAGTCTTAAACTATAACCCACCAGACATAGACCCATCAGAATATACACTCTGTAGACAAAGACAAGTCACACTTTCCCACTTATGTTCTGGACATCACCCATCACAACAATATTGAAAATACTTTCTCAACATATCTTAAGACCCTTCATGCCCTTGATACAATTACCATAAAGAAGACTGAGCACTTACTACTCAACTGCCATGCACTTTCTGCACATAGATGGACATAATTGACAACTCTTTATGACCAGTGGATGTAGCCAACTTCCTGATAGCTTCAGGAGCTTTAAAGGTGAAAGGGGGCTTTAGGGGCAGGAACTAAGCAAGCAATCACACTAGCAAATGTATAGGCAAGTGTGCCAGACAAGATGCAATAAAAATCTGCAGATGGCAACCATATTTGTACAACAGTAAAGTCTATCTAGAGTTGTACTGAACAGTACTTAACCTAGTATTGCACAGCTGGATTTCAGAGGTAGAGGGCAGTTATTCTCAGCTATTTTTTTTTAGTTATCCAAGATATAAAAGTGCATTGTAACTGAAGTTATTGGGAAAGATTCTGCTTGTGCTCATTCTATGGATGTCTGCATGTTTTATGCATACGTGGTATCTTCAATTTCTTGGTCAAGAATTGGCAGAGGCCAAATCCCATAAGATGCTTACCTGTGGAATCTTGAGTAGAATTCAAGGCTGCTAATTGCCAAAAACTGTTGTAGTTGTGGCACTATATCTCAACAGAAGTTGGTACCAATCTATCTGCACACCAAATGAAGGGAAACGTGAAGAGCTAAGAGCCATTTGTTTGCATCAATATTAAACAGCCAGTTGCACTAACATGTTTCCCATGAAAGTGCATTATACACAGAGTACAGGTTATTCTTAAAAATTGTCTTTCATACATAACAAAGATATCCCACCCATTTTTCACTGGTTATAAATCACTTTCTTGTCATTTACTTGTTACTGACATTTCATTAATGTTTTGGGATAAGAAAGAGAATGACTGTTAATCAATTTTAATCTCTATGATACATAAAGAATAGCATCACATATACGAATTAAGTAAACTAATATTTCTGAAGAAACAATAAATAATAAAGGCAAAGATAAAGAGGGGTATGAAACTGCAAGGGTTTGACAACACATTATGTACACTTGGATATGACTTAGACAGACAACCAGCAAACTCAATGAACTGGCTTCAGTAATTATGTGCCCTATTTCATAAGAAAAATGGGTGGCAGGTTACTGTTCAATCTGTCTTCACAAACTGATTTCTCTAATTGCAGCAAAATTGCTTCCTTGGATCATCTATTATAAGGCACAATTCTCTAGAGTAGTATTTTTCCCATCAAAATGAAATATGATTTTGTGCTAAACTGGGTTTGAATGAAAAAAAAATTAATTCATTCTGGGAAACAGTACAACACTGTTCTAAATTACAGAGCACTCTTAGCTAGCATCACAACAATACTTGAAAGCTGTTAAAGTGAATATTCTTGGGTAAGTAGTTTGCAATAAGTAAATGTTAACTACCTCTAGAATGTTCCCAGTGTTCTTTAAGCATAAAAATGGAGCTTATTCAGTTACTCTCCAGACCTGTAGTATGGATAGTCTATCTCCACAACTGTGATTCATGCGTGTGGAAGCGCAAGAACAGCATATGATACGATCTGTCAAGTTCAAAAGATGAAAGAAAGCACAATTTTAGAGAAGCAAATTGTGTATCTTTTGAACTGGCGGTGGCACATAGCTATTATAAGCTTGAATAAGACAATTTTCCTTTTATGGGAAGAAAAAGTAGTTAAAGAAAAAGATTAACCCAAATTCTAATTCTCAAATCTTCAACTTGGTACAATGATTTAAAATGCATCATATTTAAACCAAAATCTACATTTCTTAATTTTACTTCTTTTCCATTTTCTGTAAAGAAAACTACGTTTTACTTATTTTCTGTATTCACTTTACTATACACATTATAAAACATCTGTTCAGGATGTTTAAGTTTGTGCTTGGTACAAAAGTAAGATAAAGCATCAATTGATAATCCCTTGGAATATCTAAATGGCAGGCTTATGGCAGCTCTTGATGATAAGCTGCAAGTCTTGCACTATCACAGCCCTAGCCCTTCCTTCCTCTTGTCTTTCAATTAGTAACAGCAGATTAAGGTATAATCTCATTTTAACATTGGTTAATATTGTTAAATACAGTACTTTTCTCTCATGGAAAAGAAAAATTCTGTTATCTTTCTACCAATACCAGTATGCTGGTTTAGGCTCATTCTTACAAATTATTTTCCTGGAACTACACTACAGTAGTCTTGATTAAATGTACGGTCACACCATCTTGCAGCAGATCTCAGTGACTCCCTCAACTTACACTGTGACTGAGCAAGTTCTCATGACTGCCTTTAATGAAATTACATTTGAGGTCTAAGTGATTTTTCTGTAAACATTTATCATTCTTCATCATCAGCAAATCAAAAAATTAATGTACAATACCTTATGTCATTATAGCTCTGATGAGTATCCTTCAATACCTACAATTAGTTTTAGCTCTAGTTGCAGAGAGTGATACCTTAATGACAGAAGTCATTTTTGACTATTTACAAATTTGCAGGAGGTGGCAACAATGCTATTCATACCATGATGCCATACACCAGGCAATAATACTAGATAGATCAGAAAATCTTTCCATCTTTCAATTCCTTCCTATCTGATATGTACAGTAGATAAACAAGTCATAACTGTTTGACCTAAACACTAATCTAAAAAATATAAATTGTTACAAATGAACTTCACAATATCTAAGTCAGTAAAAAAAAAAAATCAAGACCAATCTATAATGAAAAATCTTGCAAAGAAACAACTGACAATGTAATTCAAAATGTATGATAGATTAAGGTGTTTGATTTATGAATCATAATAAGGTCAGGTCACCTATGTATGTTACTTTCAAACAAAAACTATCTTGCTGACAATTTAAATTAATCACAAATGTACAGTTTAAAAATATACAAAGACCCCACTTCCATCTGGCAAACTCATCACTGACTATGCCAGAGAATACTTAATAGGGTTATCCTCATAATGACGGACTCTACATTAAGAGTCTATCATTCACTTGGGCTCTTTCCTTAATGGGAGGTTCCAACTTTGTTGATAAGGTCATCACAGAGCTGTGTCAATTCCTGATTTTCGCGTGTTTTTCGATCAAATGCATCTTGTAAGGACATGATCTTCATTTCTGCCTTTTTGAGAAGTGCAGCCATCTTTGTCATTTCTTGGTCATTGGATTTGCGCATGGTTTCAAATTCCTCATTTGCCCTAAGGAGAAATAATGTAATTAGTTTAAATACATATAAGATTAAGTTATAAACTTTTTTCAGCTAAATCAGTGGAGACTGGAGGTAAATTTTGTAGACAATTGTCCATATACATACCTTTTTGAAGCTATAAACAGCCTTTTGTCTCTGATAAATGAGACATTGGGCTCAGTACTACTTTCAAGACTTTCATCAGCTTCAAATAGGATTCAGATAAGTCCTAGTTTTTATCCACAACTGTACAACAGCCCACATCCTTTAAGAGGCTATATTGGACCATATATCAAAACACAAAGCCCATATGAATATCGAGTTAAACTGTTAAAAAGCAAGGAATACTTGAATTTCCCCATTAATAAAACCTAATGAGGTAACACCTATTCTTCCGGGAAATTAATCAAATAAGTCAGAACTTCCTGATTTAAAACAGTAGAGGGTGAAAAGACAGAGTATTATCTTTATCTTTTTATGCTTGCTTGTTCTTTCCTGCCTTAATGTGGAAGCACCAAGATCATATGAACAATAACCCCATTTGCACACATTCACTCTCTTGTAGTCATATATTTCAGAAATCAGACTTCAAATGTTTATTCTTATGAGTAAAGAGACTGCATCCACTAAATATATCTCATTCCCTAGTTTCAGTTACTCTCATCATCTGCTAGTCTTTACCCAATTTCCCCTGGTATCTCCAAACATAAGCCTATTTTCTTAATTCACTCACTTTCAAAGCTCTCTTCTCACCCATATCATATTCTCTTTTCTGAAAGCCCCTATAAGCTTTTCCCATCCCCTCCATCAAAAAGTGACCAAACATACCTCCAGCTGCCACTTTTGGCATATTCACATCAGAAAGTTTCCCTTTAGCATGCCTATCAATCATTACAAAATTCAATAATGCCCAATCACTCTCACATACCAAGAAAGAATGCTTGAGATGACTGAGTAAATAAAGATCAAAAGAAATGATTGGTGAGCAAAATGACAGGTTTTTTAGGTTATTCTCATCAACCTAATGTGCTTCTTTCCTCTTAATTTTAGGGCTCTCCCACCAAAAGGATGTGCACTTCCAGCCAATGGTATGTGGTCCCCTTAGGTGGGTGGAGTGGCCCAGTTTGTAAACAACTAGTTCACAACAATCTTGCCACTACCTTTCACTTTCTGCAAATCTACTATTAAGATATACACAATCACAGTAGCTAGCACCAGAGGAACAATGTTTTTACGACTTTACAGTGGCTTTAATCTACAAAATCAGTGAGTTAGTGAGTTATTTCACCCTTTAACAGTTTGTTTTAGCATGACCTCCATCTTGATGTTTGTAGTGGTGTACAATATTCATCTGAGTTTTCCTGGACCGAATGACATTAAGGAGATACATTGCCAGCTTATGGCAGAGGAAGTAAAACATTCACTTGATTCATGAAAAGCTAATGAATGGTATTAATTCATCTATGCTGCTTCTGATGTAACTATACTTTTTTTGCTACATGTATGATGCATACACCAAAGTAACAACTAAACTGAATATAAGACCAGTCTGCCAGTCAAGTCTGGTCAGACTCCCAAATGAAATGAAAATAAACCAGAGCTAAAAGTGAAAGTATGATTTTGCCAAGTCTCTCTTCATATTGACACTAAATATGTCAGAAAGTGCATAAAGCAGGAATGAAACATGAAAGAAAGTAAGAAGAAAAAACTTACAGCTGAATCTTTTCCTCTGCATGTTTCTGAAATTCTATAAACTTTTGTTCTTGTTTCTGTAGCTTGCTCTCATAGTCTGCAACTGCACCACGAAGAGTCTCTTCATTTCTTCTGAGTGTATCTACAACTTGCTTTGTTCTCTCATATTTCCTAAGGAAAATATACTTTGTTACAATTGTAAAACATTACATACAAACAGAAACTTTTTCAAATGAAGGGAGAGGAATTATAATCAATAAAGTATATAAAAACTTTTAATCAATGATAGGGACTGCTATGTTGACGAACAACACATATACAAATATATATATTTACATGTGTGGCGGGGTGGCGATGGGAATGAATAAAGGCAGACAGTATGAATTATGTGCATGTGTATAAATGTATATGTCTGTGTGTGTATATATTTGTATACATTGAGATGTACAGGTATGTATATATTGCGTGTGTGGATGTGTAAGTATATACATGTGTATGTGGGTGGGTTGGGCCATTCTTTCGTCTGTTTCCTTGCGCTGCCTCGCTAACGCATATTTTTTTTTTTTTTTTTTTTTTTTTTTTTTTTTTTTTTTTTTTATACTTTGTCGCTGTCTCCCGCGTTTGCGAGGTAGCGCAAGGAAACAGACGAAAGAAATGGCCCAACCCCCCCCCCATACACATGTACATACACACGTCCACACACGCAAATATACATACCTACACAGCTTTCCATGGTTTACCCCAGACGCTTCACATGCCTTGCTTCAATCCACTGACAGCACGTCAACCCCTGTATACCACATGACTCCAATTCACTCTATTTCTTGCCCTCCTTTCACCCTCCTGCATGTTCAGGCCCCGATCACACAAAATCTTTTTCACTCCATCTTTCCACCTCCAATTTGGTCTCCCTCTTCTCCTCGTTCCCTCCACCTCCGACACATATATCCTCTTGGTCAATCTCTCCTCACTCATTCTCTCCATGTGCCCAAACCATTTCAAAACACCCTCTTCTGCTCTCTCAACCACGCTCTTTATATTTCCACACCTCTCTCTTACCCTTACGTTACTTACTCGATCAAACCACCTCACACCACACATTGTCCTCAAACATCTCATTTCCAGCACATCCATCCTCCTGCGCACATCTCTATCCATAGCCCACGCCTCGCAACCATACAACATTGTTGGAACCACTATTCCCTCAAACATACCCATTTTTGCTTTCCGAGATAATGTTCTCGACTTCCACACATTTTTCAAGGCTCCCAAAATTTTCGCCCCCTCCCCCACCCTATGATCCACTTCCGCTTCCATGGTTCCATCCGCTGACAGATCCACTCCCAGATATCTAAAACACTTCACTTCCTCCAGTTTTTCTCCATTCAAACTCACCTCCCAATTGACTTGACCCTCACCCCTACTGTACCTAATAACCTAACGCATATATATGTATGTAATATTTATGGATCTGGAGAAGGCATATGATAGAGTTGATAGAGATGTTCTGTGGAAAGTATTAAGAGTATATGGTGTGGGAGGTAAGTTGCTAGAAGCAGTGAAAAGTTTTTTCATGGACGTAAGGCATGTGTACGAGTAGGAAGAGAGGAAAGTGAGTGGTTCTCAGTGAATGTCAGTTTGTGGCAGGGGTGTGTGATGTCTCCATGGCTGTGGAATTTGTTTATGGTTGGGGTTGTTAGAGAGGGGAATGCAAGAGTTTTGGAGAGAGGGGCAAGTATACAGTCTGTTGGGGATGAGAGTGTTTGGGAAGTGAGTCAGTTGTTGTTTACTGATGATACAGCGCTGGTGGCTGATTCAGTTGACAAACTGCAGAAGCTGGTGACTGAGTTTGGTAAAGTGTGTGAAAGAAAAAAGTTGAGAGTAAATGTGAATAAGAGCAAGGTTATTAGGTACAGTAGGGTTGACGGATAAGTCAATTGGGAGGTAAGTTTGAATGGAGAAAAACTGGAGGAAGTGAAGTGTTTTAGATATCTGGGAGTGAATTTGGCAGCGATGGAACCATGAAAGCGGAAGTGAGTCACAGGGTGGGGGAGGGGGCGAAGGTTCTGGGAGCGTTGAAGAATGTTAGGAAGGTGAGAACATTATCTGGGAAAGCAAAAATGAGTATGTTTGAAGGAATAGTGGTTCCAACAATGTTATATGGTTGCGAGGCATGGGCTTTAGATAGGGTGGATGTGTTGGAAATGAGATGTTTGAGGACAATATGTGGTGTGAGGTGGTTTGATTAAGTAATGAAAGAGTAAGAAAGATGTGTGGTAATGAAAAGAGTGTGGTTGAGAGAGCAGAAGAGGGTGTATTGAAATGGTTTGGTCACATTGAGAGAATGAGTGAGGAAAGATTGACCAAGAGGATATATGTGTCAGAGGTGGAGGGAACAAGAAGTGGGAGACCAAATTGGAGGTGGAAGGATGGAGTGAAAAAGATTTTGAGCAATTGGGGCCTGAACATGCAGGAGGGTGAAAGGCGTGCAAGGAATAGAGTGAATTGGAACGATGTGGTATACTGGGGTCGACGTGCTGTCAATGGATTGAACCAGGGCATGTGAAGTGTCTGGGGTAAACCATGGAAAGTTTTGTGGGGCCTGGATGTGGAAAGGGAGCTGTGGTTTCGGTGCATTATACATGACAGCTAGAGACCCGAGTGTGAACGAATGTGGCCTTTGATGTCTTTTCCTAGCGCTACTTCATGCGCGTGTGGGGGGAGGGGGGTGCCATTTCATGTGTGGCGGGGTGGTGGCGGTAATGGGAGGGCAGCATGTATGAATATGTACAAGTGCATATATGTATATGTCTGTGTATGTACATGTATGTATACGTTGAAATGTATAAGTATGTATATGTGCGTGTGTGGGCATGTATGTATGTACATGTGTATGTGGGTTGGGCCATTCTTTCGTCTGTTTCCTTCCACTACTTCGCTAACGCGGGAGACAGCAACAAAGTATAATAATGAAAAAAGAGAGGTAGAAAGATAATTTAGCTGGATCATTTCTATCACAATTATACCATATCTCTGTGGAGATGGATGACTTCACAGCATGATTGTGAAGAGGTAAACCCATACATTTGAAACACTGAATATGTTTGCTATTCTATTAATTTGCTATTTTCTGTATCTTAGTATCTCCCCCCTTTTTTTTTAATTCTAGCCCTCACATTATTTGTCTTACTTCCTCAAAGTATATCTTTATGTCTGTTACTATTTACTGCCTTTGAAGATCTCACTTCAATTGTTTCAAATATTTCAAAGACTGCTCTCCAGCTTGATTTGCCGTGATGAAAATTCATCAATCAACCTGCTGTCCTCAGTTGCTATATCCTGTTTACATCTATTTGTTTTTACACTGTATATTGCAATGATCTCTATGATGATGAGATGCAACAAGCTTGTATCATTTACCTCTATATCTGATCACAGTTGTAAAGATAGCGATCTATTGCCCTGTTCCCTCATCAGTCTGTTACCTACCTGTACAAAGCTAAATGATTTACTCAGATTTATTAGCCTTTGTTCATGTTCTCTTTCAACAGCTGATCCACTAATCATTTCATAGGATTTGTTAATACATTCTTGTCTATTCCTCTTTCTTCTGCTCAATAAAATGGAAGTTAAAAGTCATCAGCCCACACAATTAAAGGATCTGGTTTTTCCAACATCTTCAGCTTTTATTAAAATTTCTTTAAAGTCACTTAGCTTCATTTTTGGTGTTATGTATAATAATTTGTTTGCTTATGGCTGGGGTGCTCACTAAAATTAGCTCACTTTTACCGTGGCTCATCTCCATTATCTATTTTCCTTCCGGCTCATTATGGACATATATTGCTGACCTACCCTGTCTAATGTTTGATTCCATCTGTTCTGAATGCTTCAAACTGTTACAAGTTTGCTTCATCTCTCATTTTCTCATAAAGCAAAGTTTCTGATATGTTGTTCAGGACTAAATTGTTGTCCCTAGTGTAGCTATCAATGTAATTCACTTTGTCAAGTTCTCCCTTATCAGATGTGAAAAGGAGACCTGCCTAAGATACCATAAAATAAGAAACTGCTAAAATAGCAGGGCTAACATGTAGTGCTCACTGCACTTCTAGCATGACGAATAATACTATTCCCATTTGCTGCCATCTTTAATAATGCGCAATGTCAGGCGGATTGGTCTGTACAGTTTTTCGCAGCAATTTGCTTCTTCCTCTGTGTGATGGTGTCACATACACCATTTTCTGTATATCTGCTGAGCATCACTGCTGCCCCATCTCCTATTCTCGTATACATGTATCATGTCTTTATTCATAAGTATGCATGCACACACACACATCCTGGCCTAAGCCAGGTACCCATCTATTTACCAACCCCAAGGGGAGGACGAACATCTAAGTACGGTATAAACCAAATGACATGCCCAGAATTCGAAACAATGCAGGTCCTACCCTGAGCAAGTGTGTGGTGACTAATTGTCAGTAACAATAACCACTATAATCAAGTATTTGTACTGTACGGGAAGGAAGGCTTACATTCATGGGGCCCCATATCTTGTGTGTTTTTCTGAGTAGAGGGGAGTAAAATGATATGCTTTGGAAAAGCAAAAGTATACTTCTTTCTTTTTGCCTCTACAATTATTCTTTAAAAAAAATCATGTTGGCTCTCACTTCACCCATTTCCCAGTTTTAGTTTATATTACTGGAAGTGCTACATACAGGCATAAAAGCAAGGAATGATATGCTTAACCCATCCATACAATGCACAACAAAACTTGTACTACCCTCCATGTGGTTAAGGGACACAAAATATAAGGGTCCAAATTAATGAGCCTGTATTACTTTCTAAAACACAATCTATATGTTCTAACAGTCTCCCATAACTGTAAAACCTAAGAGCATGAAACTGAAACAACTATCAAAACAGAGTTACAGAGAATGAGAGGTGGTAACTATAGCTCACAAATTTAGTCCTTCTTCTAATAGGTGAATGTATCACATCCCTTAACAACTTATATTACCAAAGAGCAACCTTCTAGCACACTTTCTGAAAGTGTAAGGTTAAAATTTCTGCAAATCAGGTTTTACACATAAATGTAGTGCTTGAAAATCAGGTTCAGTGGAAAGAGCATTATGATCTGCATTCCTTATAATGCATTTCCTATAAGCAAATTCAAAATCAATGCATGTTGATCTGCTTTAAAATTAACTGCCAAACTAAAAAAAATGCCTTGATAAAATCTTCAGTACGGTATGCAAATTATAACTAAGAAAGATTAAGTTTGAAGGATAATAACTCATAGAGAAAAGATGAAGAACAGAGGGATAAATGATGAACTTTCGAAATATGAGATTATCAAAATTCTTATGAGAGAGATATGCAACTCCTCTTCACTCTCAGCAAACAACACAGTATCATTCACAAACAGGATTATCACTAGACACCATACATCACCACCATATCTCATCTCTGCACCCGCTTTCCTTGGTTTGGTTTTCACCTATCAGGGTACAGTCTAAAATTATTTGCCACAATAATCGTATATGTTAAAAATAAGAAATACTGAAGAATAAAGATTATGTTATTTATTTACTTATTTTGCTCTGTTGCTGTCTCACGCGTTAGCGAGGTAGCGCAAGGAAACAGACGAAAGAATGGCCCAACCCACCCACATACACATGTATGGAAGAAATAAATATTTGTAATCATACATACATACATACTGAAACTATAATTCAAAGGCTATTTTTCAATATACAAAAAGAAAATTTTTTTCAACCATTATAACCAATTAGCCTAACTGCATAAAGCTGAAAAAGCAATCGAGATTCACCTGTGTACATCAGAGAAAGCAACTTCTACGTTTGCTAGATCCTCCAGAGCCTGGTTTCTTTCTTGCTCTATTGTCTTGATTCTCTCCTCTGCTGCTTGTTTCTCCTTCTCCTTCTCACTAACAAGGGAGGCTAGCATATCCTTGTACTGACCGACCATCTTCAACAGAGCATCACGAGATTGCGTCAACTCAGCCACGGACTCCCCCAGGTGATTTCGTTCCTTCTGTTCGTCCTTCATGGCTTGGCGTAATTTCTTTTCCTTCTCTCCAGCTGCCAATTCTGCCTGAAGAAGTTTCTCCTCAAACTTTAACTCCTGACGTTTTATGAGTTCCTGCACCTATAATAATTGAACAAGTGGATTAGCACTGCTTCTTTTAGGTAATTAAGTAAGGTCAAGGTGCAGAAGAGTAGAGAACTGGGGAAACTGTTAAAGATAAAAAAGAAAAAAAACAAACAAATATCAGGGGTTGTTAACATACACTGCAGCCTAATCAGTGGTGCAGTACAGATTCTTGACTTTCCTAATGATACTATCCTTCATGGTAGTAATTTCATATTTCTCTCTTCATATGTTTTCCCTCAACTCTATCTTTTCTGATTTTCCAAATTACCGTATCCCCCTGGTATGGGAATGTGGTGAGTGCTTATTGCATGGCAATCAAGTAAACATCTAAAGTATATCGCCGAGTTATTATCATATGGAGGTGTGAAGATGGTTGACAAAATAGGTATCTGGTGAACATTCTGTAAGTGTGCACAAATAAGCAACCCGTGGATTGCCTATAGTGACCCCTATTTTCCTTTAGTCCCTAAAATTTATATAAAACTTGCCAGCTTTGTGGCCATAATTGGGGTTTTGTTTTAAAACAAGTTTCTTCATAAATTCAAAAGGCAATTCTATTTTAGTTCCAAACATGGCATTCACATCTATTTAAGTCAAACTTAGTTTTGGTTGTACTTAACTCAAAGAGCTTTGAAGTTTTCCATTTTAAGCACTGCTACAACCATCCGTCAATCTCTGAACATTAATTAAATGCCATGGCTTGAGGTGGCTTTCCAAAGATGCAATGCAATTCCAAAAGTTAAAATATGTGAAATTACTCATAACTCACATTTTTGGTCCAGTTAACTTTTATTCCCATTTCACTTCATATTTATCATTCTACAGAACAGAACTGCCAATTACACTTGAATAAATCATGATAATCATGGCAATTATTTTCATACAAGTCTTTTTTCTTTTTTCTTCTTTTAAACTATTCGCCATTTCCCGCGTTAGCGAGGTAGCATTAAGAACAGAGGACTGGGCCTTTGAGGGAATACCCTCACCTGGCCCAATTCTCTGTTCCTTCTTTTGGAAAATTAAAAAAAAAAACGAGAGGGGAGGATTTCCAGCCCCTCGCTCCCTCCCCTTTTAGTCGCCTTCTACGACACGCAGGGAATACGTGGGAAGTATTCTTAATCCCCTATCCCCAGGTTCATACAAGTCAGTCAGTCAAATGTTCTTATCATAAACTCCAAGTTCATGTACAGAAATCACAAAATACAATTCATTATCATGTGTACAGTATTAGGAAATCCTAAACTTTTCTACAGTAATCTTGACCATGCAATGTAAGTGTACACTCTTGTCACTGTAGCACCAAACCCCCAAATTGAAATCCTGAGGAGCAGCTGTCTCATAATAAGAACTACTAATTTTGTGTTATGTAAAAAATTCCTACTCTATGTAAAAAAGAGTATTAAGAAGTCATGAAAAAATACATCTGAAGCACAAGTACAGAAGCAAAATTGCCTCCTATCCTCCTAACAGTAAGTTGCATTATGTAAGTGTACATTCACTGTCATTTTTGCTCCAAACCCCCAAATTGAAATTCTGAGTGGCAGCTGTTTCATAATAAAAACTCCTAACTGTGTGCTACGTGCAAACTTCCAACCCTAAGCAAGAAAGAGTATTGAGAAGTCATGAAAAAATACGTGATGTACGGAAGCAAAATTTCCTCCAATAGTAAACAGCTATACGAAAAGTATTTTCTCATCCAAAAGAAGGTAAATTGGACACATGAATGTTCAGAGAGTACAATAAATTAAGAGCAAAACGAGTTCACACTGTTTCAGTTGTAGAAAAAAAATTGAGAACAGAACTAGTTAATTAGCATTAAGTGGTCATAAAATATTGCAGCACTCATTACACTCCCCTCTCCAGGATACTTCCAACTTCTAATTGGCAACCAGCCAACAGCCCTCCCAGTGTTCAACTGGGAAAAAAAAGAGTAGTTGTGGTCTTTTATACCAAGAGAATGAAAATGCACACATACTTAAAGAATTCTTCTTCTTCCCTGTATATTTGCAGATCTTAATGCTACAAAAGATTAAGTTTATCCAGGCAATGCAACCACAACATAGAATAGGCTCAAAGCTGATTTTAAGAAATATTTTGGTCAATAGCAACTTAAAACTAGATATAATATCCACAATATGCTTCGTTTACTATCCATCGGATACAGATGGTAAAAAGCTCTGAGTCTATGGTATTCCATGAAAGAAATGACCATAAAAGCACAGGAAAAATTTAGATTTGTGGAAAATACTAACAAGGCTACAAATGAAAAGTAATAATGCTCATGATTAAAAGTATTCCTTAATATGTAACACAAGATGTGGATAATTCTACCTACTCAACACTGAAACTATGATCACAACAATTTCTGTTCATCTAGCATACAAAAAAAATTAACAATTACAGCTTAAAATCAATTTTATATATTTTTTACGATCAATTCAAAGTATGGGACAGAGACACATTTTTACTACTGAATCAATCATTTATCTGCCTACCTTCAACTATACTTCTCTGCATGAAGTCCAATATTAAAGATAAAATACAGAATATTGCCAATTAAAAACAACAAAAGAAATTTTGTCGATGGCTCCAGAGCCTGCAATTTTGTACAATGTCACCCTATGCTTAAATAAAAAAATTGTCTACTGCTGAGGAGGACATCTGAAAAACGTACCAAATTCATAAAGCAACAAAACCATTGTAAGGTTAATTTCAATAACTTATTAGCAAAGGATTCAACAAAAATATCAGTAAACTTAGGGGGATAAGGATGTTTTGGAAGATTAGTGATGCACAAACACAAAAGAACAAATGGAAGCATCAATGAAAGGGGCAAATGGGGAAGTGGCAACAGGTAGTGATAAAGTGAGGTGTAGATGGACTGAGTATTTTGTAGGACTGTTGAATGTGTTTGGTGATAGGGTGGCAGATGTAGGGTGTTTGGAGTGAGGGTGGTATGCAAAGTGAGAGAGTCATAGAGAGTGGCTCAGTGAAGAGATAAGAGGTGGTGAAAACCATATATATAATGAAATGTGGCAAATTGACTGGAGTGGATGGTTTTGTAGTTGACTTTCTTAAGAAAGGGGGTGACTGTGTTGTTGACTGGTTAGTTTTTCAGTGTATAGATGGATCAAGGCGAGATGCATGAAGATTGGTAGAATGCATGTATAGTGCCACTGTATAAGTTAAGGGGGATAAATGTGAGTGTTCAAGTTAATATTGTGTAAATCTGGTTAACCGTACAGGAGAGTGGCGACTGAGAAGTGAATCCATGTACAAAGCATCAGACTGAGGAGGAACAGTGGGGTTTCAGAAGTGGTATAGGACATGTGGATCAGAAGTTTGCTTTAATATGTGTGCAAAAAATACTTGCAAGAACAAATTGGATTTGTATGTGACATTTATGGGTCTAGAGAAAGCATATGATATTGATAGAGATGCCTTGTGGAAGGCCTTAAGCATATATGGTGTAGGGGGACAGCTGCTAGAAGCACTGAGAAGTGTGTAACGCACATGTATGAATATGAAGAGAGTAGAGAAAGTGGTTCCAAGTGAAGGTTGGTCTGTGGCAAAGGCGTGTGGTAACATCAAGGCTGTTTAATGTTTATGGATGGGATGGTGAGGGAAGTACATGCAAGAGCCTTGGAGAGAAAGGCAAGTATGCAGTCTGTAGATGAGGGGGCCTGGGAAGCGAGTCAACTGTTGCCTGTTGATGATACAGCACTGGGAGAAGATTCAAGTGAAAAACAGTTAAAGTTGGTAACTGAGTTTGGAAGAATGTGTGAAAGAAGGAAAATGAGACTAAATGTGAATAAAAACAAGATAAGGTTTAGCAGGGATAGCGGTCAAGTTACTTGGGGTGTGAGTTTGAATGGAGAAAACTGGTATTTTAGATACCTGGGAGTGGACATAGCAGCAAATGGAACCATGGAAGCAGAAATGAGTCACAGGGTGGGTAAGGAGGCAAAGGTTCTGGAAGCACTGAAGAATGTGTGGAGAGAGAGGTCAATATTTGGGAGGACAAAAATGAAGAAAGAAATTAAGGGGTGTAAGAGAAATATGGTATGGCAGGGATTGCAATGGTAACAAATTGTTGGTTTGGGGATATGGAAAGATTGCAAGATGGGGAGTTTACAAGGAGAGGGTAAGAGAGTATGATTTAAGGGGTTGGCATGAGAGGAAGACCACCTGAGACATGGGGAAATAAGAGTGGAAGAGTACTGGAGGAATAGAAATGCGGAAAGAAAGCATAGAATGTTGTATGCATGGGAGGCATGTATGGCCACCCTGGTGATGGTAGTTCCTGGAGGGAGCAGACTCAGAGATACAAATAGATTAGATGGCAGAAATGGATATATATGCCTGATGGTATACTAGTCCCAATAATATCATATGGATGCAAGGCATGAGCTACAGATGAGGATGTGCAGAGCTGGGTGAAGGGATATGAAATGTTTAAAGGAGAGCAAATGGTGTAAATAATAAAAGTGTGTGGTTGAGTGAGCTCAAGAGAGTGTATTGAAATGGTTTGGACACAAGGAGAGAATGACAGAGAGGTTAACAAAAGAGCATATATGTGTCAGAAGAGGAGGTAACATCGGAAGGGGGGGAAGAGACCAAACTCTAGATGAAGGGATGGAGTGAAAAAGATTTTGAGCAATCAGGGTCTGAATATGCAGAAGGGTGAAAGATGTGCATGGGACAGAGTGAATTGGAATAATGTGGTGTACTGGGGCCAGGGTAAACCATGGAAATGTCTGTGGGGGCTGGTATTAGATAGAAGGTTGTGTTTTTAATGCATTATAAAAGACAACCAGAAAATGTACGAGCAAAACAAGCCCTTTTTTGTCTTCCAGGTGCTGCTTTGGTAATGTGGAGAACAGCAATCAAGAATGAAAAATATATATACGTAAAAGACTAATGCTACTAACATGTATACAAAACATGAACATAATAACTCTGTTCTGTTAGCATACAGAAATTCTGAAAATCTTACAAAATAAATTTGAAACACCTCATATTGAAAAACATGAGTATGAAAAAGAAAAGCCTTCAGTCACTTTTCTCAAAACTCTACGACATGCAATTTTGAGGGTGACAGTGAGTGAAACCCTCGATGTTCCACTTATCACGGTGATTACTCAGTCATAACAAGTTAATGGGCAATGAATATTGAGATGACTGAGTTCCCTACCTGTGCAGATGTACTATTTAGCAAGTAATGCTCAATTCTGAGGAATAAACTCTCTGCGCTCAAAAAAGTTAAAAAAGGAAACTCTAATGTTAATGGACGTGACATATATTAAAATACACCAGAACTCAAACCTACAAATGCATATTGACCAAGAGATATGCTGAAACCATAATCAACAGAAAAACCAGGTTCATGTGGTAGCATACTCAAAGGTCTAGCAGCACTGACTGGTTGAAATAATATTCCTTGAATCGCCATTCAGAACTGATACATGCATGGTCTGCATAACTCCAGCTCTCAACAAATTAGCTTAAATGATAAAAGACAATTACTCATCCCTTTACAAAACTTTTAAATGACTGAAAGACTTTGTGAAATTAATGAGAATCTAAAAAAAATTTAATTAAATGCAAACAATAAAAATAAGCTAATTTCATGGCATACATGTATCAAAAAGATTTTAAAAAATCATGGATTATGCAATAAAATTATGCCTTCATGACAAAAAGATAACCAATTTAGAGTGGCGTACAATCACACAACTATGAGTGATCTATAAATTCTAATGGTTAATCTAAACCACAGATAATTGTTTGATGGCAGCTGATAAAGCTTAAATTAAACAAAATTCAGACAGGGCTGAAATATTAACTGATATGGAATTACTTGTGCATGCGCAGTTTATGTCACTTAACTGTTGAAATTAACCCTTTCCAAGTGGAACCCAACTTTTGTCCAGTTACTGTTTTGCTGTGGGTCCTGAGTTTGGTCGACTCAATTTTTTAAGCTTGGGGCCTTTAAGAGCATGCCAATTTCACTGCCATGTTTGCTAGAGACTGCAACACACTCACTCATATGAAAGAAAACAAAAGGCTTAAGGGCTTATTTAACCTCCAGATGTCATGTAGAGAAGTACATCACACTGTTGCAGCAGGGTAGGAAACTCCATGGAGCTCTTCATTCAAAATTTCATTAATTTCATGCATAATATACGTTCACTTAAATTAGTATGTGCATACACAAACAGTGATATGTGCTAACACAAACACTATAATAATGATATAAAAGAAGAAAAAAAATTGTTGTGGCATATTTAAAGTTCTAGCACCATTAACTGGCTGGCATTATATTCCCTGTGATGCCATACAGTAGTGATACATGCATCCTCTGCATAACTCCAGCTTTTACAATTATCTTCTCATACTGTGACAAATTAGGGAACCAATTCCTTTGTTTTAAAGATGAAATTCATTCAAATTTTTAATCTCTAAAGACTGCTTACTGTTATTCCTCGGAATGAAGTTGACATTCTGTCACAATCACATGACTGCTTTGATCTATCACCACACATTTGTAAACATATGCATGATAAGTCTTCTGGACAACAGGTTTCTCTTACCAGAATTCCACTCAGTGGTCAATCTTTAAGGAACAAATCTACATAATTATGCAGGAGATGGATGTAAAACACACTGCGCAAATGAGTTCCAAAGCTATGTAATCAGATATTGGAATTTTATTCACTGCCACAATGAAAATGAAAATATTTTTTTCTTATTTCATTATTTTCTAATTTCCTGCAGGTATACTAGAAGCATGGCATTTACTTGCTGCTGGCTTGAAAGGGATGAGCTTAACAAAGCTATCAACAAGACTGAGACTGGTCAAGTTTAACAGATGTTATCAAAGTGATTAGTGACATTTTCTAAATCTAGGATCTCCAAAGTCAGTGAAAAGAGTGAGGCCTAAAAACCACCATTACATAATGGAACAATCTCAAAAGGTAATACCAATGTAGATTTAAATTTTAGAAAAAGCTTATTACAGGTATGGAAAGCTCTTGGAGTGTATCATACAAAAAGATAAATGTTCAACATTAGCACAGCCACTCAACACTGGATGAAAACAGATTGTGCTGCTGCAAGGGAATTCAATATATGTATGTAAGCTGGTTTACTACTGCATCATCCATAAATACAACAGAATGTTAACTTTTAACAGTAACAAGAAATTCTAGTACTATGGGACACATGAGATAACATAAAAATCATCTGACAGCAAAACTGGTAAAGAAACATAATACATGATTTTAAAAAATGTAGGGAAATATCCACCTAACTGGGTTTTACAAATGCTACAAATTTCTCCAAAAACAGAAAGGGCGAGAAAGATTTGTTTTGTTTCTAAATCATCCATATCTGCACATCTGCTAAGAAAAAACTTTAAACTTAAACAATGCTAAAACTGATTGATAAGAAAGCAAGTATTTCAGTAATAATGACATCAAATCCAATTTCATAAATTTATAAACTTGCATTAATGCCTGAATAAAATTTCCAAACAGAAAAAATACAGAGTAATAATTTACTGCTGGAACCTAACAAATATTTCATGAGCATAATCACAATTCTGTAACATCATGGTGAAGAGTTACAGAAACCAATCACCCTCAGAACCAGTAATATGATTTGCTAAGGAGACCCGATCCGAACAAAAAATTATATCATTTACATAGTCAGCAAGGCTTGAAAGTAATTTCACAATAAGCTGTTTATTTACTCCTGAAAGGTGAAAGAATTTCCTACAAATAACTCCTTACTGATAATTCACATAACTCTTAATGATACTTTAAAAAATTATCCGATGGATATCACCATGTATCTCCTGCATGTAACAGAAGGTGACTAAGAGGGGTAGAAGCAAGAGGCTGGATATCCTCCCTTCCTCCATTATCACCTTCTAAGAGCAGGAACAAAAGTTGCCAAGGTTTATCTTGACATCTCAGTTCTTGACATTACTTCAATAAGGTGGGGCAAGATAAGCTAGTATGGCATAAATTCAAATAGTACATGACAATGATAAATACTGAAAAATACTCAACATAAAGAACTAAATGACTGTAAGGTAGCTGCACAACTAATAAGAGTACCTGATACTGCAACATACATGTGAATTAAATAGTATTAAGTATGTATCACCTCAAGGGACAATATGTAATAAAATCTTTTTTGAAAATTTCTGAATTTCTTCATGCTAACTTTAAACACTGAGAAACAAACTTAACCCATGTAACATATGAACAAAGTCCAGACTCCCATGAGAAAAAGCCATCTAAGAAGTATTGAACTCCTTAGCAATATCCTGGCTCTAAAGGCTAACATCAAACAAACTATATGGAACACATGAAGGAAAAGTAAAACCAACTAAATCAAGAGTACAAAAGATGAAGATGGACCACTCATAATATGAATACAGGAAATACTGTCAGCGGTATACTGCACATCACGGCAAACTATCTGTCTCACTTTTGTATTCTGTTCAAAAGTCAAACTATTTTCTGTAACCTGTATTCTATTAAAAAAACAACTTGCTCAAGACAATATGATGAGGAAAACAAATTCTATATATTTGAGAAATCAATCCATCACTTCTGCATGATGTCAACAATTTTCAGGTTCAATAAATTTTCTGTTTCTATTAACAGTGGGACAGTGGGGAAAGAAATCTCTCCATGTTATAAAAGGTGTCTAAAAGGAGTGGTGGTGGTGGAGGGGGTGTTCCTCCCCTCCTATTCTACTTTTCCAAAATATGAAACACAGAAGGGGGCGAAGTGAGGATTTTCCCTATAAGGCTCAATTATCTGTTCTTGACGCAACCTCACTAATTCAGGAAATGGCATATATGTATGAGAAAAACATTAACAGCAGCCATCTTGAATGGTGACTCGACTTATCAGATACAATTTTGAAAAGGAACCACCCTTGCTATGTCTTGTTCTAATTGGACCCGAAGTTTCTAAGAAGATTGAAATGTGGAAAGTTACTGTAAGGATGATAAGACATAATTTGAAAATATTGGAAACACTACAAACCCACACAAAAATGCATAAGCAATAACACATAATCATGTAGCTAATGTTCAGATTTCAGCCAATTCTGCTTTAAAATGAGAAAGTTAAAAATATGTGAAGAAATTTCCATTCTCAATAATAGTGGCAATTTTGGATGGTGGTTCAGATCCTTGTACACAATTCTGAAAAGGGACCATCCAGTTATCATCCCTGCCTTATTTTGTTCTAACTAACCTAGAAATTTCTGAGGAGTAGACTGAAATGTGAAGTTAATATACAAAAGAGACACTTCATACAACTGGCAAAACTAGGCATTCCAAAGTAAAACTAGTATCATCTTTTGCAAAGATCATTACCATGTAGCTTCAGTTCAAAACATTTAAGCCAATTCTCCTTTAAAGTAAAGAAGTAATAGCTATCTGAATGGCTACTTTTGGTGACAGAAGCCATCTCAGAGTGGTTGGGGTTACTAGGCAATACTTTTAAAAGAGAACAACCAAGAACCATCCCAAGCTTGTCTGGTTCTAAGTGGCCTAGCAGTTTCATGGAGGGAAAGCAAAATATGAAAAGTCATCAGAGGAATTACAGAGGGTGGATGTCACATGATGGCAAAAATAAATAGCCTTTGAGCTACAGACATAGATAACCTCCAATTATGCAGTACACCTCAGACATGAATGTCTGTCATGGAATCTACTTTTGATGGGATACATTAGTGGTCATCACAATGCATCTGCATTTAGTATGCAGGGATGACCACAGGAATGTGATCACTTAAACACTGGCATGAGAACAATCACCCTGTAGGCTTAACAACCCAGTCACATTGTACCCATCTTCTAATTATGCTACCCGTAGTATCAATGAATCTGTCTTAACTGCAAATACTAAGAGCTTCAATTTGTCCTCAGGTAACTCTAAGGCACATCCAAATTACCAACCAAATCATTATGAAAAAACTGTAAAAAAAAAAAATAAAAGAAAAGTACGTGAACACACATCTTACCTAGATCAGCCTCCCTCATACAACCACCCTTAACCACAAAGCAACCCCCAGTTTCCCTTTAATGGTCTGGATACATAGATAAACATGCCACCTTAGAACTCTTCAAGGTTCTGGGTAATTCCCAATATAGAATAAAGGTCTTTCAATGCTTGAAATTTCTGAATGTAAAAGTTATAAACTTTCCATGAAACTATACCTCAGCAGCAGTCATGTAACCCTCCGGAGGGACGGAGGCAGGACGTGATGATGAGGTTTTGTGCTCAGAGGTATCACTCGGACGGGGTGTTGGACTACTGGTCCCCTCAGGAGCTGATCTTTCCTCACGTGGTGGAGCAGGAGAAGATGTGGACGGGACTGGCTAAACATCGGAAAGAAAAAAGCATACTCATAATCAAATCATAACTAATACTGACTTCACTGATCAGATTTTAAATTGCATGTTCAGGCCCCGATCACACAAAATCCTTTTCACTCCATCTTTCCACCTCCAATTTGGTCTCCCTCTTCTCCTCGTTCCCTCCACCTCCGACACATATATCCTCTTGGTCAATCTTTCCTCACTCATTCTCTCCATGTGCCCAAACCACTTCAAAACACCCTCTTCTGCTCTCTCAACCATGCTCTTTTTATTTCCACACATCTCTCTTACCCTTACGTTACTTACTCGATCAAACCACCTCACACCACACATTGTCCTCAAACATCTCATTTCCAGCACATCCATCCTCCTGCGCACAACTCTATCCATAGCCCACGCCTCGCAACCATACAACATTGTTGGAACCACTATTCCTTCAAACATACCCATTTTTGCTTTCCGGGATAATGTTCTCGACTTCCACACATTTTTCAAGGCTCCCAAAATTTTTGCCCCCTCCCCCACCCTATGATCCACTTCCGCTTCCATGGTTCCATCCGCTGACAGATCCACTCCCAGATATCTAAAACACTTCACTTCCTCCAGTTTTTCTCCATTCAAACTCACCTCCCAATTGACTTGACCCTCAACCCTACTGTACCTAATAACCTTGCTCTTATTCACATTTACTCTTAACTTTCTTCTTCCACACACTTTACCAAACTCCGTCACCAGCTTCTGCAGTTTCTCACATGAATCCGCCACCAGCGCTGTATCATCAGCGAACAACAACTGACTCACTTCCCAAGCTCTCTCATCCCCAACAGACTTCATACTTGCCCCTCTTTCCAAGACTCTTGCATTTACCTCCCTAACAACCCCATCCATAAACAAATTAAACAACCATGGAGACATCACACACCCCTGCCGCAAACCTACATTCACTGAGAACCAATCACTTTCCTCTCTTCCTACACGTACACATGCCTTACATCCTCGATAAAAACTTTTCACTGCTTCTAACAACTTGCCTCCCACACCATATATTCTTAATACCTTCCACAGAGCATCTCTATCAACTCTATCATATGCCTTCTCCAGATCCATAAATGCTACATACAAATCCATTTGCTTTTCTAAATTTACCAGGTGAAAATCAGTTTCCAGACAAAAATTGTATTCAAATGGAAAAGGCCAACTGAGACAAACTACCTTCTGTAAATCATCTACTAAGATTTCCAAATTAAAAAAATCCTAATCTTTTCAGACGTTATGCACCCAAATGGGTCAATAAAATATTTGAGGGCAAAAATAAGTTGCTATAAGCAGATTATGCTTGGTTCACAATAGTAACAGAAAACTACATGCTACGTTTTCATCGCTAACATAAAAACAGCCTTTGAAGTTCACACAATGTTAACAAAAATTTCTCAAATAAAAATTTGAAAATAGTTAAATATCTACCAAACTTATATATATAACAATCTGTAACACTTTTAACCTTTATATGGCAACTGAGATCAACTAAAGTGATCTTAGAAAACATCAATGAACATCAATTAATGTACTAAACTTTTCCATCTGTCTGCGAAGGTTCTGGGAGCATTGAAGAATGTGTGGAAGGCGAGAACGTTATCTCGGAGCAAAAATGGTAATGTTTGAAGGAATAGTGGTACCAACAATGTTATATGGTTGCGAGGCATGGGTTATAGATAGGGTTGTGCGGAGGAAGGTGGATGTGTTGGAAATTAAAAGTTTGAGGACAATATGTGGTGTGAGATGGTTTGATCGGGTAAGTAATGAAAGGGTAAGAGAGATGTGTGGTAATAAAAAAGAAAGTGGTTGAGAGAGCAGAAGAGGATGTACTGCAATGGTTTGTTCCCATGTAGAGAATGATTGAGAAAGATTGACAAAGAGGATATATGTGTCAGAGGTGGAGGGAACGAGGAGAAGTGGGAGACCAAATTGGAGGTGGAAGGATGGAGTGAAAAGGATTTTGAGCAATCAGGGCCTGAACATAGAGGAGGGTGAAAGGCGTGCAAGGAATAGAATGAATTGGAACAATGTGGTATACCAGGGTCGACGTGCTGTCAATGGATTGAACCAGGGCATGTGAAGTGTCTGGGGTAAACTATGAAAAGTTTTGTGGGCCTGGATGTGGAAAGGGAACTGTGGTTTCAGTGCATTACACATGGAAGCTAGAGATTGCGTGTGAATGACTGTGGACTTTGTTGTCTTTTCCTAGCACTACCTTGTGCATGCGGTGTGTGTGTGTCCGTGTCCACCCCATTTCATGTGTGGCAGAGTGGCGACAGGAATGGATGAAGGCATTAAGTATGGATATGTAAATGTGTCTATATGTGTATGTCTGCATATGTATTTGTATGTATACATTAAAATGTATAGGTATGTATATGTGCATGTATGTGCATTTATATATATACATGTGTATGTGGGTGGGTTAGGCCATTCTTTCATCAGTTTCTTTGCGCTACCTCACTAACGCAGGAGACAGAGACGAAGCATAATAATTTTTTTTTTTTTATACTTTGTCGCTGTCTCCCGCATTTGCGAGGTAGCGCAAGGAAACAGACGAAAGAAATGGCCCAACCCCCCCCATACACATGTATATACATACGTCCACACACGCAAATATACATACCTACACAGCTTTCCATGGTTTACCCCAGACGCTTCACATGCCTTGATTCAATCCACTGACAGCACGTCAACCCCGGTATACCACATCGCTCCAATTCACTCTATTCCTTGCCCTCCTTTCACCCTCCTGCATGTTCGGACCCCGATCACACAAAATCTTTTTCACTCCATCTTTCCACCTCCAATTTGGTCTCCCTCTTCTCCTTGCTCCCTCCACCTCTGACACATATATCCTCTTGGTCAATCTTTCCTCACTCATCCTCTCCATGTGCCCAAACCACTTCAAAACACCCTCTTCTGCTCTCTCAACCACGCTCTTTTTATTTCCACACATCTCTCTTACCCTTACGTTACTCACTCGATCAAACCATCTCACACCACACATTGTCCTCAAACATCTCATTTCCAGCACATCCATCCTCCTGCGCACAACTATATCCATAGCCCACGCCTCGCAACCATACAACATTGTTGGAACCACTATTCCTTCAAACATACCCATTTTTGCTTTCCGAGATAATGTTCTCGACTTCCACACATTCTTCAAGGCCCCCAGAATTTTCGCCCCCTCCCCCACCCTATGATCCACTTCCGCTTCCATGGTTCCATCCGCTGACAGATCCACTCCCAGATATCTAAAACACTTCACTTCCTCCAGTTTTTCTCCATTCAAACTCACCTCCTAATTGACTTGACCCTCAACCCTACTGTACCTAATAACCTTGCTCTTATTCACATTTACTCTTAACTTTCTTCTTCCACACACTTTACCAAACTCAGTCACCAGCTTCTGCAGTTTCTCACATGAATCAGCCACCAGCGCTGTATCATCAGCGAA
Source organism: Panulirus ornatus (assembly GCF_036320965.1). Taxonomy (NCBI): domain Eukaryota; kingdom Metazoa; phylum Arthropoda; class Malacostraca; order Decapoda; family Palinuridae; genus Panulirus; species Panulirus ornatus. The sequence goes on from NC_092229.1 coordinate 14,385,390, forward strand.
CAACAACTGACTCACTTCCCAAGCTCTCTCATCCCCAACAGACTTCATACTTACCCCTCTTTCCAAAACTCTTGCATTTACCTCCCTAACAACCCCATCCATAAACAAATTAAACAACCATGGAGACATCACACACCCCTGCCGCAAACCTACATTCACTGAGAACCAATCACTTTCCTCTCTTCCTACACGTACACATGCCTTACATCCTCGATAAAAACTTTTCACTGCTTCTAACAACTTTCCTCCCACACCATATATTCTTAATACCTTCCACAGAGCATCTCTATCAACTCTATCATATGCCTTCTCCAGATCCATAAATGCTACATACAAATCCATTTGCTTTTCTAAGTATTTCTCACATACATTCTTCAAAGCAAACACCTGATCCACACATCCTCTACCACTTCTGAAACCACACTGCTCTTCCCCAATCTGATGCTCTGTACATGCCTTCACCCTCTCAATCAATAAATATAAATAAATATAAATAATATATACACACAGTCTGTTCTGAATGAGAGGGCTTGGGAAATGAGTCGGCTGTTGTTTGCTGATGATACAGTGCTGGCAGTTGATTCCGGTGAGAAACTGCAGAGGTTGATGACTGAGTTTGGTAATGTGTGCTAAAGAAAACAGAGAGCAAATGTGAAAAAGAGCAAGGTTATTAGGTTCAGTAGGGTTGAGGGACAAGTTAATTGGGAGGTAAGTTTGAATGGAGAAAAACTGGAGGAAGTGAAGTGTTTTAGATATCTAGGAGTGGACTCAGCAGTGGATGGAACCATGGAAGAGGAAGTGAGTCACAGGGTGGGGGAGGGGGTGAAGGTTCTGGAAGCATTGAAGAATGTGTGGAATGCAAGAATGTTATCTCGGAAAGCTTGTAAAGAGAAGGGTGGTGTTGGAAATGAAATGTTAGAGGACAATATGTGGTGTGAGGTGGCTTAATTAAGTAAGGAAAGGGTAGGAGAGATGTGTGGAAATAAAAAGAGTGTGGTTGAGAGAGCAGAAGAGGGTGTGTTGAAATGGTTTCAACATATGGAGAGAATGAGTGAAGAAAGATTGACAAAGAGGATGTATGAGTCAAAGGTGGAGGGAACAAGGAGAAGCGGGAGACCAAACTGGAGGTGGGAGGATGAAGCGAGAAAGATTTTGAGCAATCGGGGCTTGAACATGCAGGAGGGGGTGAAGCATGTAAGGAATAAACTGGAACAATGTGGTATACCAGGGCCGATGTGCTATCAATGGTCTGAACCAGGGCATGTGAAACATGTGGGGCAAACCATGAAAATGACTGGGGCCTAGATGTGGATAGCTAGTTCTGGTTTTGGTGCTTTACACATGAGGGTAGAGGGACATATTAGTTAGTTGGGGGTGTGAGTTTGAATGGAGAAAAGTTGGAGGAAGTGCAGCGTTTTATAAATCTAGGAGTGGACATAACAGCAAATGGAACCATGGAAGTGGAAGCCAGTCATAGGAAGGGTGAGGGGGAAAAGGGTATTGGAGCACTGAGGAACTTATGGAAAGAAAGTCCATTATCTGACAGGACAAAAATGGGCATGTTTAAAGATATACAAGTACCAACAAAGTTATGTGGGTGTGGATGAGGATGCTGGATATGTCGGAAATGAAACGTTTGTGGACAATATGTGGTGAACTTTTATTCACAATTTACTCAACTTCATCCTTTCAAATTTGTCTTTTGTTTCCTACATCAGCACCAGGAACAGATGAAGACAGGCTACATTTGCTAACATCCATTCTCTTGCTGTTTGGCACATTGCAAAAAAACCAAAGCCCCCATCCACAACCAGACCCTTAAGATGTTTCCATGGTTTCCCCTAACCACTTCACATGCTCTAGTTCAGTACAACGACAGCACTCAACACCTATATTTTCAATTACTCGATCTCATGCACACCTTTAATCCTTCTACATGTTCAGGCCCTAACCACTCAAAATATTTTTCCCTCAACCCTTCCATCTCCTGTTTGGTCTCCTCTCTACTTCAAAAGCATGTACATCCTCTTTGTCAAACTCTCCTTGCTTATACTCTCCATATGTCCAAATCAATTTAGCACACCCTCTTCAGCTCACCCTCTTCTTATTACCACACTCTTCTTTTACCCTTTAATTCCTTACTCTATCAAACCAGCTCACACCTCATTTTGTCCTAAAACATTATATTTCCATACCTCCACGTAAGAGTATGCTAGAAAGTACAATGCCATGATGTGCATGTCTAAAAACACAAAATATAAGACATCATGAAATCAAAACCGACTCTAAATGATAAAAAAAAAATACTTTTTTTTTTTTTTTGCTTTGTCGCTGTCTCCCGCGTTTGCGAGGTAGCGCAAGGAAACAGACGAAAGAAATGGCCCAACCCACCCCCATACACATGTATATACATACGTCCACACACGCAAATATACATACCTACACAGCTTTCCATGGTTTACCCCAGTTGCTTCACATGCCTTGATTCAATCCACTGACAGCACGTCAACCCCGGTATACCACATCGCTCCAATTCACTCTATTCCTTGCCCTCCTTTCACCCTCCTGCATGTTCAGGCCCCGATCACACAAAATCTTTTTCACTCCATCTTTCCACCTCCACTTTGGTCTCCCTCTTCTCCTCGTTCCCTCCACCTCCGACACATATATTCTCTTGGTCAATCTTTCCTCACTCATTCTCTCCATGTGCCCGAACCATTTCAAAACACCCTCTTCTGCTCTCTCAACCACGCTCTTTTTATTTCCACACATCTCTCTTACCCTTACGTTACTTACTCGATCAAACCACCTCACACCACACATTGTCCTCAAACATCTCATTTCCAGCAGATCCATCCTCCTGCGCACAACTCTATCCATAGCCCACGCCTCGCAACCATACAACATTGTTGGAACCACTATTCCTTCAAACATACCCATTTTTGCTTTCCGAGATAATGTTCTCAACCCACACATTCTTCAAGGCTCCCAGAATTTTCGCCCCCTCCCCCACCCTATGATCCACTTCCGCTTCCATGGTTCCATCCGCTGCGAGATCCACTCCCAGATATCTAAAACACTTCACTTCCTCCAGTTTTTCTCCATTCAAACTCACCTCCCAATTGACTTGACCCTCAATCCTACTGTACCTAATAACCTTGCTCCTATTCACATTTACTCTTAACTTTCTTCTTCCACACACTTTACCAAACTCAGTCACCAGCTTCTGCAGTTTCTCACATGAATCAGCCACCAGCGCTGTATCATCAGCGAACAACAACTGACTCACTTCCCAAGCTCTCTCATCCCCAACAGACTTCATACTTGCCCCTCTTTCCAAAACTCTTGCATTCACCTCCCTAACAACCCCATCCATAAACAAATCAAACAACCATGGAGACATAACACACCCCTGCAGCAAACCTACATTCACTGAGAACCAATCACTTTCCTCTCTTCCTACACGTACACATGCCTTACATCCTCGATAAAAACTTTTCACTGCTTCTAACAACTTGCCTCCCACACCATATATTCTTAATACCTTCCACAGAGCATCTCTATCAACTCTATCGTATGCCTTCTCCAGATCCATAAATGCTACATACAAATCCATTTGCTTTTCTAAGTATTTCTCACATACATTCTTCAAAGCAAACACCTGATCCACACATCCTCTACCACTTCTGAAACCACACTGCTCTTCCCCAATCTGATGCTCTGTACATGCCTTCACCCTCTCAATCAATACCGTCCCATATAATTTACCAGGAATACTCAACAAACTTATACCTCTGTAATTTGAGCACTCACTCTTATCCCCTTTGCCTTTGTACAATGGCACTATGCACACATTCCGTCAATCCTCAGGCACCTCACCATGAGTCATACATACATTAAATAACCTTACCAACCAGTCAACAATACAGTCACCCCCTTTTTTAATAAATTCCACTGCAATGCCATCCAAACCTGCTGCCTTTTATAAAAACTAACCTTGTTCTGTGGTGACTCTGGTGTAATTACTGAAGGTTCCTTGATTGCATGAGGCTCCTTCTTTTCTTTAGTGGGCGTCACCTCATCCCCACTAAGCTTACTGTGACTGTCAAGAGTAAACATCATGAATTAGCTTTATCAAATACTGTAATCTGCAATTTTATAAAACAGATTTTCTATGAAGTGGAAAAAAAGCATATATCAAATTTCAATATCTCTAAGAAATTCACTGGGGCAAGCAGTCTAACACTACTACTAACATACACAAACATACATAATAAAAAGGCATACAAGAATCAACAGTTTGAAGTTTTCTATAAAATTTTACCCATATTCACAAAACATTACTTAAAATATTTAATGTATGAAACACGTAAAACATGCCAAAAGAGAAGAAAGCAGGTATCATTTATTTTATACATCAAACTTGGGATGCACCAGACTGTGAATTTTACCTTCTGGCTGGATAACAGATTTGCTGTACTAAATACCCAACCGGATAGCATGATCTGATGTTCCTGTATACAATCATGACTGTCAGTCAAGCTCAAAGGGACACAAACATAAAAAACATACACAGTGATGATAATTAGTTTCTTTAGCTATACTCCTATTAGTGCACTTTATCAGTTTTGGTTATATTGAAATAATGCTTTCTTAACCCAAAAAATAATGCTGTAGAACATGTTTTATTCAGTTATCTAACAAAATAACTCATCATTCTATTACAGTGGATTATATAAAATTTTTGTCTTTGCAATTTACAGATCTTTCACTGAAATAATCAAAATCTAGATTATAATTTCAGTGTTTGTTTTATATTTTCTGGAAAGATTCAACTGCTGCTTTTTTAATCATGAGCAAAACTTCATACTGTATATATTTCTGCACTGCCTATTTGGATATTTGCAAGTAGGAGAACAAGCAAGGACCTTTTCAAGTTGGTTATACATCGTTTCTGCTCTTCTGACTACCACATCTACTGGGTCTTTGAAAAATGCAGTTTTTCTTCAATAAGCAACATGAACAATTCTGTAGGACATGTATTTTTGTAATCCATCCATTATAAATGCTCAATCAAATCATAATGAGTCTGTCTTGAATGTAAAGACAACTTGTGAAGAAACTCTCATGATACAATATGATACATGTCTCATTGTCTACTCCATAGAAAGGACAAAAATAGTGGTAATGTAGCGAGAAATTACAAAACTTCAAGCTTTAGATGCTTTGGTCACAGCAACTGAATGCAAATAATGTGACCAGCTTTGAACTTCTTCAGAAAATTACTTGCAAGTTACTATGCATGCAATCTCCTTCAGTGTTCTCCAAAATGATGCATTCGGAACATGGTAATGTTTTTGGAGATGAGAGGAGCAGACAACAGAGAAAAGGTGTGAAAACTCCTTTTCATTCACCACAATGGAAAGAAATTTTGTGAATAAGGTGTTTCTGAGTTTATACTGCTAATTTAATATGCTTAAAGCCCAAGTAATCACAAGCCTACTTAAGAAAAAAAAAAATTCCTGAGCTTGCTTGGTCCAAGGATATAAACTTATTTCCATTATCATTATTGTAATATTAAGCACTGGAGGTGAAAAACTCTAGCTTAAATTAATCAAATGAATCTGTAATATATTTTTCTTCTTTAGAAAACAATCAAGCTGAATTGTAGTAGCAACAGGCTCTAAATTTTGGGTTTGTGAACTTCAGAATCTGGACAAGGTATTAGGCTACTGCATGATGGCCTTGAAGGCCACTTTCAAATGTCTGTTCATCTGAGTGTTTTTGTTGCTATCTTATGAAGGAACTGTAGCAACTGGATATTCCAAAGTTTGGTTGCAAGTTGCAGGTACTTCAGTTTGGGCAACATTTTAAACTACCATCCATCTTTAAGAGTTTTTAAATCTGTTTATCTTGTACATTATCATGGGCAAAGGATCTAGGAAAGTTCTTATGCTACCATGTGCTGATGTTGAGAAGGGTTTGTGCTTTTGTTCGTTACTTGTTCATGTGCAAAGCATAGCAGCTAAAGGAATCTGGGCAAGGTTTTATGTATTGCATGTTGGCCTTGAAGACTGTTTTAAGTCCACTAAAGGCTGTTTTTTAAAAGCCTCACAGATTACACTTTAGTTCAGAATAGGCAACTAGCAATCTTAAATCATAAGGAAAGTGCCTCAGGATCAAAGGCTGGATTAAATGGAACCAGAGCCTGGTCTTAAAGGCCGATGTATGCAAACTTTCAAAATTTAGAGATACTAATGCTAATTTTTCCAGTGAAATGCTGGGTAAGCAGGCAAGTAATAAATATATGATGAGTTACGGCATTTTCTTTATAAAACTTAAATTCCACTATCTGGCAAGCTACACTGTCCAATAATCCCTACATAAAACTCTGAAAACAGTTTACTGGCTTAACAAAAAATTTCATTTGGTTTACTCATGTATTTCATGTTTTCTGTACATGGTACCAAGAAATATCTAAATCATACATCATATGCTACTTGTCAGTCTCAAACAAAAGCTTTGTAATTAACATGTAATTGTCCTCATGTAGCTATATACAAGTGTTTCCCATCCCCAAAACAAAAGCATTTAATATCAACACATACACAGAATGACATATGACATACATGCAGGTAAACTAACAAAGGCACAAACAGTGCTGAATTATTCATTCAGCTACACAACTTCAAACATGTATGTACAAACCATGAAGAACAGCATAACTGTCTATTTTGTGGAGGGTACATGGGCTAATGTTGATACATCACACAATATTTGTCATCAAGATAAAGTTTATAAGACCATTCAGAAATATAATAATTTCTTGAGACAAGATTAAAACTCGTGATGGCCCAATATATATATATATATATATATATATATATCCCTAAGGATAGAGGAGAAAGAATAACTCCCATGTAGTACTACTTCACTAATGGCAGAAAAATGTGTGGAAGTCGAGAACATTATCCCGGAAAGCAAAAATGGGTATGTTTGAAGGAATAGTGGTTCCAACAATGTTGTATGGTTGCGAGGCGTGGGCTATGGATAGAGTTGTGCGCAGGAGGATGGATGTGCTGGAAATGAGATGTTTGAGGACAATGTGTGGTGTGAGGTGGTTTGATCGAGTAAGTAACGTAAGGGTAAGAGAGATGTGTGGAAATAAAAAGAGCGTGGTTGAGAGAGCAGAAGAGGGTGTTTTGAAATGGTTTGGGCACATGGAGAGAATGAGTGAGGAAAGATTGACCAAGAGGATATATGTGTCGGAGGTGGAGGGAACGAGGAGAAGAGGGAGACCAAATTGGAGGTGGAAAGATGGAGTGAAAAGGATTTTGTGTGATCGGGGCCTGAACATGCAGGAGGGTGAAAGGAGGGCAAGGAATAGAGTGAATTGGAGCGATGTGGTATACAGGGGTTGACGTGCTGTCAGTGGATTGAATCAAGGCATGTGAAGCGTCCGGGGTAAACCATGGAAAGCTGTGTAGGTATGTATATTTGCGTGTGTGGACGTGTGTATGTACATGTGTACTGGGGGGGTTGGGCCACTTCTTTCGTATGTTTCCTTGCGCTACCTCGCAAACGCGGGAGACAGCGACAAAGTATAAAAAAAAAAAAAAAAAAAAAAAAAAAAAAAAATATATATATATATATATATATATATATATATATATATATATATATATATATATATATATATGTCAGTGTGTGTGTGTGTGGGTTACTGGACTCAACATGCTCTAAATCACACTGCAAGTGACAAGTCACCTATGGTGAGACTGTATCAATGATACAGAGAATACATCAAAAACTTGCCTGAGGGACTTACTCTTTACTAAACATTTCATGGAGGATGCCAAGGTAATCTTAGAAGAATGATGATTATATCAGCTTACAGAGTTGTTGTTTGAGATTAAACCCCCCTACAGCTCAGAAGGTGCTGCCCCTATGCTCTAGGGCAGCCCATCAGTGGTGAGGGACCTAAGCACTGGGCCTAGGGGGTTGGGCTTGTTATCCCATCCAGTCCCCACGAGAGCCAGGCTCCCTCAGTTAGCTTACAGGGGGACCTAGACAAACTCCAAGGTTGGTTTGATAAGTGGCTAATGAAATCTGACCCATTAATGGCAGAGTAATGTGGCTGGAAACCAGTAATTACCTACCTCTACTGTACAAGGAGTACAAGAACAATCATAGAAGCTCTTGATTTTCTATATGCTGTTTTAATTAACTATGTCCTCAGTCATACTTTTCCATTCATCCACAATACATTATAAAAGTATTTCCTTGTCTCTTTTTTAAAAAGTGTCTTGTTTAACTTCAGGTTACATCCTCTGGTTGCTCTATCCCTAAATCCCTTGAAGAACTGATCATTATCCATGCCATCAGTCTATTAAATGACACAAGGGTTGGGATAAGGTCACCCCTCGCTATTTTCTTTTCCAAGGTGGCAAACTCATAGCCTCTAGTGTCTTTTCCTATAACACAGCTCTCTTTATTCTGGTACCATCTTTGTTGCCCTCCTCTCAAGCTTCTCTATAAGATCTGCTTCTTTACAAGCAATCAACAAACTTTATCTTAATCTAGTTTTGGCTATATGTAGGATATAAAAACCTTACTAATCATTTCCCTATCAATATGCTTGAAAGCAATTCTGATACTTGTCTCCCCTTAACCTCTCTCTGAATGTAGGGGCTCTAGCAACAAGTTAGGGGTGACGTCAACTCCCAAGTCTTTCTCATACACGGAATCCTGAAGCTTAACTGCTAAGGAATAATAATATTGAGGCCTTCCTTCATTCTGTCCCTTTCCCATTACTTTGCTTTAGGTTAGGTTGAATTTCATTAACCATATATCAGACCATCTTTCGAGACTGGTTTTGGGTCCCCATGTAAGCTGATGCAATCTTCCTCACTTTTCACTTCCATCATGACCTTTGTATTATCTGCAAACATTATCAGGTACGAGTCCATACTTTTAGGGAAGTCTTTACAAAGATCAGTAATGATATTGGTCCCAGAACTATGGCACTCCACATCTTGACTCATTTGAAAAAAATTCCTATGACATCTGACATGTGTCCTTTGTTCCATTCACCAGGATAATCCATCCAAGGAAGGAGTTTCCCACTTATTCCTGCCTAATGATCAAGCTTGTAAATCAGCCACCAATATGGTACAGTGTCAAGATATACTTAGCAGTGCTGATACACACAAACCACCTAGTCATACATTCTAAAAGCTGATTGTCTTACAGAAATCTAAGAGGTTTGTTACACATGACTTCCCCCTAAAACCATGCTGTTTCTCACTAAAATAGTTCCTTTTTTATTGATAGACATCTACATGCTTACAATTACTTCTACAAGAACTTAAAAATGAAAAAGGGCGCCTACACAATTATCACCCTGAAGTATATAAGCTACAGCTATTCTTGTGCCAAACCTGTCGTTGAATCTCCAAGGCCACTGAACTGTTAAAGAGGCAATCAGTTTGCTGGCAAATAACCTAAGTGCATAAAAGTATGGATAAGAAAATGTTAAGTAAACTATTCAAAACATGGGCCTAAAGTTTTTTTTTTTTTACTTTTCAGCGCAAAGACTTAACCCAAAATTAGAGCAAACCAAACCTAGACTAAGGCAAAGGTCTAAATATCTGCCTACTATCAAAATGATAAGGGGTGACTGATTACAGCTTTCAAGCTTCTATGTCATCTGGACAATAACGACAGAACTGTTGTTCATCATATGCAATTACAGAGTACCCAACGGTGCTAACATGTCGATTGTTAGAAATAATACGGGGCGGTTTTAATATACGGTTAGTGGACTGAAGAGCTGTTTTGGTGTACGGGTGTTGGACAGGTGGAACAATATGTGATGAAATTGTGGACGCCAGCATTTTACAAACTTTCAGAGGCCTGGTACTTGATGATACAGAAAGTTCAAGAAATGTGGTGCCACGAAATGTAGAACTCGTTCTACGCATTACATAAAGCTGCATTTAAAGTTACTTTATACCAATTACTGTGCATCCTATCTTTCCTTCCGCTAACCTAGATCTGTGATCCACCAATACAAGTCTATGCAGAGTTGAGTGCCTTCTGGCTACTCAAGCTTACAGAATCCACCTACCCAACGTTTTATCCATGACGGGTTATCTTTTGTAGAAATCTACATGCTACAGCTCCGTATTCTCTGCCCTTTGAAACCATGTTACATATTGAGGGAAATGGTCTTTGCACAAGCATTCATCCATCTAATTTCCGGTTTCAAACATTCTTCCATTATTCAACAGAAAATTCGACCCCCTCTCCTCCCTCAGCTTGTTAGGTTAAATCTAAGTACAATTTATTCATTCATTTTGTATTAAATGCCGCGAAAAACGAGTCGCAGGCGGCGTCTAGAAACAAACCAAGCCTTAAAAAAAAAAAAAAAAGTTAGGGTGGGGAAAGCCAATCTTCATGTGATCTTACACACTGTCTTGTCGCTGAGAACTGACTTGCAGTTCATTTCTTCCCAACACATTTTCTTACAACTGGGCACAATTACTCTTTTCCAACTCATTTCCAATAACCTCGCTTTCATCGAGTTCCTAAGCACCTCTGGAAGCCTATGTTACTGAACTCTTCGTAACTTGGCGAATTCCACCCACGTTATTCATCTTAACATGGACCACGATCTCCCACATGCCTACACGTCTTTTCTAAAAATCTCAATCCCTTTCATGGTCGCCCTCATGCACATCTCACTGTCGGCGGTTATACGCTCACTATGAACATAATTCGTGTGGGTCCACCTCAATGGATGCTCTTCAAAAGCGTCATTAAGATTCGTGTGTACTGGATAACATCTGCCTTCTTTGCTCTGTGTACCTGAATATGTACAAGTGAATGTCTCCAGTTAGTACAAAACCACACTCTTCTTATCAACCAAACAACTAATCATATCAGCATATCATGTCCTACCAATCAGGATCAATTTGCAGCACTGAATTATTTCGTAATTAAAATTTCAGTGAAAATCACATGGTCAGTTTTTAGCAAACGCTATAAATCGTATCTATTAAAACAAATGCATCCTGTTATACAAGCCTATGAGTTACGAGAGGGATGAAAAAGCAGAAAACTAAATCTAAAAACTCATGAAAGAAACCTTTATTCAAAGAACAAGCTAAGGCAAACAGAAAGGCTGCAATAAATGTTATGTAACACCAAAGCAAACAGAACCTGTGTGTATCAGGCGTCATCTGCGGCGGGCTATGCGGGGACGAAGACGTCTCGGTAGTGTCAGGTTGGCTCGAGGTTTTCCGAGAACGTTTGTGACGTCGGGACACGTAGGAAGCAACAATCATGTACAACACTCCCAGCCCCACTGCTAGCAAGCAGGGTATAACTTGCTTGGAGACATGACCCCCAGAAGCCCCCTTCGCGCCCATACTGACTAGCAGAATAACAACTGTGAGCCCGTAACGGAACATCCTTAGCACTGGACTGCTAGGCCTGCCCAGCAATAACAACGCGTCGGTATTAAATTGGGCTTTACAATTCACAATCTTACATCTTTCACATTCTGTGGAATTAAGGCTCAAGTTAAATGACCTAGATAAGGATAGGCTTATATTTCAGGTTATCAGTATGACACAAAGCTTGTAAGATGGCCCGTCATTTGTATTGCTAGACTAGCTTTGTATAAGAGCCCCAGTTATTATATAGGGGCTTTTCACTACATTTATTTTTCATTCTCTTAATAACGCTCCGGTTGAATGGCCATGATATGAGTTGGCTTATATATCAGATTTACAATATGACACTATAAGCTTGCGGGTAAGATGGTTATTCGCTTTGCTTTCATGCAACGTCGCACTGTCGTATAACCTATGGCGGTTTCTGAATCTAAGCACCAGTGTTTTCTTCTCAATTATTTACAGAATAATTACGATGACTGGTCATTAAATAAGTCATAAGACCCAGACTATGCACAAAATACGCACTCGTAAATGCTTCTTGCACAAGTCGCAACCTAAACTAAACTGTCTTCCTGCGTCGGCACTTTTCTGCAGATGTTTTGAATTACCAACTAATGTTCATAAATTCCACAACGATTGTTTTGTTTGTCGTCAGATTCAGCAACTGCCAGACTTCTGGTCCAATGATTGAAAAAAAAGTAGTAGCCGCTGCAGTAGAGGTCCGTCACTATGGCCGCTAGTATGTTACGTGAGCCTTTTACACGGGACTTTACAAGGCTTCAATGGTCGTCCCCTTACGAGGAACGCCCAGCGTCTACTGGTGCAACATGTCCGCTAACTGCCACACCGCACGCAGCACGATAACATTATCGTACTGGATCCAACCTTTGAGCATTTGCGGGACTTCAGAATCTGTGATAATTTCACCTTGGCCATACAAGTGCAAGCTTACACGTTACGATGGGAAGCATTACCAGCGGTATTACGTAAAGAGATGTGGAAACCTATACAAAGCCTGTTGTAAGGGTGACTGGTGAGGGAGGCTCAAATTGTTCTTAAGAAACAAGAGCAAAAATACCAGTAGTAATGTATCTGAACAAAGAAGTAAAGCATGTTTGTATATGTCGCGGCTAAAGCCAAGTTCGAGATGGTGTGCTATGGCGAGGTGAGGCAGAATTGCGACAGAAGCTTGCACAGCTCAGCCTCCCTAAACTTTTCAGCCGTGCGCTTGTTGATGGATCGCCCCTAACCTCGCAAGTATTCTTGTCCTCTACGGGCCTCACAGAAGCAAACGCCGCACGCAACGCACTGACCCACCGCAGATTCACAATGTTCAGTACACCAATTCTCCGTACGCCTAATTTGCACAAATCATACGTCAATCGAGGATCACTGCTGAACACCAAAAGCAGAATTTATCCTTAAACAGAGACTCGTTTCAGAGGTCATTTTCATCAGAGAGGGCGCGAGTAAGGGGTATAGCGCGTTGGCAAAGGTGCGCCGGGCTCGGTGTTACCGGCAGTACTGGGCGGGTCTCTCAGCGATGGCTGGGGCGAGCACTACGCCCTCTGTGCCCACATGCCCGCACGTGAGCTGCACTCCCTTTAACCACGTGCGCCACCCAGGGGCGTACAAGTCGCCTGGCGGCTAGGCGAAGCACGTCAAAATAGCGCCGGCCGCTGCCTATTAAAATACACCCAGCACTAGGGCAACGCTGGGTTAATCATCCCCACTTTATCGAGGGAGGAAGCGCATGACGCCATTTCCTCTGCCTGATAATGCTGGGACCCTCCCACAGTTGTGTCATCACTAACGTCAGTGTCAACAACAGCGTCTTAAAAAACCACAATCATGCTCGATCCAACACAAAAGATAGTAGTGCGTGGGCGACCGTGTGGCAACAACCTTGGAATCGACCATTGTAGGTGCGCCGCCAGTCATGCCAGTAAGTGGCGGAATGACGTACACTTACATTTGCAAATATTATTCTCATACTTCACGTGCATACACACCAGTCTTTAGGGAATGAAGAGCAACAGAAGGCTTCGGTACATTGCTGCTGTGCCAACAGTTGCCAAGATCCAAATCAAGATGGTTGTTACCTCACAAGGAGCCTCATGGACACATGAGATGAACGCACGCCCTCACACACATAAAAGCTGCTTTAACTAAGCTACGCATAATGTTTGTGGCAACAGGAAGCTTAAATCAGGACGGTCGGTGCCAATTATCCTGACTTAATACAGGTCGGCCACGCACACTAATTACCATGCTCATCTCTTCTCCCTCTTTTCCCCATCCATTTATACATACACACACATACAACATATATATATATATATATATATATATATATATATATATATATATATATATATATATATATATATATATAGTGTGTGTGTGAATGAGGTTTGTCATCCATGAACTAATTACAGTAAAAAGGACCTTCCCAAAAACTGGCATAATATTTTCAAAAGGCAGACGATACTACTACTGAGTAGATTCATTTACAGGGGTTTATCAGTGGATTTAATATCAATTAATATCCCATTAAATGGGTGCTTCTTATACTGGTTGAAGTGCAATTTTTCACAAGTTCAATGGCATTATATGTAAAGGAATTATGTAGAAGGCTTCTGGCGGACATGAAGCCTATTCAATACGGATGGGTAGAAACCTGATAACTTTCCATCGCCATGTTCGGTCCAAACCGACCCTATCGTGATCCTGATTTTTTTTACCTGACCGTACAACGCACGACTCTGCTGCTTGGACAGGTTATAACCATGTATTTCTGAAAAATATATCCTTACGATATAATCAATCTTGGGTCATGTTATTCATGTGACCTCTGACTTTTCATCATGAATAATCAAAATATAGCACAGCTTTGTCTATTCAAATGAATACCTGTAGAACCTAGCTAAACGAAATAACCATTTAATGACTATCTGTACAAAGTAAACCCACTAACCATGGAATGACGTAGACACGCAAGCACGTAATTTTATTTTTTCATGAACCAATCTGGACCACTGGTTGGTCATTTTAGGGAAAAAATGGTCATCTATGCTTTAAGTGATTGCTGATCTATATCTTAACGGTAGCAAAATCAATAAAGTCGGGGAAAGCAATGGAGTATGTTAATCTCAGAGCTGCTAACACTCGCAAAATATTCAAGGCACGTAGTGATATGCTGAGTCCGCTGATCAAGCCAGGAAGGCCACATAAGCAGCTTACTCGCAAAAATCAAATTGAGGAAAACCAAACGGCTAAAACACGTAAAATCCGTCTTTTGGACCATCACACACACACACATGCATTTATATATATATATATATATATATATATATATATATATATATATATATATATATATATATATTTTTTTTTTCATACTATTCGCCATTTCCCGCATTAGCGAGGTAGCGCTAAGAACAGAGGACTGGGCCTTTGAGGGAATATCCTCACCTGGCCTCCTTCTCTGTTCCTTCTTTTGGAAAAAAAAAAAAAAAAAAAAAAAAAACGAGAGGGGAGGATTTCCAGCCCCCCGCTCCCTTCCCTTTTAGTCGCCTTCTACGACACGCAGGGAATACGTGGGAAGTATTCTTTCTCCCCTATCCCCAGGGATAATATATATAATATATATATGGAAACAGGTATTACCGGACTATGCCTGCACGGTTACACCGCGAGTTAAAAGTCAAACAGCAAAGCTGCATCGCTGGGAGTACAGTCTCATCAAAAAACCCCACTCCAACGGAGTACAACAATTCCCTGCTACTGCAGCGCTGAAGGAGCTCCTAGAGAGATTTCATAGGTAACATCTGGTATCTCTTTGAAAGAAGTCTGGGGCACTTGTATACAAGTAAATGGAGCCAGTTCACCAGTGTCCAAAGATGTAAAACTGTTTACATTGTCTGCAATCTATCAGATGTACAGATCACTCGACTGTAAAAGCAACCCGACATTGCAACCTCTTCTTATTCCTTGACAGATATCCCAAAATTTCTCGCTTTCCTCCACCAACGACGGGCTCGTCATTTTATCGTCTAGTTCAGGAAATACACGAAGTGTCTCAACAGACGACAAGATATCGTGCGGGAACGTGTGCCGAGAAGGGCATCGCGAGCCAGCAAGAGCCCCCAGGGAAGACAATTTTCTTTTCTTTTTTGTAGGTGGGTAGAGGGGAGGAGAGGAAGAATAAGCGAGGCAGGGCAAGGGATAATTTCAAATGGCAAGGGAATGGTGTACAAGCGCACGGTGTAATTTTTTTTTGATGTATGAGGGTGATTTTCTGGAAACGTGCTATTGGTGCCTTATATAGATACTACCCGGCAAGCTTGCCGTGTGTGTGTGTGTGTGACCCGACCAACTCCCTCTTAAAAGAGATGGCGATGTTCTAAGGAACTCTTCCTTCTTTATCTTTTTTTTAAAAACCAACTAAAAACATAATCCAAAGTAGGGTTACGACTCAACTCATATACAAAAAAAAAAAAAAAAGAAGCCGACCGGCCATCTTAGAACCCCTGCCCCCTCTCATCACACCCGCCACGAACAGACCATTTAGACTGCAACACCTCCTTTATGAAAGGTAATGAGGATTTATGAGCATATTTGCGCCATTGCCTGATATGAAGAACTGTCGGTCTTTCAATAAACATGAAGACGGGAGGAAGTCTTATAACAACCCGAAAAGATATCAAATTCTGGTATTTCTGTGCGCCACTTTATTTGTAAGTTAGTCGCTTTGAGATGAAAAACTTGCAATCATAGATTCCAAATGACTCTTATCAAGCATTTCTAAAAATATCATTTGCATATATGCCCATCTGATTAGTTGGCTCGCTCCTGATTACTTCATATCAACCAACATTATCTAATACGTTTATCTACAACGGACAAAAACACCTTTTCTTTAATTCAATATCAACTTGTAGGAACCTTGATGACTGCCATTCCAAATCATTCCTTGCACTGTCTCGCTCATTCTTCATATATATATATATATATATATATATATATATATATATATATATATATATATATATATAATATATATATATATATATATATATATATATATATATATATATATATATATATAGAATTCTGCTGCGGAATAATTACTAAAATTTCCAATAAACATATACTTCAGACGGAATAAAACTTGGAACTGAGCAGACCTACGACCAAGGTAGGTTTTCTGTATTCTCACCTGAACAATACATAATTCCAAGGTCTTCTGAAGACAAAATATTTGAACAGTGACGACGTGAAAACTCATAAAACTTTGTACGATGCCGGCGGACTATGGTGGTCCAGGAAGCCGCGTATCTGATGGGACATTGGGTATTTTTCACAGGTGCTGGTAAGCGTCTGTCTTATCCACTAAAGACGGACCGACTGGTCGGAGACGGTATCAGACAACACTCCTGGTCGTATTTTAATCACATGGTGCGTCAGTGACTATTATTTACATTCCAGTTTTTTTTTTTCCTCCCCATTTCTTTTGGTCCGTACGAAACTTTACCAGAGAGACTCTTAGTGTCCGGCATCGACAAGAGGACTGGCTGCCTGACGTATAACACAAGGAGGGCTCAGGTGGGGGCGGACACCAGACACCGCATCCCACGTACCCCAAGGCAACAAAGTGTGCGGCACACAGGTCCGTATCAGTCCGAGGGATATTCTCGACAAAACTAAATCTTTAATCAATTAAAATACGTAAAAGTTATTTCCCAAGCTACAACAGACATCTTACGTAGGTCAAGGGGTTATTAATAATTCTTATAATCCATAACCATAAGCGATCAATATTTTGGCCATATCTAACATGGCGAGCTAACCCTTTGGTTAGACCTATTTTTCGCTATCTTTACTGTCAGATACTTGCATATTCCTCACACAAACTCAAGTACAAGGGCGCATTCAAACGTGCCATACGTCCAACGCTGACGAGAGAGAGAGAGAGAGAGAGAGAGAGAGAGAGAGAGAGAGAGAGAGAGAGAGAGAGAGAGAGAGTTAATGCCACGTGCCAAGGTTAGATGCAGAAGAAAATTAAGAAGTTTTCTCTTCATTTCCGTCCAGCGACTACCAACTTACCAAGTGGGAAAAGTTTCATCTCAAACGAGTCTACCGTTCTGGCATTCATGACATCAAAACACGGTTATTCCAATACATATAACGACCTTGTTTTTGTATGTAAAGCAGTACTCCCTGTACTGGTAAGAAACCTCTTTCGTTGCAGCTGTCGTCCATTGTTCCCTTTACACAATGAACAATACCGAGTGTAAGATCTTGGCTTGCCTCCACCCACCCCAGCGCTTAGTGTCCTTTACCCAAACTATTATAAAGAAAAAAAAATGCTGTATCTATATGTGGAACAAGTCTTTTACATAATTTTGATTTAGAATTCTATATAGAGAACAAGTCTTTTACATAATTTTGATTTAGAATTCTATATAGAGAAAAAGTCTTTTACATAAATTTTGATTATGTCTATATACAGAACAAATATTTTATACAATTTTGATTCAGATTTCTACATAGAGAGCAAGTCTTTTACATAATCTTGATTATGTCTATATACAGAACAAGTCTTTTACATAATTTGATTCAGAATTCTATAAACAGAGCAAGTCTTTTACATAATCTTGATCCAGATGTCTATATAGAGAACAAGTCTTTTACACACATTTGATTCAGACTTCTACATAGAGAGCAAGTCTTACACACATTTGATTCACACTTCTACATAGAGAGCAAGTCTTTTACAGAGTTTTCGTATTCAACAAGAAAGATTTAGGCCATCGCCAACGAAACTTCTCATTCTACAGAGCTGGTCAATTTCTATTCCTCAAATCTTCCCATCGCCCGCATGTTTTGTTTCTCGAGTCCTGGCGGTAATCATGTTAGCGTCTTCTACACGACATGCAAGCCAGTTAGGGGGAGGGTCAGCCAGCGTCGCTACGTATGACGGTTTTCTCTACCATGGATCCTATGACCGCCCCCTTGAACAGCTTCCTCTCGGATTCCCTCTGCCATATCCTTCATAGCCACCTTGATTCTCCTGCTGTACAAGAAATGCCGCAGTTACGGTCACCTTGGATTCGTTATATGTATGTATGAATGTATGTATCTCTCTCTCTCTCTCTCTCTCTCTCTCTCTCTCTATATATATATATATATATATATATATATATATATATATATATATATATATATATATTATAATTACCCTATGATAGGTAATCATTTACCAGCCACTCCCGACAAGAGGATAAAACAGCCGGGTTGACCTTGAAAGTCTGCCGGCCCACGTGTGATTCATAGTCACAAATGCTACCACACTACATTAGTTTCTACAAGAGTTTTATCTATTTTTTTCCTTACAGACCTAATATGAATGACTATTCTACAACCAAACCCTGTGTGACGGTGCTGTTCACAGCGCTGATGGTAGAACTTCTACAATGACTCTCAAGTGTGTTACAAGTCACGTGCTGGTACAGTGACCTTTTCCTAACACATTATGAGAACTAGTGTCTTATGGACATACAGACACTCGAATGTTTCCCTCAACAAAGCGGTGGTTTCCCCTGCAGCCAGCCACCTGCACCAATGGACCGCAATGTCAACGTCATCACATTTTTTCCATCCACATAATCAAATACTTCAGGGCACGAAAAGACCAGCAGCATCTATCTCCGCAGCATCTCCTTTCTGTAATTCTCGTCATCGTAAATCATCAACTGCCTCTGTTTATCCTTTAGCGGGGTATAAAGGTAAAGTACTTTACCGTTCACCTTGGTCTCAACAATTTCCACGGCATCTAGTGATTTCCTCCTCTGTAATCTTCCAAGCTCCAGTTTCTTGCCATTTATTACCAATCCATCTGTAATTACGTATACCACTTGAAGTCGTGTTGCCCACCTTATTTCATCTTCCGGGTTTCCTAAAGATGTAGGGTATCTTATCTTCACAGTCTGCCTTCCCCTTCATTTTCTAACCTTCTCAAGTTTTCCCTGATCTCTAGCTTCTCCATTTTTCTACCAGTTTCAGAGAGAGAGAGATTCCCCCTGCATGAAAATTTCGTTGTATACAAGTCTGCTTGCCTGCCTCACCCACACCAAGCTCGTAAATTTTGCTCTTAAAGTATCCTTTACGGGTATTGCTTCCTGCCTTGTAGCTGCTTCCAGTTCCTTATTTCCCTCAACCTCCGAAAGAGTCGTTGCCATTGTCTGTTGCCTCCAGTTATACCTTCAATATATTTCGCTCCCGTCACCCATTCCTCCCTACCGGGACTGTGGTCCTCCTGCAATCTGAACCTGATCACAAATCTGTGGCTCTCTCGACTCTGTTACACTCATGCAGCTTACAGTAAGCCACCCCCCCCAACTCTGTCCTTCTTGTCCCAACTAATAACACGTCTTATATGTCATACACGCATTGCTGTTGTTCTCTAACCGTCAGCGTCTCCACATAGCTCTTAAATAAGCTTTTCCTCCACACGATTTCCAATCTCTCTCTCTCTCTCTCTCTCTCTCTCTCTCTCTCTCTCTCTCTCTCTCTCTCTCCACACCGAAGTATGTCTGGGCCAGTCTGGCCATCTGGCCTGACTGCCTCTTTCTGCCATTCACCAAGTAGTCTAATCACCAGGTTGGCTCACTGCTGCCTCTCTCTAACCCTAACAAACAGTTTGGTCACTCTGCTTGGTCATACGACTGCCTCACTCTCTCCGCCACCAACAGTCTTGGTAGCTCACCTACTAGAAGCAGTGTGGAGTCTTTATCAACAGTGTAAGGCGAGTGTGCAAGTGGGCAGTGAGTAATCTCAGTTGCTGTAGGTGAAGGTGGGTCTGCGAGGGGTGTGTGTGTGTGTGTGTGTGTGTGATGTCGCCATGGCTCTTTAATCGTTTATGAATGAGGTGGTGAGGGAGGGAAATGCAGCAACGTGGGGTGGGGGAAAGGAGGTAGGCAGTCTGCAGGGTGTGTGTGTGTGTGTGTGTGTGTTTGGGAGGGGGGAAGGGCTGGGGGGGGGCTGCTATACGAACCAGGGTTGTTTGATGATGAAACGGCGCTGGCGGCAGGCAGATCTGGAGTGAAAAACTGCAAAAGCTGATACACGAGTCTGGGAGAGTGTGTGAAAGGGAAAGTTGAGAGAGGAAATGTGACTAAACGCTTCGTTAATAGGCTTAGCAGTGCTAAGAAAAAACAGCTGGCTAGGGTTTGAGTCTGAATGGAGAAGACGTGAAGGAAGTGAATTGTTTTACACACCTGGGAGTGGATATAGCAGCGAATGCAACAATGGGACTTGAGTCATAGGGTGGGTGCGGTGGGCGAAGGTTCAGGAAGCACTGAGGAATTTGTGTGGAAGAGAGAGAGAGAGAGAGAGAGAGAGAGAGAGAGAGAGAGAGAGAGAGAGAGAGAGAGAGAGAGAGAGACTGTCTGGGAGGGCGAAGATGGGTATGTTTGAAGGTACAGTAAGCCCCGGCGGTGCTGCATTCGATGCGAGGCGTGGGCTACAGGTGGTAAATGTACAGAAGAGGGTAAATCGTGTTGTCACGAAATGTGTGAGGACACTATGTGGTTGTGTATGAGTATAGGGGTTGCTTGAGTTAGCAATGACAGGGTAAGAGAGAAGTGTGGTAATAAGTAGAGTGTGGCTGACAAAGCTGGAGGGGGTGTGCTGAAATGACGTGGACATCTGGAAAGAATAATGAACGAGAGCATGACAAAGGGGATGTATGTGTCAAAACCAGAGGGGACAAGGAGAAGGGGAGGCGAATTGGAGATGGAAGAATGGAGTGAATATGGCTATGAGCGCTCGGGGAATGTACGTGCAGGAGGTTGAGAGGCGTGCACGGGATAGAGCGAATTGGAGCAAAGTGGTATACAGCGGGTGACGTGCTGCCAACAGACTGAACCTGGGCATGTGAAGCGTCCGGGGTAAACCATGGAGACGTCTGTCAGGCCAGGATATAGACAGGGAGCTGTGGTTTCGAAGGATTACATATGACAGCTAGATAATAAATGTAAGCAAACGCGTCTTTTTTTTAGTCTGTTCCAGGCGCTACTTCCTGACACAAGAAACGGCGAATAAGCAAGATGATAATAATGATAATAATAATAATAATAATAATAATAATAATAATAATAATTATAATAATAATTATAATAATAATAATGGCTTGGGAAAGAGAGTTTCCTAGTGGCGGTAACACATAGTGTATAATTTCCCCACTTCTCAGTGTCTTCCACGTGCCCGCCTCCCACACAGACCGACCTGCCTTTCTCCTCACTTACTCACTTTTCCACCGAATTTTCTCCCATCATTCCTACCATCTCCTATTTCCCTATGTGTTTTCTCTCTCTCTCATCTTAATCATAAACAGACTCTGTCTGTCGTCCGTGGATAATATGTAACGAACACCTGTATTCTAGAACGGATATGTTCAGAACACCTGTATTCTAGAACGGATATGTTCAGAACACCTGTATTCTAGAACGGGTATGTTCAGAGCACCTGTATTCTAGAACGGATATGTTAAGAACACCTGTATTCTAGAACGGGTATGTTCAGAGCACCTGTATTCTAGAACGGTTATGTTAAGAACACCTGTATTCTAGAACCTTCGACGAGATTCTGCCATATGCCAGAGAGAGAGAGAGAGAGAGAGAGAGAGAGAGAGAGAGAGAGAGAGAGAGAGAGAGAGAGAGAGAGAGAGAGAGAGAGAGAGAGAGAGAGAGAGAGAGAAATTATGTCTTCACAAGAGGGCAAGTGAAACAATGGTTATAATGTCTAAGAAACCTTTGAGGTATTTTCATCATATATATATATATATATATATATATATATATATATATATATATATATATATATATATATATATATATATATATTCAGTCAATGTACTAAGCCAGGGCACATGAAGCGGCCGGGGTAAACCATGGAAAGGTGTGCGGGGGCCTGGTTGTGGACCTAGGGAGCTGTGGTTTCGGTGCATTACACACGACAGCTAAAGAATGGGTGTGAACGATTGCGGCCTTTCTTCGTCTGTTCCAGGCGTTAAATCGTTCAAGCGAGAAACGGCGATCAAGTATATATATATATATATATATATATATATATATATATATATATATATATATATATATATATATATATATATATGTAATATATATATGGGAGCAGGGAGGCGAGGGTATGCCCTACCCGAAAGTACCCTGATTCTGACTGTCGCACTACTCACCCCATCGTCAGGAGCCATGACCCAATGTGTTCCGGGTATTCCTGAGTGAGGGAGTGAGTGCATCAGGTGAGTCAGATGGGGAAGCAGCATATAGTCTTCCTAGTGTGGCGTGCGCCTCACCTTGGAGAGAGCGCGATTCTCCACAAACAACCACAGTCAACTCCGTACTGCCACCACCACCGCCACCGCCACCAGCAGCAGCCAATACCGCCATACATGTCCACCAGCACCAACACAAATGCTGTTTTCGGGAGTGGTCGTCTGGGTTCACAGACCCAGTCTGCAGCCAACCTGCCCTAGTAAGGCCCTGGTGTGCCGAACTGTTTATGGCCGAGGCTACATCCCAAGCTGCCCAATACGACCCCCTATGATTCATCGGGCTGGTTGAGGCTGTGCGTGTAATTTCAGTATGTGTTCTTGAATCTGTTGGTCTGGTCAGCTTGGAGGAAGTGATTCATCCCTTTTCAGATGTAAATATCTATCAACAACAAAGTAATACAACTGTGGTTTCTTGGTATTCATGTTTCCTACAACATCTCTAATCCACTGTAGATAAAATTCTACATCTATTCATCCTGCGGTCATGGAGCAGCCCTTCCAGCATAACCTCAAATGGACATTACGATGTGCTCTGAGTCTATACATTCAGCAGAAGCATTCATCTCATCCCAGTCATACCAATGTATTGCTCAATCGATGCGGGCGTTACAGGACCTCTGGCAAGTTTTCTATCATAGCAATTTCTGCGGCTTTTATGTGGTGACGTCAGCACACAGCACTACCCAGGTCGGGGGAGAAAAGGGGCTTTCTCCTGGCGGCGAGCTGCGCATGACGCCCTCCAGTCCACCCACAACAGGGCGCCGCGCCGCCCACCAACAGTTAACCAACACCTTCCGCCCAGCCCCACCAACACCACACATTACATCACGCTCATGAGCCACCTGTGCTCTTAATACCATCATAACACTCCACCACCACCTCCTCACACCATCACAACCAGTCCACCCACACCACTAACACAACCAGTCCACCCACACTACCACCAAGGCCTTCGTCTAACGGACCACCCTCGCTAGGCTCACAACACAGGTTAATATGGTTTATGTACACAGACACCTTAATCAGTGCGTGTACACTACCTAAGAAAAACATCGCAAAATTATAATATTCGTTATAATAATAATAATAACAAAGACAACAGCAATAATAATAATCATAATAATGATAATAATGATAATAATAATAACAAAAATCAAATCAGGTATATAATACAACGTTTAATGGAGCCACACATCGAAGAACACTTTCAACAAAGTATACTCCCAACCAGAACCATCGCATAAGTCTTGACTGCGTCTAGAGAAGCCATCAACAGGGCGATGATACGACTCTCAAAGTGGCACATAACCTGACGATCTACGGCTCGGCACCACCAGACCGCAATGAGGCAGGATGATAATCACAATCCCGGCGTTATATATATATATATATATATATATATATATATATATATATATATATATATATATATAGGGGATTAAGAATACTTCCCACGTATTCCCTGCGTGTCGTAGAAGGCGACTAAAAGGGGAGGGAGCGGGGGGCTGGAAATCCTCCCCATCTCGTTTTTTTTTTTTTTAATTTTTCCAAAAGAAGGAACAGAGGGGGGCCAGGTGAGGATATTCCAAAAAAGGCCCAGTCCTCTGTTCTTAACGCTACCTCGCTGTCGCGGGAAATGGCGGATATTATGAAAAAAAAAAAAAAAAAAAAAAAAAAAAAAAAAATATATTATATATATATATATATATATATATATATATATATATATATATATATATATATATATATATATATATATCACCATACGCAACTCGTGATGAACCGTTTAGAGCCAGGGGTGATCGCCAAGAGGTACCGGTACCATCGTAAGTTATAGCAAGGACAACCTGATAACTCGACGACGCGAGGAACATAACCATCCAGTTATGATTAAACGGATTACGTTTCCTCTAACACACACACACACACACACACACTACTTACCTACGAGAGAGAGAGAGAGAGAGAGAGAGAGAGAGAGAGAGAGAGAGAGAGAGAGAGAGAGAGAGAGCCAGCCACTTACGAGGACGTACAAGTTTTGCCACAAGGCGATGCCAGCTGCGTGTAGCGCTCACCGCAGGAAAACAGAGAATTAGGAAGAACGCGACGAGGAAGTTACGTTTTGCCAAGTGTTACATGTGAGGTGGAGGGGAGGGACCCTATGTCTGGGGACTAAATGTCAAGAGGCCCACGTGTGTGGGTGAGGCAGAAGGAAAAGAAAGCTACCCGGGCCAAGGGAGTGACACTTGACAGCCTCTGCAATGCCTGCTCACCACTTGCTCCAACCCCGCCACTAAACCTCCCGATACCCAAGCGGGTAGGAGGCAGCAATGGTAATGTACCTCCCTGGCCGGTGACGAGAGAGAGAGAGAGAGAGAGAGAGAGAGAGAGAGAGAGAGAGAGAGAGAGAGAGAGAGAGAGAGAGAGGGCATTCCAGTCTGCCCCCCATCCACTTCAGCGTGCCTCACATCATCCACCACCTGAGGCTCCTCCTCACGTTATACAGCAGGTGTGGGGTCTGGTCGTGCACAGGGTTAGGGTCCACTACGTCACGGTAAACACAAAGTGAGGGTATCACGTCATGGCACACACTGGGCGAGCCCTTACGTCACATTATACACCAAGTGAGGGGGTCCACGTCACTACGTCACAGTAAACACAAAGTAAGGGTATCACGTCATGTTACACTGAGTGAGGCCTTATGCCACAACATACACTAACTAGGTGAGGGTCCACGTCACATCTAGCCTCATGTGAGGGTCCACTTTATATATCATACACTGGGTGAGCCCTTACGTCACAGCATACACTAGGTGAGGGGTCCAAGCCACATTTGGCCTCATGTGAACGTCCACTTCATGTCATACACCAGGTGAACCCTCACGTCACATTATACATCAGGTAATGGCCCACGTTTTATTATACACCAGCTGAAGGCCCATGTCACATTATACATCAGGTAAGGGCCCACGTTTGTTATACACCAGTTGAGGGCCCACGTCACATTCTGCCCCAGGTAAGGGGCCCGCGTTATCTTACACACCAGGTAAAGGTAGGTAGGTCCCCGCGACACTCACACACGGGGAGATCACAATCCAACGTCACACATGGTGCGAATGAAGACCGGGACGTCACTCGTACACCACGCGTAGGGTCCAGGTCTCCTCGGGGAACTGCGACGAGGGTCGACGGTGACGTGAACTACACATCAGGCGGAGGCCCATCACGACACCCACAGGTGGAGGCCTCCATCACCTTATACGTCAGTGGAGAGCCACTGCTCACCTGCACCACACAACCAATGATAAGAGTGGGTGTGGGTCACTCAAGTGGTGGACGGCGGGGGTATCATCATCAGGCGTCTCTAACCCCAGTGGTGGCAGTCCGGTGACAACTCAAGGAGTGGCTGAGGGGCCGCCGGCCGCACTAATAATACCATTATGGGACGTCCCGACACACTTCAACCACTGCCTGGACGCTCCTCACAGGTCGGGTCATCACAGGGACACCCTACTGCAGGGGGACGCGCCACCTCCCCTCCGCTCGCATCTTGCTAACCCCAGTAATTTGCAATTGTTGGAAGACAACGAACCTCAAGCAGGCCCCCATCCCCGACCACTGCAGTCAAACTGGGGGTGGTTCAGAGCTGGCCAACGTGGTACATGCCACCCCACCACCACCCAACACCGCCGCCGCCACCACCACCCACCACCAACACCTCCACCACCACCCCACCACCACCAAGCCCATCACCACTGGTAGCTAAACAAGTTACCTCCGCCAGGGCTTGGAATAATCTCTGGACCTGGGCCTGGGCTTGGGCCCACTGCTGAGGTTGCCTCCTTCTGCAGGCTTGGCTCCCACGCCTCCACGCTGTCGGGGCATGCCTCACCACTGACTCCACTCCCGCTGTTTCTCAAACGCACTCCTTCAGAAAGCCCCGGTGTGTTCTTCACTTGTATGCACCAACGGTTCAACGCTACACCATAATATTGTGTCACTACACACGTCAGTAACAGACCATGCAACGAGACTCAACAGGTAGTGAGCGAGCAAGGGGCTGACCAAGTTTCGTATGTGTGGTCAAAGATCATGCGCGGGGTGTAGCAGGGAGGGATGGGACCCGACACAGTACTGGCGCACACTCAGGCCGGCGCACACACACGTGCAGGACACCCGCCGCTACAGCACAACACTCACTGGTAGGAGAGCAGCAAGCAGCAGGAGCAGCATGTGTGTTTCGTGGGGAGGCAGGGCAGGGGGGCGGGGACTGGCCCGAACGACACTGACGGGCCCTCTTGTGACTCACGCTCCACCGACCACCTCCCCCCTCCGCTTCCCCCTCACACACACACACACACACAACCCCTGGCCCGCCCATCCTCACACCCACCCTCCAGACTCATGAAGCAGCCTGGACAAAGGAAGGGTCAACAAAGGAGACAAGAGTGTACAGGGCCAGAGCACACGTGGATGGCGTCAATGACTGCACCATAATAGGAGGCCGAGGCCGGGCATCCTACCCACGCCCCCCCCTCCTCGCCCGCCCGCGTCCTCGCTCACAGCGCGGCGTGCGGGCGGCCTTCACGCCCACCTGCTCGCTCACAGGCCGACTAGTTTCCCCACTCACATCCTTCCATACTCAGAATCTCGCGCCCACACGCCGTCTCCTGGAATTCCGGATGACATAAGACCCTCATCCTGCACACAGACACACACCCTCCACCCACACCTATCGTTGCGGCAGACAACTGCCACGAAACTGGCTCCATCTTCTCTGTACTGGGGTGAATCTGAGTGGCACTGCTTGACAAGGTCAACCAGTGCGGTGATGAAGGTGTGTGGGAAGAGAGCCACAGACGGTGAACTACCGGGACCTTATGACTGTCCTTGAGAGGAGCTCCAGGTTAGGGGCATCAACATCACCAAGTCGAGTATCACCCCCACTGCAGCCAAAGTCCCTTCACACTCGACTACAGTCGGTGTTTGGCCCAAGGACGAGCCTGCATCTTGGCTGTAGGACGAGTCACCATCATGACTCTCAAGGACGAGCAACTCATCATCATGACTAAGGAGCATGACAGTAAGATGGGTAGCCAATCTCCCGTGAGGAGCAACGTTCCAGGGTAGAGACCAGTCAGCACAAGGGGTTGTCCTGCCCACTGTACACCGGCTGCTACCTGATCGCTCCTCCCTCCTCCCGGCTCGCCTCATACTTTCACTCCTCCACGTCCCTCGTCCCACCTGTTCCTCGTCGTCACTTCACGTCCCTCGTCCCACCTGTTCCTCGTCGTCACTTCACGTCCCTCGTCCCACCTGTTCCTCGTCGTCACTTCACGTCCCTCGTCCCACCTGTTCCTCGTCGTCACTTCACGTCCCTCGTCCCACCTGTTCCTCGTCGTCACTTCACGTCCCTCGTCCCACCTGTTCCTCGTCGTCACTCCACGTCCCTCGTCCCACCTGTTCCTCCTCGTCACTTCACGTCCCTCGTCCCTCCTGCTCCTCTTCGTCACCACGTCCCTCGTCCCACCTGTTCCTCGTCGTCACTTCACGTCCCTCGTCCCACCTGTTCCTCGTCGTCACTCCACGTCCCTCGTCCCACCTGTTCCTCCTCGTCACTTCACGTCCCTCGTCCCTCCTGCTCCTCTTCGTCACCACGTCCCTCGTCCCACCTGTTCCTCGTCGTCACTTCACGTCCCTCGTCCCACCTGCTCCTCTTCGTCATTCCACGTCTCTCGTCTCACCTTTTACTCTCACCACTCCAGTGCACCGTACCATCTTTCACTCTCACCCTCCACGTACCCAGGTCCAGCTGTTCCTCTCACCACAACAAATCCAGTTCCACCTGTTTGTACTTTGCGTCACTCGCCGCACGGGACGAGCGCTTCCTTCGACGGGTGACCAGTCGCGACCCTCGGCACTTCCGGCCAGCCGTAGAACACCCCCTTCTCTATATGCCCTGCCCGTCCCCCTAACCCTGCAACCCCCGTGTACTCCGCCCTCCTCCCAGATACTGACTGCACGCCGCCCATCATGTTGTCCTCGTTCTCAAGGTCACGCGGAACTAAACAACAGGTAAGAGACCATTTCCTCACCGTGCGGAACGTCCCTCCCGCGCCATAAGGTAGCCTATCAACCGAAAGACAAGCAACGTGACAGGGCGGTGTCCATACACCCACCACAACATGGAGAGTGAAGAGCAAAACATGTGGTTGTAAGTAAACCTGAGCGACCTGAGGACGAGTGGAGGTGGAGGTGGTGGCTGACACCCCCCTAACCCAGTCAGACGCTGGATGGGTGATGTGGAGGATCGGCCGCCAACTCCACTCTCCACTCCCGTCGCGATGTCCACCAACCACCTCATCCACGGCTACGTCTAAAAATGTGAGTGTCACTGTCACTAACGCCGTACCTGGAGCACAGTCCCACCCTCCTGGCACGCCATTAACCATCCTCCTCCTACACACACACACACACACACACACACACACACTTCACATGATCTACAAGTAAAGACAGCGCCATCATGCGCGCCCTCAGTATGGCAACTCATCACAACTGCTGGATACGCCATTTCGACTACCGTGGACCCGCCTGCTCACCACTCCTTGACTGTCCACTCTCATCAGCTCAACCTTTATTATACTGTTCAGCAAGGGGCACGCACCCTAGGCGCGGCAGTCGGCCCAAAGTCAGTCCAAGGTGTTAATCCTCCCTCCAGCACAAACTGATGTGTGCATGAGTGGACGGGTTGGTGCGCGCCGCACGCACGCACGCACGCACGCACGCACACACACACACACACACAGGAATAAAGGCACAGTATATATGCACAAGGTTAAGAGACGGAGCAATAAGAGCGTAACATCCCCCACCGTAACAGACAAACGGTGACGACAGATGGTAACTACAAGTGTCCGCCCGTCATGTCAGGAGCGTTGGCATCTCACGTAACGGGAGCCCTGGAGATTAACTCATGAGAGCTTCCCACACGACCTTCCGTGTTAACCCCCCCCCCCTGGTGGTGGTGGAGCACGACAATACAGGGCCCCCCCTTCGTGAGCGGGACCACTGTGCACGCCATTACGTCCCTCGGGTATAAGGCCTTCTGACCCGACTCTTTAAGGGCCGTATAGTCGTGTTCAAGAGGCACACTACACGACCATTCAGGTAGTAATGGTACTTTAGTAGTACTGAGCAATCCTGCTCTTGGCCAACCAGCGAGCCGGGGACCCACACAAACTGGAACATCTGGCCTTGAGCGTAGGCTGTACACCTACATCGGCCTACGAGGTATGCGGAAACGTATGGCCCCCAGGACTGCCAGAGAAACACAAGAGGAAGAACAGAGGAGGAAAATGTTTCTGGGAGAGGCAACATACATCAGCTGGCTCTGGAGACAGTCATGGGTAGTGGAATATATGACCTGAATGGAGAGACCCGACTCGCCAGACAGTACCAATGAGTGTGTGGGAAGGTGCGACTCGCCAGACAGTACCAATGAGTGTGTGGGAAGGTGCGACTCGCCAGACAGTACCAATGAGTGTGTGGGAAGGTGCGACTCGCCAGACAGTACCAATGAGTGTGTGGGAAGGTGCGACTCGCCAGACAGTACCAATGAGTGTGTGGGAAGGTGCGACTCGCCAGACAGTACCAATGAGTGTGTGGGAAGGTGCGACTCGCCAGACAGTACCAGTGTGTGTGTGGGAAGGTGCGACTCGCCAGACAGTACCAATGAGTGTGTGGGAAGGTGCGACTCGCCAGACAGTACCAATGAGTGTGTGGGAAAGTGCGACTCGCCAGACAGTACCAATGAGTGTGTGGGAAGGTGCGACACTTCTTAAGGGTGACGTGCGATTTTATAACATCTAACTGGTGACAAATATAGAAGCTCTCGGTTATGAAATGTGTCATGAAAATGGAGCTAAAAATCACCCCAAAATATTTGCATTGTGAACCAGACACGGTGACTGAGAAGAGAGTATCAAAGACAGTTTTTGGCGAGGATTTTAAAGAACGTTTGAGGAAGTCGGAGGAGAGACGCTGAATATGATGGGCGACATGAATGGATGGGGTTGGCAGGGGAGGAGATACTGTAAAAGTGATGGGTGAGTTTGGGTTCAGAAGAAGTGGGTTTGGGCGGTAAAAGAAATGTGAGGTCCTGAGTGTGAAGGTGCTCTTACAAATGGTGTGACAGAAGTAATGCAGCTAATGGATGCAGGAGGAGCTGGAGCTGGAAGCGAGATAGTGAAGAGAAGTGAAGCTGCAGCAGCAACTGCCTTCATGTGAAAAGTGTTTAAAGCGACAGTGAGTAGTCATGGTAAACCTGGTGTCTGGTCATCTACCGAACGAAGGTAAGTTCTACTTATGCAGTGTGAGGCTGGCTTCGTCCACTGGGCGGGAAACACGCGAAGAATCGCGGTGGTGGTGTTTACGTCTTCGTGGGGAGGGGGGCAGGCTAATTGAGAAGTGTTGTGTCTTCACTATGGATGCTGTATCTTTTCAATACCTTCACCATGGATATCGTATATCAGCAAGAGGGTGTCTTGTGGTCTGGGGAATCGGTGTTATGTAATGTCAGAGAGCTGGGTGGAGTCCAGATAGCACACGAGAAAGTATAACTCGTATAACCCTAGTTTCAGATGGGCGTACGTCTAGCAGAGCGAAATTTCCAGATTGGGTTGAAGGGCAGTTGTTTAGTGCTTTGTGAGTCATTATGGACGGCTCATGCTCTGACAATGTTGTGTTTGTTGAGAGGGAGGGAGAACCTGTTAGTATTGGTTGCAGAGGTAAGCTTTTTATATATTTTCTACCTGGGGGTTGTGAAGTGGTCCGGGTAGAAGGGGTCTGGTGCTGTTGTAAAAGAACCCGTTGTTGTATGTAAAGTTTCTTTATCTTGTTGTGTAAGGATTGAATCTCAGTGGTAGTGCAGGAGCTGGCGATTGTTCTAAATGCATTTGTTTCGCAAGGTTTTAAGCTTTAAGTCATATTTGCTTTTAAACAAGAAGGTTGAACACGGAGGTAAGGCGTAGTAGACTGGAGTGCACTGAATAAAAAGCTTGTAAACGATATCAAAAAGAGTTCGATTATTCTTGTCCAAATTTAGTGTGAGTAAGTGTGTTCTGACGGCATCAAGTTTTCTTATGGTTTTTGTCTTGATTTCCGACATCTGGGGGAGCGAATCACAAGCGTGCGTCATGAGCCATGCTTAATATGGTTGGAAGGTGTCGAGTGGATGTGCATGACTTATTCAGGCTGACGGAAGGGCGTCCGTCAGGGGTAAAGAGGGAGACAGAGGAGTTCTGTAGAGAGGCAGACTTTCTGTTTAAACTGAGCTTGTGTTATAATCGCATGTAGGAGAGCTTGCGATGATACTGAGATCATTAACAGACGAGACGACTCATACTGTGGTCTGCAGGTGACGGAAGGACAGGTGCGAGACTTCTACAGAGTAGCTGTGGGTCGAGATTATCTGTAAGATGAGTAGCTGTGGGTTGAGATTATCTGTAAGATGAGTAGCTGTGGGTCGAGATTATCTGCGAGATGGCATGGTCTTGCTCTGGGGTACATGGAGGATCAATGTTTGGAACTAGATGTACTGTGTACTATGTACCGTGTGACTGGTGGCCAATCCCATCTCAGTCAGTTTGTTTTTCTTGGGTGCTGTTTCAACTGGTTGGTTTAGATGAAGTGATACAAGTAGGGTTACTTTAAAAGGGTGGTTTAGATGAAGTGATACAAGTAGGGTTACTTTACAAGGGTGGGTTAGATGAAGTGATACAAGTAGGGGTACTTTACAAGGGTGGGTTAGATGAAGTGATACAAGTAGGGGTACTTTACAAGGGTGGGTTAGATGAAGTGATACAAGTAGGGATACTTTAAGTGGGTGGGTTGGATGAAGTGATACAAGTAGGGTTACTTTAAGTGGGTGGGTTGGATGAAGTGATACAAGTAGGGATACTTTAAGTGGGTGGGTTAGATGAAGTGATACAAGTAGGGTTACTTTAAGTGGGTGGGTTAGATGAAGTGATACAAGTAGGGTTACTTTAAGTGGGTGGGTTGGATGAAGTGATACAAGTAGGGATACTTTAAGTGGGTGGGTTAGATGAAGTGATATAAGTCGGGTTACTTTAAGTGGGTGGGTTGGATGAAGTGATACAAGTAGGTATACTTTAAGTGGGTGAGTTAGATGAAGTGATATAAGTCGGGTTACTTTAAGTGGGTGGGTTGGATGAAGTGATACAAGTACGGATACTTTAAGTGGGTGGGTTAGATGAAGCGATACAAGTGGGGATACTTTAAGGGGGTGGGTTAGATGAAGTGTTATAACTCAGGTTAAGTGGTCTTAGGAGAGCTCATGTAGTGTGCTGCAGCTGCTCCCTGCCAGCAGTGCTGGTGTACAGAGGTTATCATCTTGGTGAGGCAAGTTGCTGGACCTGATGAGGCTGGGAGCCTGGCAGGATGGCTACGTAGGCTGAGGTTGCTGAATGATTTGGTTGTTAACCTCGGGGATCTTTGGTCTGATGGCCGAGCCAAGCAGAATGGTGGGCGTTGAAATCTCCACACAGATGAGGTGGGTATGGGAGTGGAGTCGACGGGAGTGAAGTCTCCGGGAGGCGGTGGTTGTGGTGGTGAGGGAGGGAGGAAGAGTATATGATCCGGTGGTGTCAAGTGGTATGTGATATAGTTTTCGTGGATATTATTTCAGGAATGTTGTCAAAATTTGTGATGTTTTGTGTGTTCAATGCTGCTGGTGACTGGAATGTTATGGTGTAGATTATAAGCCGTCTTCCTTGTCCTTCCTGCCCGTAGTCCATGTATATCAACTGACTTATATTTCTCTCTTGTGTCTCCCCTGATGATGTGATTATTACACGAAAGTGCACTTGGGAACTTATTGTGTTTCATTTTCCCAGTGGACTCATAGGAATATATATATATATATATATATATATATATATATATATATATATATATATATATATATATATATGGGAGCGGGGGGCTGGAAATCCTCCCCTCTCATTTTTTTTTAAATTTTCCAAAAGAAGGAACAGAGAAGGGGGCCATATGAGGATATTCCCTCAAAGGCCCAGTCCTCTGTTCTTAACGCTACCTCGCTAATGCGGGAAATGGCGAATAGTATGAAAAAAAAAAAAAAAAAAAAAAAAATATATATATATATATATATATATATATATATATATATATATATATAAATTTTCCAAAAGAAGGCACAGAGAAAGGGGCCAAGCGAGGATAATCCCTCTAAGGTTCAGTTAGTTTTCTGTTCCTAGCGCTACCTCGCTAACGCGGGAAATGGCGAATATGTATGAAAAAAAAATACATATATAACCACGAGAAAGCTGCTTATTCTAGATCACGCGCATCACTATGAGCTCCTGCACTAATTATATATATATATATATATATATATATATATATATATATATATATATATATATATATATATATATAGTGATGAACACCCGGGTAGGCTGTAACCCGCCTGCCAAGCTCAGGACTCGAAGCTGGGCACCAGAGGCTGCCAGGTCGCAACGTTTACCGCTGCACCACAGACGTGTGAACAGAAGCGTTAGTCTGACTTGATGAACCAACAGATTTGATATCGTAAGTAAATGAATGGGTTTTGTTTATGGTCGTAGGGAAACGTTTGGTAAGTATACAAAGAAATGAACGCAGATTCAGGACGTGATAGTATACTTAACGATAGTATGTATGTGATTCATCCATATAAATAAGTATAATGTATAAAAGTATATTGACAGAAAGATCCCTTCCCACAACAGAGGCGGTCACTCAGCGATCGTGAAGATAAAAATGTCTCCCCAGTAAAGACTCCTTTCAATATTCTCGTTTTCTATTAATGTGTCTCTTGTGTAGGGAAAAAATCTTCAGCAAAAATCAACCACGGAATTTAAAGGGGCTATACCTAACACACACACAAAACAAAATTAAATCAATAAATAAATACACGGGGAAAAAATCAGAAATAAACAAATCCTTAAATATATCAAATCCTTAAATATATCAATCCCAGATATCGTTTGTTTCAACGTTCATAAATGTGCACAGAGAACAGTGAATTCCACGAGAGATGGGTGATGTAGTATTCCTCCCAATCTCTCTCTTAATCAGAGCCAGCACTTCAGTTGCTGTCAAACTTCACTCCTCTGGTCCAGGTACCTTGTCTTTACCTTTCTGCCTCACTCACACACGTACAATGTCTCCATCTCATTTAACACCAGACAACACGTAATTCACGAGACTCGTTCCTCGTATAGTGAGCGCAACAGTATTATCCCAGAACAGAAAGATTCCAGTAACTCAGAACTGCAAACAATGCCGACATTAACCATGAAAATTTTATTTCACACAACGGAAGGAAAAGCTAAGCTTGAGAATGCTTCAGGCGATCATAACATGTATGTACGTGGCCATTCAAAGCTGTGGTTAAGAAAGGGTACAACTGTATCACATGATTTCTTCTTCCACAACATCAGCAGGCACATACGTAAGAGAAACAGCAGAGAAAGTCTGGCAAAGGGTGGAAGATAACGATGCTTTACACAGTGCACACACACAACCGAGATCGCGAGAGCAGAAGAAATCTACGGTATCCGGACGACATCCACGGGCGCTGCCAGGCGTACGGTACAACATTTCCCTCTCTAACCCTGGCCGGCCGTACAAAGGGTTTTCGAGGAGGGTTCCACGTTAGGAAAATATCAAGACCTGTGTCGCAACCCAGCCAAACTGGAGCTTCGCGATGAAACAAATGCCATTGCCTTGCAAAACAAATTTATGCATGTATCTGCCCGATTATGTAGACGTAAAAATTATTCAACAATTTATCAGTTGTCCGAAGAGCGCTTCTCTCTCTGGACTCATGGAAAGTTTATGGTCCTGTTGGCATTCGTCCCGTGTACCTCTGAATCTGCACCTGTGCCCACTTGTCTGTTAGAAAACTCAAACTCTTCCTTCTTGAAGGAATGTGTTGGTATATCCCATCCCTAACAGGGGTGACCATTCTAACCCTTCTTAATACTGTCCTGTTGTTTTGACATCCACTTTTTCCCCAAGTCTTTGAATCCTTCCTCAACTCCCATATCCTCAGACATCTTGAATGCCACAGTCTCCTCTTTGATCACCAGTTTGGCTTCCGCAAGGCGAGAGCCAACAGTGATCTTTTCTCTTCCTAATGTCTGGACATCATCCCTGAAAGGGCTTGGGGAATCTTATGTTGCTGCCCTTGATATCACATCCACAGCTTTTGATAGGGTGTGGCAATGGGGCTCATCACTATGCTCCTCTCCGTGGTTGCTGACGATCAGCCTCTCCCTCTTTCTCCATCAACCGCGGTGTCCCCTCAAGGTTCTGTCCTGTCTCCTACAGTTTTACTCCTTTCCATCAATAATTTCCTTTCTTCTATCTTCTACAAATACCCAAATGCACTCACATGCTGACGACTCAACAATGCGTTCCTCCACATCCCTCATATCTGCTCCCTCCTCTCTAACTCGATCTGCATCTCGTCTCAGCACAACTTCCTCAATAAACACAAATTTGTGCAGTTATCTCATGTGGGGTGCAGGAAAACTGGGTAAGAGCAAAGCCTCCAATGTCCAGTTTCTGCCAATCTCTCAATCAAAAATTAACTTTCTGTTCCTCTTCGACGGTTCTCTAATTCCACCTCGACTCAATTACCATACTCGGTATTACTGTAACATCAATACTAACTTGGAACATCCCCACCCCCACTCACTACGGAAATAGCCAAGTCTGCCTCTTAAGAAAATGGGTGTCCTTTTTCTTCCGAACAATTGCTCCGTTTACACAGAAGGACTGATTCGTCTTTGCATGGTGTACTGCTCTCTCATCTGGGGTGGTTCTCCCTCTGCATCCTACCTGAAAGCGGTCCGACTTATCAACTCATCCAAGCTTACTTCAAAACTTGACTCATTTACCGTACGCCGCAATACTGGTTCACTTTCGCTCTTCTATGGGTATTACTTTGGAGTTTGCTCCCGAGAGATGGCTGCCTCTGTACCTCCACTAATGGCTAGAGTGACGCATGGGCTCCCAACCTGAGTTACATGTACCCCCCTGGGGTACAATTGCACTTCTCAATGGGTACATATATAGGGGTCCGATAGTATAACCATGGTGTACAATGCACACCATGAGTAATGCAGAACTTAAGCAATATAGAACAACCTCGTTACATATCAGTATAAAATCCATAAGTAGTTTCTCACAGATTTCATAATAATATAAATTCAATATAATTATATCAACTTATGATTCTTAATTTTCAGGCGAACATGGAAACCTGTCAGAATGGCCAAAGGGCACAGAGGAACGAAAAGGTTGAGACCCCTGGGCCGCTAGAGCACGCAATACTCGGCAAGCTGCTGCGCCACATGATTACTGTGTGGTCGTTGGCAACTTAAGGGTGGGCCATTTTGATAACTGTTTCTTTTCCTACACCTTAAAATTCTGGAACTCTCTACCCTCTCATTTCTTCCCCCCCCCCCCCCCCAAAAAAAATGACCTGAAATTTTGGAAAAGAGGTTTTGTCCACTTGCTCCAAAATTCGTAAATACCTTTCCCTGTTCCCTTTTTCATTTTAATTAACTTCTTACTATTTCAATTAAAGTCCGAACTTTTGTCCTTTACTGGAGCTTACAACGTACACACACACACACACACACACACATATATATATATATATATATATATATATATATATATATATATATATATATATATATATATATATATATTAGTAAAAAAAAGTGTTTAAACACCTCCCACCCCCAAACATTTTTAAGAGGCAATATACGGCTAAGGTTTACTAAGGGTACTAGCACATGATGCTCGGGGTGAAATCATAATACTCTTTACAACCCGCCTCAGTGTTCCTCGGACTATCTTTAGGGAAGAATGTTCTTTCCTATTCCTCCAGGCTGCCACTTCATTTTGGGAGTTTCGCTTCTGGGCGCTATATTTCTTACACCTGTGCCTCAAGATGGCTGGCTCTTACCTTTGTGGTACCGTAGCAGAGGTGGGCGTTTGGCTTTTCTTTTTCTTTTCTTCTTAGATGGACACGATACATACAGCTGATTTCATGTTAGGATAATCGCACTTCAGCAGGAGTCCTGATAGTTTACCTAAACTTTAAAATACACAACAAATTTCTGCTCAGTCATGGCAGCAAGAGGGTCTACAAGTCTGTGTTGGGTGTTGAAACTTTGTGAATTGCATACACCTGATGAGGCGGATTACTTCCGCGAAACATCGTGTGAACTGCAAAGTTTCAATTAATCATTAGAACTGAAGTGCGATATATATATATATATATATATATATATATATATATATATATATATATATATATATATATGAGAGAGAGAGAGAGAGAGAGAGAGAGAGAGAGAGAGAGAGAGAGAGAGAGAGAGAGAGAGAGAGAGAGAGAGATAGTTAAACTCCGCTTGCCAGAGAGGTTACATCGGGAGTGTGAAGTCACCTTCAGTGAGTTTGCATAATCGTCGACGGACTGCAAGAATAATCCCATCGAGGAACTCTTCATTCCAAAAGAGCTCATCCATTCCCTGTTACTAAATGTAGCGCAACCTTCAAGCAACATGGCCCCAGTTAGAGGAGTCCTCAGGGCATATGACAAAAACTATGAACGACCCTTCAAATCAGGACTTGAGAAAGAGGCTACAGACTACCATAAAGTGGCTACGTTTTCCATCTGTTTACAAACCGCCGGAAAGACGGACTGGTCTGAGGTTCACTGTTCTCCTTTACGAAGGATACGATCGACGCTGCCTTGGAAGAGGGAGCAGAGATGCCTAAGATAATCAATGGCCAGTCTGAAAATTTATATATATATATATATATATATATATATATATATATATATATATATATAAACAATCCATGTGGATAGATAGGATTTGCTTTTAAAAATTAATGGAATTTGGGGTATTGAAACACATAGGGAATCATAATAGGCACAAATGTCCTCTCATCGGAAAATAACGACACATTGGACACATGCATATAAATCGATGAAAAACAGGCAACCACAAGCCGAGTGAATATATACCACACCACTGACACACTCTGACATTTCCAGCACGAACAACACTTTCGGTCGCCTGCGTCTGCCAGTACCTCCCGACAGCAAAATAAAAGTTATCACTATATCAGTAATACTAAATAATCAATAATCAAAATTACAATGTAACAATGAAGTGCGTATTTATGACTTAATAAAGGAAAACTTACCGTCATTCGCTTCTTTATACGACAAAAGACCTACATGTACTATGTCTTCTGTTAATGTCCTCCGAGTAATTTGAAATTACACTTAACCCCTTCACAAAAGCCGTGCGACCTCGGTGTATGATGGTGTAGCATTTGATCTGACCTTAAGAGTCAGGTCAAAAGCCGTGCCATCTAAGGGGTTAAAGTGACCATATGGGTTGATGAAGATGCCTGATAAAGGTGCTCGATAAGGAGATATTCATAACAAAAGTGCGTCTTAAGAGAAATTTTTGCACAATTATGCTACTATAATACAGCTGAAAAAAAAAGAATCCATTATATATATATATATATATATATATATATATATATATATATATATATATATATATATATAAACTCAAATGGGATGCAAGATATTTTGAGTGTTGGTAAATCTCAGGCAACTGCAGTCTGGGGGTGTATTGTGGTGCAGCAGCCGTAAGAGACTTTTTCCACGGTGCAGCGCAGCACAGCACGGCATCACCGCCGCCATAATCCCGCTTCAGTCAAAGGAGGGTCCCGAGGGAAGAAAGACGAACAAGGGAACTTCACTTCTACATGCTACCGTGCAAATGGTGCGTTCAGTAACACGCAAATATTATCTACATCAACCTGCTAATTCACGCACCGCACAACGCATTTATATACGTACACACAATAAAAACATTTACTTATATACACATATGAAATGGTATACACATTCATGATCATACTCATTCAAGTACGCACGCACACACACACACACATATAATATATATATATATATATATATATATATATATATATATATATATATATATATATATATATATAATATGACAGCAGGATGGTACCCATAGAGTTTTCAAGATTTGTGGTCTGCAATCCTAGTCTCCACACAAGCGGAAGCTGTTCGAATCGTACCGTTGGAGGATTGTGCATGTTCTCTGGAAGTGCCATTCATGGTGTCAGGAAAAAATGAAAAATGACCCTAATTGCAAATATCCAATGTCTAGCTGCTATGTATAATTAACCAGAACAAAGGTCTATCATCCATAGCCAAACCACAAACTAATCCCTATTTTACCTATATCGTTTCATATGCCTTGGTTTGGCCCAATGACAGCACGTTGGCCCCCATATACCACAACGTTCCAATTCATGCTAACCAACGCACACCCCTCGCCGTCATGAATACTGATTACCTAAAGCCTCCTTCATTTCATCTTCCATCTCCTCGGTTTCCTCCTTCCCCTTGCTTCTCTACCACTTCGGACACACACAAACATATATACACTCCATGTTAGGACTGCTGGTTTTACTTTATGTTCCATCAAAACAGGACGACCAGGCTAGTCCTGTAATCTTACAAGCACCATTCAACAACTCAAACCTTGGTTATTATCTTCAGATAACTTCTGTCATCTCCTGTCCGTACAATCATTTTGAAGTGTTATCATGATAGGTTCTAAGAAACCTATGGCCTCTAGTCCTCGGCATCACGGGGTGCTATAAATCTCCGGGCTCCCGCCTGACTCTACTGCCAATGAGACAGCATTAGTACCCGCCTCTCCCACGATCTTTCCCACTCTATAACTGACATGCCTCTTTTGCTATTCACCATACCAACAATCGTGATCTTTCTAGTAACCTCTCCTCGGCTGAACACCATCAGTACGGTACCTCTCCTAATATCTTACTTCTCTCTTGAGATCCAACTGTTTATTGACGTTCTCACTAGCCCCTTTCTTATATCCGACTATAATCTCCACACACGATTCCTGTTAATATGTGGTGTCTGTGTTTATTCCATCATCAACCTATCTGTGGCACGCCTAAGGATCAGTCTCCAAACTCTGATGTTATGCGACTAAAGGCTTCTCTCCCAGCTACCGCTCTTTTCCTTTGTTTCGCCTACTGCTCTCCTGATTCTACAAATCTTATATCTTTCTTCGACTGTATGAACTCTTACCATGAGACCCACATCATATCACGCACAAGCGAGATCCTCTCCCATGGGGATTTCAAAGTTCACCATAGGGAAAGGTTGAACTCCTCCCATACGGATGATGGAGGGATTGATGCACTCACATTCTTCATTCTAAATGATCAAGAGCAACTTATAACCCACCTAACCCATGTTCTTTGACCGCTGTGACCACTCTCCTTATATACTGGATCACTGTACCTATTGTAACAGCACCCCCATCTAAATGTAAATATTGGCTGCTCAACTGACTTGAATAACCTACGAAAATTCTTTTCTAATTTTCCCTCAGTAAATGATTGTCTCATGTGGCGAAGCTTCAGTCTACACCAAGCACACAGCAGAGGTTTATTGTCGTGCCAATGAGAGTACTCATCACTCTTCCTCCTACACGACCTCATTTTCCAATCCTTCGTTCAACCGTTCCTTTTCCAAGGCCATTCAGGCAAGAGATCAGGCATATCGGTCTTGGAAAAGCTTTCATTCCTCCAACTCCCATTCAGCATTTATCACTGCCCATCACTGCAAGTACGTCACCCATGAGAAATCACTGCAAGTACGTTACCCATGAGAAAAAAAAGTTACTTCTATCAAAAGGAACCATGACATCCTCTCCTCTTCATCCACTGAGAGATCTTTCTGGTCTTAAGTTACGGGCAACGGTAATAACGACGTAGCATACAAGGGGTCGACATACTGTCAATGGACTGACCCAGGACATGTGAAGCGGCCAGGGGAAACAATGGAAAAGTCTGTGGGGCCTGGTTGTACATTGCACACAACAGCTAGCGAATGGACGTAAGCGAATGCAGCCATTCCTAGTCTGATCCTGGCAATACCTCAAAAACGTGAGAAACGGTATATATATATATATATATATATATATATATATATATATATATATATATATATATATATATAGAGGATGTGTGGATCAGGTGTTTGCTTTGAAGAATGTATGTGAGAAATACTTAGAAAAGCAAATGGATTTGTATGTAGCATTTATGGATCTGGAGAAGGCATATGATAGAGTTGATAGAGATGCTCTGTGGAAGGTATTAAGAATATATGGTGTGGGAGGCAAGTTGTTAGAAGCAGTGAAAAGTTTTTATCGAGGATGTAAGGCGTGTGTACGTGTAGGAAGAGAGGAAAGTGATTGGTTCTCAGTGAATGTAGGTTTGCGGCAGGGGTGTGTGATGTCTCCATGGTTGTTTAATTTGTTTATGGATGGGGTTGTTAGGGAGGTAAATGCAAGAGTCTTGGAAAGAGGGGCAAGTATGAAGTCTGTTGGGGATGAGAGAGCTTGGGAAGTGAGTCAGTTGTTGTTCGCTGATGATACAGCGCTGGTGGCGGATTCATGTGAGAAACTGCAGAAGCTGGTGACTGAGTTTGGTAAAGTGTGTGGAAGAAGAAAGTTAAGAGTAAATGTGAATAAGAGCAAGGTTATTAGGTACAGTAGGGTTGAGGGTCAAGTCAATTGGGAGGTGAGTTTGAATGGAGAAAAACTGGAGGAAGTGAAGTGTTTTAGATATCTGGGAGTGGATCTGTCAGCGGATGGAACCATGGAAGCGGAAGTGGATCATAGGGTGGGGGAGGGGGCGAAAATTTTGGGAGCCTTGAAAAATGTGTGGAAGTCGAGAACATTATCCCGGAAAGCAAAAATGGGTATGTTTGAAGGAATAGTAGTTCCAACAATGTTGTATGGTTGCGAGGCGTGGGCTATGGATAGAGTTGTGCGCAGGAGGATGGATGTGCTGGAAATGAGATGTTTGAGGACAATGTGTGGTGTGAGGTGGTTTGATCGAGTAAGTAACGTAAGGGTAAGAGAGATGTGTGGAAATAAAAAGAGCGTGGTTGAGAGAGCAGAAGAGGGTGTTTTGAAATGGTTTGGGCACATGGAGAGAATGAGTGAGGAAAGATTGACCAAGAGGATATATGTGTCGGAGGTGAAGGGAACGAGGAGAAGAGGGAGACCAAATTGGAGGTGGAAAGATGGAGTGAAAAGGATTTTGTGTGATCGGGGCCTGAACATGCAGGAGGGTGAAAGGAGGGCAAGGAATAGAGTGAATTGGAGCGATGTGGTATACAGGGGTTGACGTGCTGTCAGTGGATTGAATCAGGGCATGTGGAGCGTCCGGGGTGGGCCGTGGAGGGCTGTGTGGGTATGTATATTTGCGTGTGTGGACGTGTGTATGTACATGTGTATGGGGGGGGTTGGGCCATTTCTTTCGTCTGTTTCCTTGCGCTACCTCGCAAACG
This sequence comes from Panulirus ornatus, assembly GCF_036320965.1. Taxonomy (NCBI): domain Eukaryota; kingdom Metazoa; phylum Arthropoda; class Malacostraca; order Decapoda; family Palinuridae; genus Panulirus; species Panulirus ornatus. The sequence continues at coordinate 14,428,774 of NC_092229.1, forward strand.
CGGGAGACAGCGACAAAGTAAAAAAAAAAAAAAAAAAAAAAAAAAAAAAAAAAAAAAAAAATATGTGCGTGTGTGTGTGTGTGTGTGTGAAAATGCAAAAACATGAGACACACACACTCAACCGTGATTCATTTATGCAAATATGTAAAATAACAAACACGCATACAAATGCATTGGTGCACCCATACTAGTTCTACATGCGCACGCAGATGTGCTCGAGCGTTTTTACATCTCCAAAAAGCACACGCGCGCGCGCGCGCACACACACACACACACATTTACGTACTCGTATACAAAATATTGCACACATATACACATGCATGATAAACAAACACACACCAACTGCCACACCACCATGCATAATCTAGCGACCGGGTACTAAAATGGCAGACCATAAAAATAATCCTAAGCACATGCAGGTGTGCGTCAATGTAACACGGGGCGGTCGGTCGGTCGGTTGGTCGAGCGACGGACTGGTGAGGGAGGCGTGTATGGGAGTGCCGTACTAGGGCGTCCAGCATGCAGAGGTTAGTTACGTGCCTGGTCCTGGGGGCGGCAGCCATCCCTCGCGCTGTGGCAGCCCTCCGCGTCGCCATCCTGCTTGGCTTCTCCTCCTTGGTGGTACCTGCCTGCCGCCACCACCACACCGCCCTCGCCACGCACTACGTGTTCACTTTCAAGTCCATACCACAGAGCAGGTATGGCCGCGCATGTATCACAAGGACCAGCAAGAGGGCACTCTAGACTCTAACTCCCATCAACTGCCCAAGTGTAAGCAAGTACAATATAAGGAGCTCACGTTCCCGGGCAAGCTGACCATTTAACAGATCAATCTACGGCAAACACAAACCTCCACTCTGAGTAGGATGTTAAATTTTCCACGCTACCCCCAGCGTTAATAATTAATGAATGATATAAAGGTCATTTTGTTCATGCATAAACTGATGCAGATCTCATGGTCAACCTGCATCCAAGCCCACTAAAACATCCATTATTTGTCTTTGTTCATGGCTGGTTTGGAGGGGACAAATGTACCATTGGCAGTTTATACAGCCCGGTGGATTAAACATATAGAGCGGCACAGTAACAGTTTAACTTCTGTAACTACGCGTTCGTCAACTAGTCTCAGGGGTGACGAGGGTGGAGGATTGGAGGGAGGGAGGCGAGAGGGGGAAGAATGCAAGCTAAAATGAAAGGGGAGATACGTGGCGGAGGCCAAAGGATCTTACTCCCTCTTCTCTTCGTTATGAACAGCAGTATGTCGGCAGGAGGCAGGAGGTTCTGCAGGCACTGGCGAGTGGTATGGCCTCCTGCTGCGCCTGTTCTCCAGCTGACGCCGCCGCCCCACGCGAGGAGACAGGTGCTCTCGTCTTGTTTCACTCATTCTTCACCATATCTCCCTCAGCATTTACCTAGGCATCTTCAGTAAATACATTACAGTTCTCGGGTTAACATTTCTCAACTTGGTTACACTCGACTCCATAATCACTGCAGCTAGGCTGGCTCATTATTACCATTTTAAGACACGACCGGTATGAGGCGGAGATGCCGTGAATGAAGTGGGTCCGCGTGCTACAGCGTTGTGTTGACGTGCTAGCGTAAGCTATAAACTGGCGCCAGGGGTCTGCTCTGCGCCCCGGCTGGCAACGTGGCCCAGGCAACACCAGCTCTCATTGATTTTCTCCACGAGGTAGCCAGAAACTCCCGGCTACCACCCAGCGCCCGCCCGCCCGCCCGCCAGCAGGTCCCTCCATCAAGCCCACCGTGCTGCAACAACGCTTTCCCGCCACGTCACGTGCTCCACCTCTTGTCAACACAAGCTTTAAAACAACAAATGCCTCGGCCAATCACCCCTCCAATAACCCACCCAAAAAATACACCGCACTAAGCTTATAATCATTCCTACCACAACGTACTACAGTAGTGTGCAGGAAAAGCTTGATGCACGGCACTGCAGGCGCCTCCAGCCGCAGACTAGAGAATTGATTTACTGTAACCGAAGCCTCTTCACTTTGCTAATCGAGATGACGCATTCTTAAAAAAATTCAGAGCACTTTTGTTGGATTATATCAATACCGTTCAGCTTCTGTAGGTATTTCCTTAAGCCCAAAATTTATTAACTGTTGCTTTTGTGCTCACAAATAAGTCTATGGGTCAACAGTATCATACTTCACTGTATCTCTCTCTCTCTCTCTCTCTCTCTCTCTCTCTATATATATATATATATATATATATATACACACACACACTCTCGACTATTGTTACAGCCATAAACCTGGGTAAATAAAAATTATGAGGCTATGACAGACAACTGACACATGATGGTAAGACTTTCAAACCTGATGTGAGGACATAAAATTTGGCTATAACATAACCATAGCTATATCAACACCTAAAGTAATCTCAATTTCAAACTTACGTAACAAACACTACAGTTAATTCCAAGACAATCTCAAACAAAACCCTGGTTTAAACAGAGATAAGGCCATAATCTGGCCATAATCCTGGATGAACACGAGAAAACAAGCTAACTTCGGTGTTGGCTAAGCTAAGGTGGACTCAATAACCATACTCCTGAATCAAGCTAAGCTGTGCAAAAGTATAGCGAATAAAGATAAGGTTAATTCACCAACCAAGAGTCTCACAACAATAACCCACAATCAACAAATATACACGGTTGATGATGGTAGTCTTAAAACACGACTAGGCTAAGCTGCCCTAACCTCACAACCGTAACTTTACAAACTCACACACATAAACATAAGTATAGTTGGGGCGACATTTCAGGGTTTTTCACTGTCTATATAACCTGCAAACATCCAAGGAAAAGGTGTGAAGAAAAAAAATGTAAACCCCGAGAAAACTAACCGCGATAAACTACAATAACCCGAATAAAAATTCGGTTAATGTCCAAGTATACCACAGTCCAATCCAGTGGTATATATTTACCAAAACCTGATGGTCTTTAACCCCGTGTCCAACCTAACTGGATACCATCAGTCACGGCAAACTAGCAACCTTAATGCAATCTGTGGGATGATAAAACTGAGGTAATCATGCTAGGTTAAAGCCCGCCAACCACGAACAACATTAGATCAACTAAAATAAAATCAGCATGGAAACCGACAAACATGGCTAACCATGACAATACTAGTGCCATAGCCTCGCATGAACTACCGACCATGACCATATTCATCTTTAAACTGAATAACGTTCCAGAATATTCTTCCCAACTCAAATTACGTAATGAACCAAGATAAATCTGACGGCTTAAGTTAGGTATTAAACTAGATTAAACGTGACACCTTAAGCAAACTTCTATCTACTATTCATGGCAAAAATGGATAATTTTAGAGACTGAAAGCAAAATAATAATTTTCGAACTATGAACAACTTGAGGCCTAACTTAGGAAGTAACTAGCAACCGTACCTAGTCATAACTAGGATAAACCAAAACCTGTAACCTGTAACCCATGGCAGACAACAGTGAGCATGAAGCCATACCACTAGGCTAATCAAAAAACTTAAAAGCTTATAACCACGCGTATGACAGCGACTATATAACACCTTCGCTTCCTAGGAGACTATCGACTAAGGCTAAGCATCGAATTTACGGCTTACAAGAGTTAACTCGTTCCCACAACCCTCAGCAAAATCTATGGCTACAACCCTGGACTGAGGAGATAAACTGGCTCTCGTAGCACGGGGATGATGTGCAAGTGGAGATGTGAATTATTCACAGCCTCGTAGAAGCTGCTGACTCCCGCTGCAAATGAACTCCACCAAACAGCATTACTTTTCAAAGGCACGTAACTCGCCACACCACACTTACTTTAATGCTTGTTCACCATTTGCATGAGCAGACCCAAGAATCTATGGTGGATCAAAAGTCAAGGGCACATATTTAAAAAAAAAAAAAAAAAGCAATTATAGAGAAATTAATTCAATATATTGGTGTATCTTTCCAAGAAGAACATGGCGAAATCTAGACCTAGTTTTCATTCACGAAGCACCACTTTAATTCTTAATTTCTTCATACTTTTAGTTAAAGGATATCAAATATTGTAAAATTAATTAAGTTCTCTTTCTTTTTAAGTCAATTTTGGAGAATGAATTCTATTATGGTGATCTAAGTGTCACACATCATGATAATGATCCTGAAAAATCGAACACTGATCCGATGATGAAAGAAATTATGCAAATTTGGCTTACATTCATATTCCTAAAATAAATATTAAATATCTTATCCGTACCAGCTATAAAACGAAGCATATCTGAGCTAAGCAGGTATGAGAGAACACTCCCTTCCCTAAGAAAACAAAGCCGCTAAGAAAGCTGGGGAAATCTTAAAGGGCATGGGAAAGCCCACAACGCAAGATTTGGCACATATCCAGCAGATACAAACAAGCAGTTTTCCTCAGTCACAAAGGTAAAGTGTTGAGAGCGCCCGTTAATGTTGCTGCTGTCGTCCAGCAGGGGAAAACCAACATAATCTTTAAGAGTATACTTATACAACCTGGGCGTGGCCGGCGTTGTCCCAACTGCTGAAAACTTGGACGTGGACTGATGTCGACGCCATGGATGGCAGAAGCAAGGTAGCAACCCCTTAATGAAATGTTCCGACGAGCACACACACACACACAAGGATCTCTAACTTATAGCAGCTACCTTACCAAACATTCTGTTTTGTCGAATAATCAGTTTGGCCATATAAAAAGCAACAATCCATATCACAACGAGTAAAAAGCAGCTGGTATCTAAAATCTTTCAAGAGACAAAACTTTCTGATATATGCATTTAAAGAACACATTGAAAGAGCCACAGGAACTACTACATAAAGCAAAACAAAAAAGCCACTATGAAGATATCTTACAAGCAAAATTGGAGATGTAAAATTGGATGTGAAAACGCCTCTTTTTTCCCCCCATGGCCGAATGCAGCCAATCAAATGGGAACCCACATGTGACCATCTGAACACCAAGACCCCAATTCACCTAAACAGTCTCCCGCACGCTCGGCAGCCTAGCCATTTTTCTCACACCTTCGTGCATGAATCTAAAAATTGGAGAGATTTCTCAAGAGTGTGGAGGGCCACTACAGCCTGAGAAATAATATATAGTGTTAGAGTTTTCCTCCACTCTAGAGTACGTATGTACTTATTTACTTAGTGTCTATACTAACAGATAACTCATTACCAACTGCAAACGATGCAAAAACATTAATGAATACATACAAAGGAAATTCTTTCTTAACCTAAGAATGACCTACTTTAACTACAAGAAATGCACGAATATTAATAACCTACGAAACATGAAGTCAAATCCTTCAACGGGGAATGCTACATGTATGTACAATTATGCAGCTTTGGTTAAAGATGTTTCGTTTACACACAAATTCAGAAAACTACACAGTCTCAAGAGGTACACAATGGAGTGAAAACGACGAAAATCTCCCACAATGGCAGAGCTAGCGAGACGAGTGGGAATGAGTGAGGGAGAAGAGGTGGGGCAGAACGGGGTTCGAACGACTTGTGATGATGATTCCGGCCGGCAGTACGCTCAGCCGGGAAGCCCTTGGGGTCCGTCAGCTCAACCTCTCACTACCGTTACAAATCTTCCTGGTCCCCTCCCCAAATAAAGACAAAATTAGTTCCCATAACTAGATAATTGTTATCACTTTTCCATCAATCTATAATGTCTGAAAACAGTGTAACACGCGTAAATGTACAGAGACTTTCGCAAACAGAAAAGAACACATTCAAATTATTTCATACGCCGAGACAGAAGAATGACACTGTATTTTCATAAACCACAACAAAAGTAAAGGTAAAGTACTTAACACCTGTTCTCCCGAGGAAGAATAATGAGATCTGACTCACAGGATGGAAGGTAAGTACTGTCAGTGAACAGCTTCCGAATAACTTATTCGATTGACCCACTTCACTGCCTTCAAAATGTGTACAAACCGAGGGCAATGGGGAACAAAGACGTGTCCACTCAGCACCCACTCCCATATGTTCTTCATAAAGCCATTTTCTTCCGGATGAACCTGTCTCACAGCTACCACAAGACGCGAAGCCTTTCATTACAGGGTTGCTGTGTAACGCCCTCCACTACCCCTGTTATTGTAAGTTGGTTGCATAACTATATTGCAAAAGTTCAATTAATTGTCTGACATCTTATCCCAGGACAGTTACTTGGGGTGAACGCCCTTCTTGATATATATATATATATATATATATATATATATATATATATATATATATATATATATATATATATATTCACAATATGCAACACATTTCAACCTGCATGTCCTGGCGAATTCTTAGGCATAAAAAAAAAGTGTCCACACGAACATTTGGTCCACCTGTAACCTTAACCCTGACCCAGTTATCCAAACAGGTCGTGTCTCCATTAACAACCACTAACTTCCACCTGAGAAGGTGGTATGGCCAGGTAACATTCCTTCCCGGTAATATAGATACGTAATGAAGAACCACAGCACGGGGCAGTCCGTTAGAAGGAATCTACCAACACAGAGCAGAACATTGTGTACCAAGAATACTTAATGGTATATCTAGCACCATGCAACCACAGTAAGCCAAGATGGGCTGCGATACAAACACTAGTTAGCGGCTAAACACCTGCGCACGACACTAGCGGGAAAGGAGGGTGCACATGTAAACAAAAGACTGGCGAGAGAGCGTAGGACGCACCCGGCCGCCGCTCCACACAGCTGACACCAAACTGAGCCCGCGACCCAAGCTCTAACCCATACTTTCCTCCTCCCCACCCAACAGTCCCTCCCTACCTCCAGACGAGTAGGCAGTGGGAGCCACGCGGCACGACACAACACCGGAAAAATGAAGCGGTCACCGTTATTATGAATTACGGTTTCACAAAACATGGACTGGAGTGAAATGAGACATTGTCGCTGAAGTGGGAGGACGAGAGACGACTGGTAGACATACGAGACACACTAACTTCCACCTACTGGTCACCAAAAAACATAACTTATAACAAAACGTGGCGCCCAGAACAGGCAAATTAACTTTCTATCACGTACCAAGAACATATCAAAATAAACCGCGACACAACAGCAATTCTAACCCTGGATATTGACTAGTGTGTGGCCCCAGACTGTCTCCGTGTATGCCGTGAGGGGCGTAAAGGGCGAGAGCAGAGACTGAAGCAACGGACATCCGATCACGTACTAGACTCTCTCTCTCTCTCTCTCTCTCTCTCTCTCTCTCTCTTGTAAGAAAACTTCAACTTTAACACGTGAAGAGGTGCGGCAGGTCAAGAGGGGTGAGGAAGGGGGTCGACCGACGTCTTGTGCCGTCGGTCGGATTACAAGAGTGAGCCCACCAGACTGGCTCACGCTGCTGGACGCCTGCCTTACACAGTAACCTGACACACGCTCAACACCAGCACCACTACTCTTCTACGAACATAGAAATACCTCAGAAAAAATCCTCAAATAGGAAAAGCGCTCTTAACTTATACCGTTTATATCATAAGCAGTCTTGATATGCCTAGACAACCTGGGGTACAACAGGGAGGGTGGATATAAGGTAACAACAGAATGGGATACATTCTCTGAAAACAGGGAAGGAGGCGGGTGTGGCACCAAGAGTGCAGTGAACGCTACTGCCGCTACCCGAGACTGGCGTGTGGCATGTCCCCTCCCCCGCACACGGAGCGACCCTGAATTATTACGTCCAACATCGATGACGGACCACGGCCACACACCCAGCGACAAGGGCACGGGGACTGCTTAGTCCTGCAGAGTTTTTGGAATGTGGGGGACTTCATTACCTTAATCCTCTGAACACTGTGGAATGAACCTCGGACGCGACGACGACCTCGGAGCACAGCGGTTAATACCCTCAAGTACTGATGACTTGGCCTTTCACCCGACTTCGAAGGGTCTCGTAACACCCATACTAATGTTCGCCCTTCAAGATAACCACCCATGCAAGTTGTACAGATCTTCTCTACATCAGGAGGGTAGTTACGGTTTCAAAAGGACCCCACGAACACACAAGTCGAAGGCAACTATATCTGCCCGAAGCTCAGCACCGGCCACTGTTGTCAACAAGACTCCCATTCGAAATTCCGATCAATAATGAATTTCGGATCCAATATAAATGGAAATCTATTCACCTAAACTGCCATAAAAGTGGAACCGAGGTATGAATCTGTCTGTGACTAGTCTACACCACGCTACCCCAGGTGAGGAGGAACAGGCCTTGGTGTATTGTTCCTTTCCCATTAGGCCAACACACAGCGAAGGAACCACAGTAATGAACTACCACAAAACAGAAACTAATCATGAGGCTGTCTTTCCCTGGCTACAACAGAACAGTAATACCCAGAGATGGGTTTAGGCACAGGCCAGCGTCAGGCCATCATGGCCTGTGGCCTCGTGCCCTAAAGGACCCCGAACTCCTGCACTGTAAGGGTTCCTAGGGAGCATCTTTTTTTCCTTGCATGGCCACGTTATTTTCTAGTGAGGCATAATTAGTGTTCTTTCAAGGTGCAATAAGAAGATTCATCTGACACAAGAAATCTGCTTTTTTCTTCTGTCCCCCCTACCACAAACACTCGGTTTTCTTTATAATATTCAACCCGGCCTCAAACCGGTACACTGTTAATCCGGCCGTGTACCAAATACCAAGGAACAGGAATGCGAATTTCAATTCCCTACGCCACAACCACAGAAGAGGAATGCAAGTATGAATGCAGCCACCACAAAACTGGAGTGCAAGTAAAAATCTGTATTTACTGGGTTATTACAGAAAACGAACAAAATTGTAAACTTGTCTCAGCTAGGCTACCACAGAAAAGATAGATGGCATAGATCTGCTTTAACTAAACCATCTCAGAATCGGAACGATGCATGAATCTGTCTTTCCTAGACAACTAAAGAACAGCATCATAATTCTTAAACTTGCACCTGTGCTTGCTCGTCTGTTCCGTTTCAGTTTAAAAAAACAGAACCTTTCCTTCTCGGAAGCATTCGTTGGTACATCACATCCCTAAGTGTGACCGTTTTAACCCCTCTAACTATCTTCTTGTTTTGACGTCCAACATTTCCAGTCTCTGAATCCCTCCTCAACTCTCTTATCCTCAGACTATCTTGAATCTCAAGTTTTCTCTCTGATCACCAGTATGGCTTCCTTACGGCGAGATCCACGGGTGATATTCTTTCCAATCGTACATCATCAACCCAAAAAGCTTCTAGGGAACCCTATGTAGTTGTCCTTGACATATCGAAAGCTTTTCACAGGGTGTGGCATCAGGGTGTCATCTGTATGCTTCCTTCTGTTGGCTTCCCTCCCTTGCTTTGCTCCCTCATATCTAGATTCCTCTCTAGCCGAACTATCTCCATGGTTGTTAATGGATCAGTCTCTCCTCTACACTTTTTCTTCTTGTTATCCACGAATAACCAAATGCACTCATATGCTGACGACTCAACATTGCATTCTTCCACATCCTTCAATTCTGTTCCACAATACTGCATACCTCCACATTCTTCAATTCTGTTCCATCTTCTCTCACTAGATCTGCATCTCGTCTAAACACAGACTTGGACAGGATATCCCAGTGGGGTAGACGAAATCTGAAGTGTAATGCCTCCAAGACCCAGTTTCTGCCAATCTATCAATCGAAAACTCCTCAGTTTTCCTCTCTCCTTCAACCGTTCTGTAATTCCACCTCTTGACTCAAGTGAACGTATCTGGTATTACTGAAATATCCTGTCTATCTTGGAAACCCCATGGTACGGAAATAACAAACACTTTCACAAAGAAAGTGGGAGCCCTGTTAAGTGTCGAAATTTCTCTTCTTCCGAAAGCGGTCAGACTTAAAAACTACCCCAAACTAACTTCAAACTTGAGTCACTTGCCTTACGCCACAATGCTGGTTCACTTTACCTCTTCTATTGGTATCACTTTGGTTTTCGCTCCCTCGAGTTACATGCTTTCGTGTCCCCACCATAGCAAGACTACGCAATATTCAGTAAGCCGCTGTCTCACATGATTACTGTGCTGCCTTTGGCACCTCAAGGGTGGGCGGTTTTGATATCTGTCTCACTACACAACAAAGCTTTGGAACTCTACCTTCTCATGTCTTTCCCAATAACTAAAACTTGGCACTTCTTTGAAGACAAGTTTTTTACTTCCAAAATTCGTAAATAATTCCATTTTTTTCCCCTTTAACTTTTATCTATCAATCAAAGCCCGGCCTTGATGTAGACTTCTGTCCGTAATTGGAACCTCCAACTTACAAAAAAAAAAAAAAAAATCTATTGTAACAAGTAATTAATTCATACATTTTCAACACGTTCATGTATAAGATCACTGATATAAATAATTAAAACATGAAATGTGCTGCGTACTCCCCTTGGTGGGCCAGCATTTATTTTTCTTTTTTATTACTTCTTTTTCGCCACTTCAAAGATCTGGTGTGGGTTAAGTGGGTTATCAACTATTCACCACAACGGAATATCTACCGCTGACCAACATGTCATGTTGGTGTCTGTCACTGTGACCGATACAGACGCTAACTAACCTCCCCTCCGCTGCCGAATATGTTGACTTCAGGCGTGTTTACACTATAAAAATCAATGAGCCCATAAATATATCTGGCTTTCTACGAATCGTCCATAGAAACGCGATGGGAAAGCGACAGCCAACGAAACGGATTCTCTCTGGGCACCACCAGACATAGACTGTAATTGTGTAACTATATTATCATTCTTATGCATATGCGTTATATCTATTTCTATTACTACTATAATATAAAAAATATGCTTCTAAATATGTACAAATGCGTATTTAAAATGTAAAACGTTTATTTCATGTTATATATCCAGCAAGATATGTTCAGACTGTCAACTGACACGAACGAAAACAAACATTCAAGAGAGCGGCAGCTGAGAGCACAATGAAGATCTGGATTTTTTCTGTAGCCATGATTTTTACTTTTTTCGTTTTTCAACTGTCTGTACACACTCGGGTAGTCTGATGTGGCAATAGTCAGCAGGAACTGTTCAGACTCCATCACGGTGGACTGTTTGTTTACACTAGAATCGCTGGGCTGGGACGATGGTTCTCGTTGCAGTGAAAAGAGCGGATGGGAAGGGGAAATCCATCCCGCAGAAAACTGTGTATCCCATTGGTATCTATGGCTACAAAAGAAAAAAAAAATCCATTGTGGTCTCTGCTGGCGCTCTCTTGAATGTTTGTTTTTGTTCGAGGGTCAAATGACGGTCTGAACATATCTTGCTGGATATATAATTTAAGATAAATGTTTTATATTCTAAAAATATATCTGTATACATTCAAAAGCATAATCTTTATAAAGTAATAATAGGAATAGATATCATAACGGATAAGCATAAGGATGATAATATAGTGTCTACACAATTACAATCTGTGTTCGGTGGGTGCCCAGAGAAAATCAGTTTCGCTGGCTGTCGCTTTCCCCACGCGTTTCTGTGGACGGTTCGTAGAAAACCAGAGATATCTATGGGCACATTGATTTTCATGAACAGTGTAAACTCGCCGCGGACCCTAAGAGCACCTACTCAAATTAAAGGGACCAACCCAATAGAGCGAAATGCTCAATGATATACGCAGTGCAGTGTTCAAGCGGCTAAAAACCCACTGCTATGGGATCCTGGGTATGATGATGACAACGATGCAGTCGGCCTCCCCACAGGCACCCCTCCCTTGCAGGCCATCCCGTGGAGCCGCGCCGCTCATCATCTCGCCAACCATCCTCCTGACGACCAGCAGCAGCAGCCGCCTTCACCAACGGCGTCTCTCCTCTCCTCTCCTCCCCTCCTTCCCTTTCAGTTCACCCCCCACCCCTCTCGTCTCACGTCGCCTTACCTACGTGAGTCACATTCACCCTATCAATATAAATTACTGAAGAAACCGGTTATCTTTCAACGGTGCTTCAAGGCGATTCGTCATCCCCCAACCAACCAGAAAAAAAAGAAGAAAAAAAAAAAAACACGCTCAAGCCTCGTACCACGGTTGCGTCACAGACTGGGCAGGCGTAGCTATAAGGGGTGAAAGCTCTATCGTGAGTAATTACACTAAGCGCCCTTATGACCTTTTCAGCTTACGCCTCTCTCGTCTAAACCACACTGAAATCACTATCCAGCTTTTCTCCCTCTAGTGGACTTTGCTCTTTGGCTGAGGGGATTTAGCCACTTATGTAAAACTTCCTATTAAAAGGGAGTATATCAGCACCGTTACACTGGTCGCAATACCTGTTTGGTTCTCTCAACCACGTAAAAGCTCACAATTACCACTAAAAAATGCATCTCTCCATCTACTGTATCTACTTTTCTGTCCTCCTTCCACAATACTACATGTTTTCCTCCTCCTCCTCTTCCCAATTCTCCTTACGCTTTCCCTTGCCTTCCTCTGCCGTCCACGGTTACCGGCTAGATATATATCACTGTGGGCGACCCTCGCTGGGACTGCAATATTTCCGGGTGATGTTCAATGTGATGTTACGAGCCTGGTTACCTCCAGCATGATCTTACAAACCGGGCCACCTCCACCATGATCTTAAAGCCGGGCTACCTTCAACATGATCTTACGAGCCAGGCTACCTCCAGCATGATCTTACGAGCCGGGCTACCTCCAGCATGATCTTACGAGCCGGGCTACCTCCAGCATGATCTTACGAGCTGGGCTACCTCCAGCATGATCTTATGAAACGGGCTACTTCCAGCATGATCTTACAAGCCGGGCTACCTCCAGCATGATCTTACAAGCCGGGCTACCTCCACATGATCTTACAAGCCTGGTTACCTCGCGCATGATCTTACAAGCCAGGCTACCTCCACATGATCTTACAAGCCAGGCTACCTCCACATGATCTTACAAGCCGGGCTACCTCCAGCATGATCTTACAAGCCGGGCTACCTCCAGCACGATCTTACAAGTCGGGCTACCTCTAGCATGATCTTACGAACCACGGTACCTCTACCATGATCTTGTGAGCCGGGCTGCCTCTACTGTCTAGCATGATCTTATTAGCCATGCTACTCTAGCTGTCTTGCATGATCTTACGAGCCGTTCTACCTCTAGCTGTCTTGCATGATCTTACGAGCCATGCTACCTCGAGCTGTCTTGCATGATCTTACGAGCCATTCTACCTCTAGCTGTCTTGCACGATCTTACGAGCCATTCTACCTCTAGCTGTCTTGCATGATCTTACGAGCCATTCTACCTCAAGCTGTCTAGCATGATCTTACGAGCCATTCTACCTCTAGCTGTCTTCCATGATCTTACGAGCCATGCTACCTCAAGCTGTCTAGCATGATCTTACGAGCCAGGCTGCCTTTAGCTGTCTAGTATGATCTTACGAACCATGCTACCACTAGCTGTCTAGCATGATCCTGTGAAACAGGCTGCCTCTAGCTGTCGAGCATGATCTTGTGAGCCGGGCTGCCTCTAAGCTATCATGCATGATCTTGTGAGCCATGCTACCTCTAAGCTATCATGCATGATCTTGTGAGCCATGCTACCTCTAAGCTAACATGCATGATCTTGTGAGCCATGCTACCTCTATGCTATCATGCATGATCTTGTGAGCCATGCTACCTCTATGCTATCATGCATGATCTTGTAAGCCATGCTACCTCTAAGCTATCATGCATGATCTTGTGAGCCATGCTACCTCTAAGCTATCATGCATGATCTTGTGAGCCATGCTACCTCTAAGCTATCATGCATGATCTTGTGAGCCATGCTACCTCTAAGCTATCATGCATGATCTTGTGAGCCATGCTACCTCTATGCTATCATGCATGATCTTGTGAGCCATGCTACCTCTATGCTATCATGCATGATCTTGTGAGCCATGCTACCTCTAAGCTATCATGCATGATCTTGTGAGCCATGCTACCTCTATGCTATCATGCATGATCTTGTGAGCCATGCTACCTCTATGCTATCATGCATGATCTTGTGAGCCATGCTACCTCTAAGCTATCATGCATGATCTTGTGAGCCATGCTACCTCTATGCTATCATGCATGATCTTGTGAGCCATGCTACCTCTAAGCTATCATGCATGATCTTGTGAGCTATGCTACCTCTATCATGCATGATCTTGTGAGCCATGCTACCTCTATGCTATCATGCATGATCTTGTGAGGCAGGGTACCTCTAACATGATCTTATAAGCTGGGTTACCTCTAGCATGACCTCACAAGCTGAGCTACCTCTAGCATGATCTCATGAACTAACCCTACCGTATCGCCACAGTATACAGTATAACCAGGTCAGGAGAGGGTTAGCCAGGACACTGTTGGCATGTGCCTGACAGTTTTATGACGTCCTCGAGGTGGCCCAGATTTTTACAGCTGCTCCAGCAAACTTCGCGTTACAAGTCCTTCTCTGTGGCCTGCAACTGTAAACTACAGACGGTCAGCTGCACCCAGCACGAGTGAGGTAAGTTCTCGGGAAGATGGACAACCATCCACACTACAGATCACAATACTGCGTACTTTCAAACAAAGCGGCGTATTCATCTCATCCTTGCGTTGTGTTTAAGGTCAGCTGCAAATATATTTACGACGCACGAGAGGCCACTCATCCTCAACAAGCACTCAGCCTGTTACGCTAGTCGTACAGTTAGGTTTGGTTAGGGCACAAACCTAACCTAGAAAAACGTTGAGGGGGGAGGAATGGAATCTTCAGGTGGTCCCATTCTTCTACTACGAATGCACAGACAAACAAGTTCTGCACATACGAAGGGTGTATCAAAGACTCGTTAGAACCCTAACTTCTTTCACTGCTGCAGACCACTGGCTGCCAGTCATGGTGACACCTGGATTAACCAAGTGGTTGCGCCACATACAAGCCCGAGCGACCATCTCCACGAGGTGTCAACGCCAGTTAACTACAGTACTCCAGCTTTGACGAAACCCATGGCTACTCCAGAGCTTTAAGTAACTTAGTGCTAATTTACCACGACCCGTAAGAGAGATCCACAGTGATGGATTTACAACCTGACCGCATCAAAGATAAAGCTGGGACACCTGATGGAAAATACTACGTGCTCTTAAGTGCTTTATCAAGATGGTTTCCTTAAGACCCAAGATTTAGTGGACATCAGCAGCAGTGGTCTGTCGACACTCGTCATCCCCACTCCATCACTGTCTCAAGCTGTCGTCGACCTGTCAGCACGGTTTTGTCTGTCTCACCCGTGTGACTCATAGCCTAGCCCTACTGAGTCGCCATTGAACCACGTCATATGAACTCCCCGTCTCCTGTGTTGCATTTGGTCTACATGCAGGAACCGCTGCCACGCTCCGTCTCTCGTCTACATCTACAATGCGCTCTGTCTACACAAGGGAATCATTAATGCCACCTTGGCAACATCTACGCTCCGTTCCATCTAAACCCTATTATATGTACCTACCTGATATATATATATATATATATATATATATATATATATATATATATATATATATATATATATATATATATATATTTATCCCTGGGGATAGGGGAGAAAGAATACTTCCTCTTGCGTGTTGTAGAAGGCGACGAAAAGGGGACGGGGGGGCCAGGAAATCCTCCCCTCTCGCTTTTAATTTTCCAAAAGAAGGAACATAGAAGGGAACCAAGAGAGGATTTCCCTTTAAGGCTCAGTCCTCTGTTCTTAACGCTACCTCGCTAGCGCAGGAAATGGCGAATGGTATATATATATATATATATATATATATATATATATATATATATATATATATATATATATATATATACAGTGGAACAGGGGAGTGGATGATGATTAGACTGACCTAAAAAGGGTTGTCCACCAATGTCCCTCGATTTGTGTGCTTGCATCAGTGAATCAAATGAATAACACAACACTTATAACGTGAGTGATCAAACAAAAGCGGGAATCGAGTTCATAGTTTCCTCGACGTGTGATGTGGTTAAAAAAAAAAAAAAAAAAAACCGCTACAGAGGGAGGAGGCGTTTGAACTGGATACGCTGAGCGGCCTTCATTTTAACGGATCCCTCCATAAACTGTATATCAACTTGAGTCTTCACCGCGTATTAAAACTTATCCCGTAAACTCCACATATAATTTGTCTCCTGAGTCATTTATGGTGGATCGTCCTACAATCACGATAAAAACAAAGTCCGCTCAATATATTCCTTACCATATTTTCTTTATTTAGGTTTATAAATTCCAACTGCCAACATTCTGAGAAATCATCTTTCACGATACGTCAGAAAAGTTTTCTTTTTTATTTAGTAGATATCTAAATCAAATGCCTTCCACATCTTTATCTTTTTTTCTGTTCAGCAGCAGCTGTGGTTAGGTTAACTGTGTCCACATCAGCTGTTAAGAATGCACCGTCTTTACTAGAGCGAGTGACGAGAAAACTACCAACAATAAACGAACTAACCACACTGACAACAATAAACGAACTAACCACACTGCCAACAATAAACGAACTAACCACACTGCCAACAATAAACGAACTAACCACACTGCCAACAATAAACGAAATAACCACACTGCCAACAATGAGCGAACTAACCACACTGCCAACAATGAACGAACTAACCACACTGACAACAATAAACGAACTAACCACACTGCCAACAATAAACGAACTAACCACACTGCCAACAATGAACGAACTAACCACACTGCCAACAATAAACGAACTAACCACACTGCCAACAATAAACGAACTAACCACACTGCCAACAATGAGCGAACTAACCACACTGACTAATCACTGCCAACAATGAACGAACTAACCACACTGACAACAATAAACGAACTAACCACACTGCCAACAATAAACGAACTAACCACACTGCCAACAATGAGCGAACTAACCACACTGCCAACAATAAACGAACTAACCACACTGCCAACAATAAACGAACTAACCACACTGCCAACAATAAACGAACTAACCACACTGCCAACAATAAACGAACTAACCACACTGCCAGCAATAAACGAACTAACCACACAGCCAACAATGAACGAACTAACCACACTGCCAGCAATAAACGAACTAACCACACTGCCAGCAATAAACGTACTAACCACACAGCCAGCAATAAACGAACTAACCACACTGCATTATCCTTGCCAGTCATGCACGACGTTTTTGTGACGAGTTTTCAGTTTAGCAGTTTTTTGCCACCATCAGCGGCTGCTGCACTGTGTACATTTATGCCTCGTCCGTCTGAGCTGCGTTACCAAACCATAACAGAAGTCACAACGAGGATCTACGTTCAACCCCAGAGAATCATAACATTACATGCTACAACGCTGGTTCTTAACATAAGAGTATCTTCAAAAAGCATATTCATCTACTGCGTGCAAAATAATGGAATATATGAGCAATGATTTATCCCCTCACTCCAGGTACGTACTGAAGACGTCAACCTCTCCAAGCACTTGGGTACGATCTTTGAGCATAATGGTCTAACCTCTGACTTGACCCTTAAGGGTCTCATCAAAGGTCACGTCATCAGAGATAAGGGTAGTATCGTTGCCGTCAAAGGGTTAAGATGTTAAGACGATGTCCTATGTTAGTGAGGTTGCAGGGCAAAACCTTTGTTTGGTTCTAGTTTGGAAGACTACTGTCCAGCACACAAGTTTCTTTGTCTGCCAGCTGCAGTGGCCTCCATACAGCGCGCCCAACGTAACAAAACTCTACATCTACCTCACTGGATTTTCATGTCTTTTCCACGAAGACGCATGAGACCACGGCATTATGCCAGTCAGAGCGCGAACGATCTCTCTCGATGCAGTGCCTTCTGAAGGATAGGCTAACTCCGCCGATAATACATCACTTACTTCATCAGGTCTCTACAAACTGTATCGTATCTGCCTTATTTTCCTGCTCTGGTGCATGTATACATTGTCTGTATAGATGCATGGTGACATTTCATCGCACGTGAATGCATTCGCACCTAACAAACACTGGGAACGCTACAGGAGGAGGTAGGTACAAAGAAAAGAACTGGATAAAGAAAAGAAAAAAAAAAAGGGGGGGGGGGAGACGGGAGAGTGGAGATATGGTCGAGGATCACCACCATTATATAACAAGGACCAATCCCCACCACCACCACTAGGGCAAGGACTAATCTTCATTCCCGCCAAATCAGGAAACGATCGCCATCACTAAGGCAAGAGCCAATCCCCACCACCACCACCTGCAGTAAGCCAACTGGTGCAGCAAGGCTGTTTAGTGGCGGCCTGACCTTCGTGAATCGATGTCCCAGGAGGAGCACGCTCGTGACGCAGTGACGCTGGCCTCCGGCCGTGCCTCGGTCCATTTACAAAGACAATCTCCTTTATCAACTTGCACAACTATCCCCAAGACAACACTGTCCAGTGTAACTGCAGACAAATTCCCTTCCTCACTTTACACAACCATCTCCAGATTACAATGGGTACGTACAGCTGGAGTGATTCTTTCTCGTACTTTAAACGACCATCTCTGCACTGCACGCCGTAATGGCTAGTTCTATTCCTATCCTCCTCACCTTACGTAACCCTCTCCACACAACCCATCTAATTCCTCTCCTCACCTTACACAACCATCTCTACTCTGTCTTCTGTCATGCTAGGCTACTTTGCCTTTTTCACATAACACAACCATCTTCACACTGCCTCGTCCAATACGCTAGGCTATTTTCCCTCGTCACATGACACACCTAGGATAACATCCCTCTTCACATACCACAACCAATTGCACAATGCCTCGTGCAACCATCTTCACCATTACACTATATACAGTGTAATGCCTGACTCATTTCTTGTCTTGCACACTGAAGTGTATGGTCATCGACAAGATAATCGAGCTTAGCTAAAAAAAAAAAAAAAAAATTCATACACATCATATAATACAAGTCAACTTACAATATTAACTTTCAAACTGGATGAAAATTCGAACATTCTAAAATATGTATCCTAGCCCTCCGCTTTAAGAAAAGTCGACAAAAAGAAATATAAAAAAAGTTTCACGGTAAACAATCCTCGAATACAAATTTAAAGGAGATATTTGCAAAGGAAAAAAAAATATATATCCACACACAAGCCCTCCCCTGTTTGTGACCGCCCCGTGCTATACATGGCAAATTGACAGGTTATTGATTTCCTCTCGCTAACATAAATGTTAAACTGTATTCCCATTTGAAGGCTCCCTCATTAATCATACTACCCATCCGAACTAATGAAATGAGAATATGACTCACTGATACCATTCAAATTACATAATAATCACTTTCCGTGTTCCATCGACATGCTGACCCCTAAGTGGCATTCCCAGTTCAGCTCCCCTATCTCCAATACACATAACAATTAGAGATTATCCTCAGCAACGAAGTAAATGACTTGAATTAAAAATATTACAAACTCGGGCGTGACGACGCGCCGCCCTGACTCGCGCCATACTCCCGACTGACCCGGAGTGGCGCGGGCTCCGCGTTCCCACCACGCAGCCCAGACACGCACATTGTGGGAACTCATCCTTGTATTCACGATCTTATCGCTACTTCTTTAAACATCTGGAGTCAGATTTTCTCAGGTCAACTACAGATCTTATTATTCAGAGGCTGCGCGTACCAACTACGTTAAGACATACATCTCTGCTCATAATTCATCGCTAAACTAACCTTGAACGCTACGGTGAGTATTGATTCGCTGAAAACCTCCTCGGAACTTCGTGAGGGAGAGCTAGTAAATATTTACAGCTTATCTTCGTCTTCGCTCTCACCCACACGTCTTTATGATACGTTATACATGGAGATTCGGTAGAAAATAAGCAACACAGAGGTCTCTGTTCCTCGCCAAGTTTCCATAGATAATTTAAAAACGCAAGGCAACGTGCACAGATACCAGGGAAGCATTCTTTTTTTCTTTATTTTTTTTTCAACTGACGTAGAAATAAGAGAAACAAATGCAATACGTCAAAGATAAACAGTAGGCAAGTGACTTCACTCCATGTGCATGACTGTGTGAAGTGCAAATACCTGTGCAGTTAGGGAAACAATAAATACCGCAGACAAGTCACGTCAGCCCAGAGTGGCAGGAGGAGGGGAGGAGCAGGGGCGGGGCCTCCCGCCCGCCCTACCACCTGGTGTTGGAACGTGGGGAGGGAGAGCACCATCCTCACCACCAGCAGGTAAGTGTTGGAGGATGAGGTGGAGCACCATCACAATCACCAGCAGACAGGTGATGGAGGGAGCGGGGCAGCACCATCACCGAGTGTCAAAAAGGTAATGGAGGAGACCAGGCAATATGACATCTTGTCCATCACCAGTAACGGCCGGCTAGTGGCGGCGTTACAACAGCGTTACTCTCCACCATCAACCAGTGGTGGAGGGTCACGACACTGGCAACGTGACCATTATCAGTGTCAGCCAGTGGTGGAGGGACACTAATGGCACTGTGCCCATCACCATTGTCAGCCTGCTGTGGAGGGCCACTAGTGGCACTGTGTCCATCACCATTGTCAGCCTGCTGTGTTAGGTCAATAGTGACACTGTGCCCATCACGTGTCAGCCTGCGGTGGTGGGTTAATAGTGGCACTGTGCTCATCACCATTGTCAGCCTGCTGTGGTGGGTCAATAGTGGCACTGTGTCCATCACCAGTGTCAGCCTGCTGTGGAGGGCCACTAGTGGCACTGTGTCCATCACCATTGTCACCCTGCTGTGTTAGGTCAATAGTGACACTGTGTCCATCACGTGTCAGCCTGCCGTGGTGGGTCAATAGTGGCACTATGTCCGTCACCATTGTCAGCCTGCTGTGGTGGGTCAATAGTGGCACTGTGTCCATCACCGGTGGTGGAGGGCCAACTGTGGCACTGTGTCCATCAGCAGTGTCCATCACCAGTGGTGGAGGGCCAACTGTGGCACTGTCATACCGACGCCGTACCAGGCGACCTTTCCTTTACCTCATCATGGCGGGGGGTCCCAGAGTGGCCACACTCACCTCCGGCTGACGTAACAGGGAGGCGCCCTTGCCAGATTTCCTGTCTTCAGGCTGGCTCATTACACACCCCGGCCAGATCTGCTGCATGCAGGCTCTGGCCTATACCAAACACACTTCTAGGGCACAAGGTTCCTGGGTTCGAACCCTGGCTGTTGGATGGTTATATGTTCTATGAAAGTGCGTGTTCATATGCACTATATTCGTGTGTATATATATATATATATATATATATATATATATATATATATATATATATATATATATATATATACATATATATATATATTATGCCCTACGTGTCGTGGATGGCGACTAAAAGGGGAGGGAACGAGGACTGGAAATCCTCCCCTCTCGTTTTTAAATTTCCAAAAGAAGAAACAGAGAAGGGGGCTAAGTGAGGATACTCCCTCAAAGGCTCAGTCTGCTGTTCTTGACACTACCTCGCTCATGCGGGAGGTGACGAATAGTAAGGATATATATATATATATATATATATATATATATATATATATATATATATATATATATATATATATATATATATTCCTATGAGTCAGCGGGGAAAATGAATATCTTGATCACGCGCAAAGTTGTGATCCTTTCCAAAAGAAGGAACAGAGAAGGGGGGCCATGTGAGGATATTCCCTCACAGGCCCAGTCCTCTGTTCTTAACGCTACCTCGCTAATGCGGGAAATGGCGAATAGTATGAAAAATATATATATATATATATATATATATATATATATATATATATATATATATATATATATATATATATATATATTGAAAAGGATCACAATTTTGCGCGTCATCAAGTATGTTCCTACGAGTCCACGGGGAAAATAAAACACGGTAAGTTCCCAAGCGCACTTTCATGTAATAATCACATCATCGGGGAGATAAAAGAAAGAAATATAAAAGTCAGTTGATTTACAACGAAGAGACGTAGCTAGGACGCCATTTGGACAATCAATTGTTTACTAAATGGCGTCCTAGCTACGTCTCTCAGTTGTATGTCAACTGACTGTTATATATCTTTCTTTTATCTCCCTGATGATGTGATTATTACACGAAAGTGCACTTAGGAACTTATCGTGTTTCATTTTCCCCGTGGACTCATAGGAATATACTTAATCACGCGCAAATTGTGATCCTTTCCAATTATATATATATATATATATATATATATATATATATATATATATATATATATATTATATATATATAACTTACGAATGAAGTCTGAGTTAAGGGTATCTGGTAACATTATTGATCTTTACCCAAAATTGTGCAAGTATATGATTAGATAGGACATCATGGGTCATCCAGATAATATCATCTCTAGTACCAAGAACTTTTACAAAAAAAAAAAGTCAAAACCACATAAACAATATTTCCGAAAAATGTTGTATAGACAGCTTTACTTGATAAGCTGCTACTTAACATAATCAAACCACCACATTGCAATGCATCAAACACAGTCAATCCCAGTGAGCCATTCTAATCCCTTCTCTTAAAGCAGGAACCCTTCCACCTTGCCGTAAAAGTCACGCCAGGGTAACGAGGAAGCACTGCCGGCCGCCACACCTCCGACAGGCAAGGCGACTGAATGCAGACGAGCTCGGCGAAGCTGACGACTCTCCACCCTACGAAAGGTCGGCGGAAGGAGACGCCCCTCGCGTCCTGCCCACCATCACCCGACAGTACACAGCCTCAGAGAGGGGTTAGTGTAGGGAAGAAAATCATGTGAAGCCCACGAGCCCGACAATGCTGCCTAGCGCGAGGTCAGTGGAGGCCACGTGCTACAGCTAAGACACGGGATCAAAGCTCAGTCTGGGTCACGTTGGGCCACATGATGACCTCCTCCTCCTCCTCCTCCTCCTCTGGGTAATGTGATTGACAAGGAGGTATGTAGGCCAGTTTCTGATCTACCAGGAAGGAGGGGGGGGGGGTCAAAGGTTGTAGATGACCTGGGAAATAACATCAGGAGGATGGGGCGAGTGTTGTGGACGGGCTGGCAGTGAAGATGAAGTGGCTGATGGCGGCGGGGAAACTCAGAAGTTTAAGGAAAAGTTGGAGAGTGGAAGAGGAGCAGAAAGGTTCTAAGGGTGAGGTTGCGGGCATAGAAAGGCGATGGGGGAAAAGCGAGGACACCTGGAAGTGATGAGTGACTCCACCCCCAACACCATCTCAGATGCCAAGCTTCTCACAGGAGACCAACATTATGTCACCACACGATACGAGCGACAACACACTATCATGACAGATGCGTCGAGTTATGATAATGAGGACAACAAACAGGAAATGACCACCGACCAGCAGCCGAGACGCGATATCACAGCTCTGGGTGGAGTATCTTGGTGAACTGCTGGTGCTATCTGGGGCAGATGGGGCTTAATGCCTGGTGGGGAGGTACCTCTACTGAGGGAGGTGGGACAGACTGCCAGGTGGGGAAGGTACCTCTACTGAAGGAGGTGGAAGAAACTACCTGGTGGGGAGGTACCAATACTGAAGGAGGTGGAACAGACTACCTGGGGCGGAGGTACCAGTACTGAGGATGAGACAGACTACCTACTGGGGAGGTATCGGTATAGGAAGGTGGAACGAACTACCTGGTAAGGAGGAGCCGGGACAGAGTGCCTGACAGGAAGACAGCCAGCCAGATCTTTACCTTTCCCAGGCCCGGACGAGGGAGACGAACGCAGCGTTCTTGAGGGTCTTCCTGGTGGCTGGCGCCGCACCCGACGGCCTCGGCGTCAGGCACTCCACACGCATCTTGCTGCTCCTGTCTCCTCTTCTTCTTCCTCCTCCTCCTCCTCTCCCAGCTGGTGCACCTGCCACGTGCAGCGCCTCCTGCCAGGTGCTGCCCTTGCCTCGCACGGGGTCTTGTGTAGCGTGCTGCTCCTCCTGACGCTGGTACACGTGACAGGACGCGTCTCACTAGGCCTGCCTCCCACCTGTTGCTACGTGGAACAGCTAATCCTATACGACTCCCCGTCACAGATGCACCACACTGCTGCTCCTGACAAGTGTCACTGTCAACGTGACAGTCTCCAGGAGGTTGTCGCTACTGATAGCAGCGGCCCAGAGGTTTCAGTAGCCAGCTACGGGGATTTACACAGCGGGTCCACACTCTTACTACACACCACCACCACCACCTCTCCAGCCACACTGACTATTACGAAACGAAAGACCAAGCGGCGAGAGGCCATGTGTCTATCTGCGTGTGTGTGTGTGTGTGTGTGTGTGTGTGTGTGTGTAACCACCAAACCCCGCTTACGTTCCACCATTCCGTTTCACGACCTGCCTCTGTAGTGGTCCGTCATTTTGCGGTGCGATAAAAATTCTATGGTTCTCTATATCGAATAACAGGAAACTCAACTTTTTCATCGATACATCTCTCTCCCGTACCCACCCAACCACCCAACTCTCTCTCCAGGGCCGACTTAAGGCAAGGGGGTGGGGTGGGGTGGGGTGGAGAGGGGCGGGGCGGGGCGGTGGAACCCTGACCCACCAGTCACGACGCCATCCATCGTGCCTCCCACTTCGAGTCTTCCGTCGGGAAATTCAACTTTCTTTTTACTGTGTGTGTGTGTGTGTGTGTGTGTAGGGTAGGGCGCCTGGCAGGCCTCAGGTCCCGCCGGGAGCCTCTCACATGCGGCTCACAACGAGGCAGGTGGGGTGGCGAGGCAAGGCGCACCTTCCCCCCCTACGTCTCCCAAGGTTAGCGAAGCAAAGTTTTGGTGTTAGCCAGTCAAGGTGATCGGCGACAGCTTCCGCTGGTCCTCCCGGCCACTCAACACTACCTTTAAGATTTCAGGAAGATCCTGAGCCACACAGATGGCACTACGGGTCAAGACATTTCACCGTCAGTGTATCGTCAATGTCAACACATCACTCAGTAAACACGTAAAACTTTCTAAATAAATACATATGTAAAAAAATAAAAACTTGCGTGAGGATGAAAACTTATGGGGACCCCAAGACTGTACAGCTTCCTCATAACTTGTGCATCTACTTATAAACCGTCTCACACTTATAAACCATACTTGCAAACCATCTCAGATGTTCAGTGATATTAATGATGATGGTATCAAGCTCCAGCTGGGGTCAGGAAGGCAACTCACGATGGCGGGATCTAAATAAAACAATCGGCCAGAGGTCACCAGGACCTGACCCGACATGCATGTGTCCCTCCACACCTGCCCCAACACGCACGTGTCCCTCAACACTTGACCCGGTACATATGTGTCCCTCCACACCTGCCCCAACACGCACGTGTCCCTCCACACCTGACCCAACACGCACGTGTCCCTCAACACTTGACCCGGTACATATGTGTCCCTCCACACCTGCCCCAAGACGCACGTATCCCTCCACACTTGACCCGGTACATATGTGTCCCTCCACACCTGCCCTGACACACACGGGTTCCTCCTCCACACCTGCCCCGACAAACAAATTCCTCCACACCTCCCCTGACACATCTGTACCATTACAAAAGACTAAGAATCACACCAGGAAACGCTTTTTCCTCTATAATGTACATCACAAGTGTGAACACACTTGCATCATCGTGTGGCCAAAACCTACAACCACACAACTGCATCGAGAGAGAGAGAGAGAGAGAGAGAGAGAGAGAGAGAGAGAGAGAGAGAGAGAGAGAGAGAGAGAGAGAGAGAGAGAGAGAGAGAAACGGAAGGGATTCTCGATAATCATTCTTTTTATCAGTTCTGACCATGGTTAAGTAGGTCTGTGGGTGAACACAAAGCGACGAGGCGGCGTTCCAAATTATAATATATATATATATATATATATATATATATATATATATATATATATATATATATATATATCATACTTAGTTGCTGTCACCCGCGTTAGCGAGGTGGCGCAAGGAAACAGACGAAAGAATGGCTCAATCCACCCACATACACATGTATATACATAAACGCCCACACACGCACAAAAACATACCTACACATTTCAACGTATACATACATATACATACACATGTACATATCCATACTTGCTGCCTTCATCCATTCCCGTCGCCACCCCGCCAAACATGAACTAGCACCACCCTCCCACGGCGCGCGCGCGAGGTAGCGCTACCAAAAGACAAGGCCACATTCGTTCACACTCAGTCTCTAGCTGTCATGTGTAATGAACCGAAACCACAGCTCCCTTTCCACATCCAGACCCCAAAAGACTTTCCTTGGTTTTCCCCAGACACTTCACGTGCCCTGGTCCAATCCACTGACATCACGTCGCTCCCGGTATACCACATCGTTCTCACTCAATATCCCTGGGGATAGGGGAGAAAAGAATACTTCCCACGCACTCCCCTCGTGTCGTAGAAAGCGACTAAAGGCGACGGGATCGGTGGGGCTAGAAACCCTCCCCTCCTTGTATTTCAACTTTCTAAAAGGGAATATATACACACACACACACACACATATATATATATATATATATATATATATATATATATATATATATATATATATATATATAGTGTGTGTGTGAGAGAGAGAGAGAGAGAGAGAGAGAGAGAGAGAGAGAGAGAGAGAGAGAGAGAGAGAGAGAGAGAGAGAGAGAGAGAGGACTCGTACATCAGGAATCACAAGGTTCCGGGTCCCAGCGTTCCCCTGGCTCACAAGACACGTCCTCTCGCTGCACACTACCGCACCAGACAGTAGTTCATCACCACACCTGGGGAAAGCCCCAGGTGCGCGAGGGACCCAGCAGCGACGGGCGGTGAGGAGTACAACAGACTACCACTAGGGAACGACAGACGACGTAGCAAGACGCGGACAGCAGAACGGAACAGCAACGCAAGGGAAAACACGAGGGTGGGTGAGGGCGGCTACGAAGGAATTTATCAGTGAATCAAAGTTCTCAGTAGTCTTAGCATAAAATATATCTTACCATTACGAACTCCACAATTCTGTACTTAGATTCCCGGGCCTTTATGACATGAAAGCGCACAGGAATAGACGCAACGAAGAAAGGAGAGGTGGACAAGCAATAATAATAATAATAAAAAAAAATCATATCCGTGATCCTGTACTTTGTTCCAGTTTACTTCGTCTCCCCTGATACAACCCTATGCTCTCCGTTTTCTTTACATGACCGAGCACGACAGCGTGATAAGTTAACATTTTCTATCTTAACAATATAAGAATGAAAAGTATTCTATCTCCCAAACTGACTTGACAAACTCGGAGGCGCAAAATTATCAGTTTATTTGAGGGAATGTACACTTTTGTCAACGGTCTTCTCTTTCTTTACATTTTCCCCGTGGACTCATAGGGATATATATATATATATATATATATATATATATATATATATATATATATATATATATATATATATATATATATATATATATCCCTGGGGACAGGGGAGAAAGAATACTTCCCACGTATTCCCTGCATGTCGTAAAAGGCGACTAAAAGGGGAGGGAGCGGGGGCTGGAAATCCTCCCCTCTCGTTTTTTTTTTTTTTTTCTAATTTTCCAAAAGAAGGAACAGAGAAGGGGGCAAGTGAGAATATTCCCTCAAAGGCCCGGTCCTCTGTTCTTAACGCTACCTCGCTATTATAAATATATATATATATATATATATATATATATATATATATATATATATATATATATATATATATATAATAATAATTCCTGGAGATAGGGGAGAAAGAATACTTCCCACGTACTCCTTGCGTGTCGTAGAAGGCGACTAAAAGGGGTGGGAGCGGGTGGCTGGAACTCCTCCCCTCTTGATTTTCTTTTTTTTTTTTATTTTCTAAAAAAAGGAACAGAGAAGGGGGCCAGATGAAGATACTCCCTCAAAGGCCCAGTCCTCTGTTCTTAATGCTACCTCGCTAATGCGGGAAATGGCGAATAGTATGAAAGAAAAGAAAGATATATATATTTAACTCAAGTTGAGATGGTTTCCTAGCTACGTCTCTTCGTTGTACATCAACTGATATATTTCTCTCTGGTTTCTCTCCTGATGATGTGATTATTACACGAAAGTGCACTAAGGAACTTAGTGCTTCATTTTCCCCTTGGACTCATAGGAATATACTTAATCACGCGCAAATTTGTGATCCTTTCCAATATATATATATATATATATATATATATATATATATATATATATATATATATATATATATATATATATATATTAGGCTAACCTTCGATAGTGTTCTTATTCATGTTCTTTACATCGTATAAACGTCTATATCTACACATCCTGGCGCAACACGAAACATAACACGTCCAACCAAATCCCCAAGGGCCCAGCACGGGTTCTTAACACTCATAAAACACACCGAGTGACCCCTGCCCGCTGGCGCCGTCCACATGTAATCACTCCTCCAGTTGAGCCAATCGACCTGCACCAGATTTCACACCCACATGCAACGCGCCAACTGCCTCAGACTGCAGGCTTCCTTTTTTTTCTTTTTTTTTTAGGTTTTTGAGTTTCTTTTTATTCTCTATGTCTTATAGGTTTCCCCAATCACGAACAAAAGTCCTCATTAAGTAGAGCTACGTCATGAATCAGTAAAGGGATATAAAAATGGAGAAAATGATATATATATATATATATATATATATATATATATATATTTTTTTTTTCCCCAAAAGAAGGAACAGAGGGGGCCAGGTGAGGATATTCCAAAAAAGGCCCAGTCCTCTGTTCTTAACGCTACCTCGCTGACGCGGGAAATGGCGAATAGTTTGAAAAAAAAAAAAAAAAAAAATATATATATATATATATATATATATATATATATATATATATATATATATATATATATATATATATATATCAACTATCCCGATAGCTTAGTTTTAAATATGAGTAAGGCTGGAGATCATGACAAGGAAAGAAAGGGTGAGGTGGTTCCCAGCAATAATTTAATAACACTCGCCAAGTCAGGCAGCAGCCTACAACCTACTCGAATACGTGTAGGATGATAATACCAAGTATTTCACTATATTATACACTATCATGCCACTAATAAGCACATTAATAGTTACATGAAAAAGTTAAATTCACTTTTTCAATTCCATTTTTTTTCTTTTCATTATACCATACTGTTAACCAACTGAACCTGCTGGCTTGTAGCTGTTCTGTGTACTCGCGTCATCTGTTTGAGGAAACAGCCTTGTTCGTTACATTACCAGTGAGTGGACACGTGCAGACCCGGAGTCTCTCGTGGCTCGCTCGGCCTGCACATTATCATCACGAAGCCCATTTGTAAGTCAACCAGCCTCAGTGCGGCAACACATCAAATACTGATGGATTTGAAATGACTCTTCTGGCGCCATCCATACAACACCAAAGAAATGAAGTAGGGCGACGCGACAAGCAGAGGAAACCCAGAATATGAACCAAACCCGACTATCATCGAATCATGAACAATCCAATGAAACCCAACTTCTTGAACTCCCTTCCCATTTATACGGGATGGATCAAGTGCATTCAACAACTCGATTTATAATCTCAGTCCCTTGTGCTCAAATGTACAAAACTTTCACACCGTATTTACACTCAAACCACTTTTTGCTTATTCAGTTTCCAAATAAATTGTACCAAATGCATAAGGAATAAGAATAACAGTAATAATAATAATAATAATAATAATAATAATAATAATAATGAATATTAATGATGATGAAAAGATTGAAATGTCATTAGCTTTATAAGATGTAACTTAAAAAAATTCACGCGTAAAATCTACCTCAGCAAATTAACGTTCTTTATACCAACAGAGATTATAAGGTTGCAAGCAATGCATTATGATGGTCTAATAATGTAGAAAGTAAACATTCTAACCAAACACCCCTAAAGTTTCGATTCAGTAACGTATATCATTATGAAATTACAATACGATTAAGTTTTTTTTTCTGGAGTCTTCCACGTTTACAAGATAAAAATGTAGCACTTATTAATCATCTTAGCCCGAAAATCGTGGCCAGGTTATAGTGTACATCTGACAAGGACACTATAGCCACCCAGCCTTCTGGTTTGGTGGTGGGAGAAGGAAAAATGGTCAACCTGACCTTTACTTGAGATGAAAAAAATGTGTACAACATCCGGCGCACTGAAGGCCGAGCATAAGTGGGAATGTTTCATCGGCCACCGGAAGCTCGTGTGATCTTACTGAAGCCTATATCACACTTCCGTAATATGAAAATCGTCCATACATTTTGCACTGACACATCAACTACAGTGAAGCCTATGATTATATATATATATATATATATATATATATATATATATATATATAAATATATATATATATATATATATATATATATATATATATATATATATATATATGTATATATATATATATATATATATATATATATATATATATATATATATATATATATATATAAGCAAACACGCCCGGTATGCAGGAGTCTCGCTTAATGAAGCACGCGAGGTTAGCAGCTGCTCGCCATCCCTGACCCCTAGACCACCTCCACACCAAACACGTCATGATGCGTCACCGTTAATAATAAAGGTCCAGGCGGAAGTCCGAGTGTTCCACAGCGTCAACGCTTTCTCCAGCGTGATGGAATTACATACTACCTTTCTCCCGCGTCTTCAATCGCCACAATAAAAACTGTCAGATTTTGTATAAAAACCGAGTCAGTGTTCTTGTTTTGCACAATACACTCGAGTAAGTTTAACGATACGCCCTAGTCATGTAACTGTAATCTTCCTTATTTAAAAACTTTGGCATCTGTTTGTGATGAAAAGTAGAGCACAGGTGTGGGCAAGATGAACCAGCAGGTGGAACAGGTGTGGAGGCAGGGTGCCCTGCCAGCCCGACGCTGGTGAAACTTTTGCAAGGGTGGCCGTGACCAACAGACGTGACCCACAACACACCGTCTGGTTGGCCACCAGCTCAAGCCTCACCCACCCTCACTTACCCCTCCTCACCTTAGTATCAACTTCTAAACCTTTCTAACCTTTTCACATTAAGCTCCAGCCGACACCCTCCTTGCCTTAGTAATATAATGCATCTTCACTTTATTGCCATCGAGCATCCTCATGCTTGTGCCACAGTATTCACCCTTTTACCACCAAAGACCCCCCCCCCTCACCCTAGCAAAATCATAAACCCTCCTCATCCAAGCACTATGTGCACCATCCCCACCCTGGTATGTCAAAGTATCTTCCTTACTTTAGTAGCACGATGTACCCTTACCCTATTTCCACCTTACATCTTCCTCATCCTTGTCACAATATTTTTCTTCCTCATTCCACAATACATCCTCCTCACTCAAGCACCACCGAACAACCTCTTTCCCCTAGCTGCTAGCACAACCGTACAACCTCCTCACCACAATACTGTACCACCTTATACCCTCCTCACCACATTACTATACAAACTTACACCTTCCTCACCTCGGTAAAACATACGTCCCCCTCATGCTAATACCAAAATGTACCTCCCTTACTCTGATAACGTCTTACATCTTCAACCATGCACCATTGAACACCCTCCCAACCATAATAATCCTCAGCTCTCCTTATCCAACATCCATTCATGACCCCTATCACCACAGTAGTCCAACAACTTCCTCATCCAGTAAGATCTTTCATATTCCTTATCTAACAACTAAATCTTAACCCTCCTCAGGCAATAGCACAGTGAAGACTCTTCTCCCTACAACCACCCTCAACAATTTTTATGCAAAAACATCCTTCATCTTCTCCCTCCCCACAACCATCCTAAGCACTCTTCAATTAATAACACCTCCTCTCTTGATATCAACATTCAATGCTATTGCTCTTATAACCACCCACAACCAGCCTGTCACAAGTACCGCTTTTTACCTTTCTCAACTCAAAACCACTCATCTTAAGTACCATCTCAAACCCATTCCATTTAATCCACTTCAACCTAGCAAAACCCTGAACTTCCTCATCCAACAGTCACCCTCACTTCTTACCCTAATATCGCCTTACATCCCTCCTCAACTAAAAATTACCGTCAACTCTATACAAGTAAGGCAATTTTCCTAATTTCAACACATACTTATATCATTCTCACTTTACAATCATCCTTGCCTTACTAGAACTCTTAACCCTTCACCTTTAGTACTATCCTTAAAGTGAGGCTTCACAGTCCCATTCTCAGACAATGACTCCCGTCCCTCCTCATCCAATCTCCCTTATCCCCACTCAATCTGGTACAGCCTTACAACTTCCCCATCATACCATCATCCTACATCCTGCTATTCCATTTACCATCTAAAGCCATCTTCATCCTAATCCTCTTTACCCTCATCACTCTAAAACCACAATTTACAACCTTACACTCTCTTAACCCTAAACTTACAACTTTGCGTAATTGTCACTGAAACCTTCACCCACCTACCTTAAATACTCTTATCTTGCTACTGTACAAATCTTAAGTTTTGTACACTAATCAACAGACCGCATTTACAGAGTTCTATAACCATAATAAAATCTGCTTTCCTTTCTTTAACTGCATTCTCACTCTGCCCACCTGATAAATTTACTAAATTTTCAGTCACAATTCTGGATCAATCAGCACCAAACTTGAAACCGATACAGGATAACAAAAGGAAAGCCATGGGGGAATAGGGGTGGATCCCAAAAGTGGTGAACACCTCCATCTAATGTTATGTTCATTATACATATTCAAATTTAATGATTCAGAACCTAACTTGATACAGATATAGGATGACATGAGGAAGGTCATGGGGGTTGGACCCACTATCTCATTCCATAATCAGGGACTGTAGAGCCAGACTGTTATTGCACTAATCAACACCAAACAAATCACAAACAGAATGATATGAGGATGGTCACAAATTTCATCTTTCAGCAAAAATCCCTGAAAGTCGTTGGAACAGGATTAAGAAATGTTCTTATCCTTTGTTACAAACAAATTCTTATTTCATCCATACTACTACTTGTTCTGCATATCGATGCTAATGTGGAAATGCTTGGTCAATGTTCAATATGATAAAGGAAAACGTAAATATCACTTCCATTGCCATTCTGTGAAGTATATGTGATGTAAATATATACAACTATAGATCAAGGTTATCTATTTACATGCCTGGCTGGAATGCACAAAGCTAACCACATGCACAAGTAATGAGCATCACTTTAATAATGCAGACAAGTATTATGAGATGGAATATTATAGAGAAAAATATTTTTCTTCCTTCAGCAGATAATCATTTTCTTAGGGCCAATGGTGACAAATGTTCATTAAAGAGTCCTGAGTTTAAAATCTTAAAAGAATGCAAAATGGGGAGTTTACAAGGAGTATATGATAGTGCAAATAAAGTGGTTGGTGTGAGAGGAAGACCACCTGTGACATGAAGAAATGAGTGGAAGAATACTGGAGGGAGAGAAGTGGTGAAAGAATGCACAGAATGGTGTATACATGGGAGATATGTAATGACAGGGATAAGTGGAGATTCTTTTGCTGTGGCTACCCACTTGATGGGAGTTTCCAGAGGGAACAGGCATCAGAGATATAGATAATTGAGTGGTTTGATCAATCATGTAATAAATGGGTAAGAGAGTGGTGTGGTAATGAAAAGTAAGTGGTTGAGAGAGCTGAAGAAGATGTGCTGAAATGGTCTGGACATATGGAAACAATGAGTGAGGAAAGGCTGACAAAGAGGACGTATGTATCAGAAGAGGAGGAAACAAAGAGAACTGGGATACCCAACTGGAGATGGAAGGATGGAGTGAAAAAAATTTTCAGTGATCAAGGATTGAATATGCAGAAGGGTGAAAGGTGTGCATGGGAATGAGTGAACTAGAATGATGTGCTATACAGGGGTCGACATGCTGTCAATGGACTGAACCAGGGCATGTGAAGTGTCCAGGGTAAACCATAGAAAGGTCTGTGGGGTCTGGTTATGGACAGGGAGCTGTGGCTTCGATGCATTACACATGACAGCATGAGAATCAATGTAAGCAAACGCGGCATTTCTTCATCTATTCCTGGTGCTACCTCACTAACGTGGAAAACAGCAATCAAGTATGAAAAAAATAGTAATAATAATAATTACCTCTGGGGACAGGGGACAAAGAATACTACCCATGTATATCTTGTATGTTGTAGGAGGCAACTAAGATGGGCAGGAACTAAGAGGAATCCTCCCTCCCCTCTTGTGTTACTTTCCAAAATATGGAAAAGAGGAAGGAGCCAAGTGAGGAATTTCTCCTCTAAGGCTCATTCATCTGTTTCCGATTCTACCTTACCCATGTTGGAAACAGTAAAACAGCGACAAAGTATAATAAATAAATAAATATATAAATAAATAAATAATAATAATAATAATGAAAAATATTGCTGTAGCCTTTGGTCCATTGAAAAAAGAACATAAATAATGAATCACATTCAGAGTACAAAAGTCTGAAGCATTCTGAACTCAAATGAACATTAATCAGTTACTTTCTTGATCAATTTTTACAAGAGATAGTCAATATAAAAGCTTGTGAATGCA
The DNA here is from genome assembly GCF_036320965.1 of Panulirus ornatus. NCBI lineage: Eukaryota > Metazoa > Arthropoda > Malacostraca > Decapoda > Palinuridae > Panulirus > Panulirus ornatus. The sequence continues at coordinate 14,463,333 of NC_092229.1, forward strand.
GCAAAAGTGATGAGAAATGAAGAGTGAAAATACAAATATTCATTCACTCACTCATAATCGTCCCAGGCCTCCTTCCTCAGAAATATATCAGGAGATCCTGTAGCTCCATGGCTGTGCTATTTCCAATAGCAGGGAAATGATGGAATCCTTTGGAGTGAGCTTTTTGATGATACTCTACTCCTAATGATACAGCCTCGCTAAAGGTGACTTTTCACTCTTGGTGTAACCCAAGTGAAATCTTGAGTATAATACAAAGCAAACTGCAGGTACACTGTACTGTTCTATGAACACCCATAGCAATTAATAGTAGAACTCTTTAAATGTCTGTAAAACTAGGTTAACTGGTGTAATGAGTTCACTTTAAGTTCAGAGTCTTCAAAGACAAATCACGATGTACTAACTTACCTTCCCATTAAAGGTGAGGCCAAACTTTTCCGCAGCTGGTTCTCCATATCACTGGCCTGCTTGAAGACTGAGGAAAAAAATAAATGTACATGTTAAGGTTATAACTGTTGTTCTCATTATCGACAAATATGATGTATGCAGGGAACTTTCTGTTATTTATGAGTTAAAAAATGTACATTACAGCACCAGTTCTCACACCAGTAAAGAGAAGTACCCAGTTCTTGTGCACTGTACGGCAAGCAACACCGAAATGCTTGTCTGGCATCAAATATAAGAAATCATTGCAAATTCTAAATACCATTTTCACAATTTCATTTATATTTATCCTTACATATGTCAAGGGAATACAGTGAATCAGATTTATCAATGCACCTACCAAGATAAGTGGAATGCTGTCATACAAAAGCAAACAAAAGCTTAAGAATTAAGTGCAGGTGGCATTTATTCTAAGTACCTTCTTTTCCTTTCTTCCAAAGGCAAATAATTTTCCCAAGCAATATCAAATCCTGAAGGCTTTTACAGAGAACATAGATAATTTTCAAACTTTGAATATTCCATAACTATCCTTCTCATTCAGCTATGTCTATAAATACAAACCTTATTCCCGAGTAGTGCTTATTCTTGCTTTTGAAATACATTTGCAACTTTTCATTTACATATGCTCACAACAGTACCTTTATGATGAACTGCTCAGCAAAGAAAAAAAAATCTCAAACATTCTCTTGCCTTCTTTTACCATAACTTGAAAAATAATCATGCATACATAAATATACTCATTATGAAGCCTGGAAAAAAACACAGGTGTTTCATTCATTCTCTTGAATCCAAAAATTGAAAGCAACAACCTAATTATTTTCTATCATAATAATATATTCTGATGATATACAGTTCCACATAAACTTCAGTACAACATCAATCAAGTAATCTCTGACATCTTCAATAACTCCTGATTACACAAGAATATTCCACACATCTAGAAAACCACCAACATAAAACCCTCCCTGAAACCCACCAAGCCTCTTAACACTACATCTACTTCTGATAATCATTAAAAGAAACAATCACCTAAACAGAATCAAACAAAACATACATCTCACATTAGACCACAGAACAAACTTCTCAAAACATTCTGATTGGTTTAAACTTACCAAACCCCACTTCTGCACCACAGCAGTGGTAACAGATCAACATGGCATTTGACATCATCCACTAACATAAACCTTATACCAAAGATAATCTTCCAAGGCTCTGAAGCACCACAAAAGAGTCATGCATAGCACTGTTTTTCCTCCAGCTCTCTAGAATCTCCTCCTACAAGACATCACTGTCCCGTCTCCCAAAACAAAGAGTGAATCCTCTCTAATATGAAGGCAGCCTCACAGTTACACCGACCATCCCAGCAAAGTGAATAAGCAACATCAAACATGCAGCACTACACCATCCAAATAGAACACATGTTATCACAAAACACAACTGCATCCCCAATGAAATCAACTTGCACCCTCATATCATCCTGAAAGATCAATCACTCCCATTAAACAAAACCAAAACCATACTTGGTGTCACATATGACACACCCAACTACAATCCACACTACACACATGAATATAGATTACAAGCATACTAAATGCTCTAAGAACACTCACTGGCACTAAGTTCAAACAAGAGAATGAATGCTTCTATCATCAAAAAACATTTCATCCAATTACCACCAAACTGCCTCACCTACTAGTCACCATTCCTTTCAAAAGCAAACAAAAGTAAACTACAAACCATCCAAAAGTAGGTACTCAAAGCAACACTAACTAGTCAGAAAACATTCCACAAATGTCCATCAGAGCAAAAGTATTTCCAACATTATCTCAAATCAACATGCTGGGTACCTAATTTCATGCAACTGCATCATCGCTCTCCCAACAAAGCCACTTCATAAACACTTAAACTACAAAAAGAAAACCTTAACAGTCCTTTCATACCAAACTGACCTAAAATTGTCCACTATTCTTATATACAGCTGCATTCAACCTGAAACTGCCTTCTCCCGACAATCATGAGTCATATATGCAACCTACACTCTAGACACCACTCATTTCTTCAGCAATAAAAATACTGGTCTAACATGTTACAGGATCCCTCATGATTGAGACGCAACTCCCACACTAAAGATATCAAACACCAACTCCCTCCCAGTCCTGCACATAAAATACATTTCATGACCTTTGGTCCTCATTATAACAGATTTTCAAAACACCCACACTAATTCTTTATACATACTCAACTCTGGAATATCTGGTCATTCCAACTCTACTTGCTTGAGAAATGGGATCTAAAACATCTTTTAAATCAAACTTACATGCTTCTGAAGCAAGGAACTCTTCATCTGTAATTTGGTCACAAAATTCTTCCTCTTGCTCTTCTGTTCTCACTTGAATGTCATGATGAAAAAGCACACAGCATGCGGCAGGCAGGTAGACAACAGGCAAGCAACATCAAAAAGTGCACAAAAACATTAACTTACAAATAAACATTCCTAACTTACACAATGTAAGATCTGTATGCAAAATCCTACTAAACTAAAATCAAGGAAAATAAATCAAGCATGTAGTAAAAAATTTTCAATGTGTGCAATTCATGAGGGACACTACAGCAGAGAAATAGGATGCTAGGAAAAAATAAAATAGGGGTTTGACTTCAAATTAAATGGATTGTATACATAGAACACACATTCTAATGTCACATTAGTGAACATGCAAAACATCCTTTTTTCTTTTTTGTGTGTGATTACTTAGTTGTACTATACAGGGAGGGAGTTTTACACTCATCATGCCCCATCTCTTGAACATTCTCTACTATCATAAGATTTCTTAAATTTGGGTATGATGTCTGCATAAACCAAGTCCTCAGTCATCTCATTCCATTCATCCACCTCTCTTTTAACATATAAAAAAATTTAATATCTTTTTTAACATGGTCTTTGCTTAATTTCTTGTTATATCCACTGGTTGCACTATCCCTACATTTCTCAAAAAACTGTTCACTGTCTATGTCCATGATCTATTTAAAAATTATTGTAATCAGGTCACCCCTTACTTCTCTTTACCAAGGTCAGAAAATTCAAAGCCTTTGCCTTTTCCCTGTAATTACTCTTAGCTCTCACATTTCTAGTACCATCTTTAATTGCCATCCTCTAAACCTTTTCTATTAGCTCTATGTGCTTCTTTAGGAGCAGTGATCAAACTTGGGAAGCAAATTCTAGTTTTGGCCTTACATAGGATGTGAATAGCTTGCTAAATACTTCCTTATTCATATACTTGAAAGTTCTCCTCATATCTGCCAAAAGACAGTTGCTCTCCTTTACTATCCTCCTAATGTGGGATACTGGCAACAGGTTAGGAAGAATGTTGATTCCAAAGTCTTTCTTACACACACAATCCTGAAGCTTATTTCCTGCTACATAATATTCACATTGAGTCCTGCTTTTACTTTGTCCTGTCCTTATGACTTCTGCATCATCTGGAAACATGTTCCCATAGAAGTCCATACCTATAGGCAGGGCAATCACACACATCAAAAAAGTAATAGTCCCAAATAAAACCTTTGGGCACTCATTTCATGACCTCAATCTACTTGGAGAAGGATCCTTTGACAAGTAACCTTTGTTCTCTTTCGCTAAGATAATGTTCTATCCATCAAAGGAGTCTCCTCATTCCTACCTGGGATTCCAGCTTCTTAATCAGCCTCCCATTTTGCAATGCCTCAAGTACTTTCTGGAAATCAAAGTGTATACAATTTACCCAGCCTTCCCTTCTGTCTAAGACACAACTTACTCTCTCATATATATCTAAAAGGTTCATTACTAGTGGCATCCTCTCCCTAAAACCGTGCTGCCTCCCAGTTTGTTAAATTCTTCTTGGTAAGAAGTCATCCGTTTGCTATCGATTAATTTTTCCAATACCTTACATACCAAACTCATCAAAAAGATTGGTCTGTAATTAAGCACCTCTTCTCAGTTATTTTTCTTATAGATGGGTATGATGTATGGCTTTTTTACACTTCCTGATCATTTACTGAAAGACTACAGTCATCAAAATGACTGGTCTGTAGTTCAATAACTTTTTCCAGTTGCCTTTCTTAAAGATGGGTATTGCGTTTGCCCTTTTCCATCACGTGGCACTTTGCCTTTCTCCAGAAACATCTTGACCAGTATTTCAAGAGGTCTCTCCAGTGTATCTGAACACAAACTTCAGGATATATAGTGAAATTTCATTAGGATCCTAAGCCTTCTATGGGCCAAGACCTTTTAATATTCTATCTATGTCTTTTCTAAATACCTCAACGTGTCAGTGAGATCATCATTTGTAACTGCTATTTGTGTATTGAAAGGGAGGAGGTTTTATGCTTATGCTGCCCTGTCTTCTGTGTGTGTATATGAAAAGATCAGGAAAAATCATGAATAAACTAAAGAACACACAACATGGCATGAAACATGCCATACTGTATGTAACTTGAAATGACCCTGTGAAAAAATAAATACAAAACAAAACTTTTCAACTTCCACCCACATTATTCTTTAATATGGCCCAGGCCTTGGCAGCTGCTTTTCCTTTTCTGCCTCATATAAAAATGGATTGCTGGAACTCAATCCACAAACAGAAATTTTCTTTCCATCTACCATATTACACTTGACAGCAAAATCCACACAATTCTTTATCTTAATCACTTATTTCCTTTATCCCTGAAGACACTGGGTAAAAAAAGAAAGTATTTCCTGTATGCTGTACAGGAAAGTGAAAAGGGGCAGGTGAGGGGAAATTGCTACCCTCTCAAAGATGGGCCTAGAGAGGATTTCCCTTTGGATGCTCAGGCTGGAATTTTAGTGTGCATGGATGTACAGTAACTATGGAACACTCATCAAAGAAGTGGTGATGGTCAGAGCTTTTGCAGATAACATGACAGTTCATAGGGTGGGCCAGGTAAAAAATTTCTATTTTTTGTGTTGCGAATGCATATAAAGAAAATGTTGGTCATACAGGACACTTCGACTATAGACGATGGGAAGAAAGACAAAGAAGGTCCCTCCAATGATGAAGTGACCTTGTCAGGAGTTACAAGCTCAGACAAATGGTAGTCTGTAAGGTCATCACAAAAAAGATATAAAAGATTTAAGCTATAATGATGGGATGAGAAGAAGGAAGACATAGGCACTATGCTCGGTGAAAGGAACCCAAGTGTTCTGGCTCTATATGTAATAAAGTTGAAGGGAAAAGGGGTACAACAGTCTGGGAACATTCAGGGGATAAGTCTGAGGGTCTGTGATTAGTGAGATTGCAAGAGCATGGGAGAGGATGGCACTTCTGGTGAACTAAGAGTCTTGTGTTAGGGAGCAAGAAAGCGAGTTCATGACTGATGTGAAAAAGAAAAAAGCAGACTATTACAGTTAGATAAATATCAGTGCATATGTACCTGATAGTGAAAGAAATCGAAAAGAAAGAGGTGCTTTTGGGAGATGAGCAAGTGCTTCAGCATGTTTGATGTAAGGGATCAGATCTTGGTGCTAGTGGATTTAAATGCAAGTGGGTTATCTTACACTCGAGGAAATAGTTAGGGAGTAAAGGGCACCTGACAAAAGCATATGAGAAAGGAGAATAAGTGGTGGCTGAAGAAGTTAAGCTGCTAGTGAAAGAATATGGAGAGATGTATGGATGGTATCTGCTTAGGAGTGCAATAGTAAGTGGTGGCTGAAGAAGTTAAACTGGTATAGAATGAAAATGGAGAGGTGTATGAATGGTATCTGTGTAGGAGTGCAACTGATAAGGAGGTGTACAAGAGAAAGGTACAGAAGCTGAAAAAGAGGACAAATGAGAAATACGGCAAGAGAATTGATGAACCTCATGGAGAAAAAGAAAATATTTTGGGGGATATAGCATGGGGAGAACAACAGAACAAATGTGAGCAACAGTGATGGGAAGAGATGGGGAAATGGTAAGAGGTAAAGCAGAGGTATAAAGAGTTGGAGAGAGCATTCTGAAAGAGATCTGAAAGTGTCAGACAACAGGGTGGTGGATATTGTTTGTTTGGAATGATGTGACATACAAAGAAGTCATGGCAAATGCTTTGGTGAAAAGAGAAGTGGCAGTGAAAAACCATAAATAACATGAAATGGATGGAGTGGATGAGATTACATATGAGCTTCTCAAGAAAGAGAATGACAGTGTTGCTAACTGTTTAGTCAGGCTTTTCAACATTTGTATGGCCCACGGTGAGGTGCCTAAGGACTGGCAGAAGGCATGTACAGTGCCCTTGTATAAAGGCTATGTGGAAAAATTAGTGCTCAAATTTCAAATGTATTAGTCTGTCAACTATCCTTGGTAAGATAAAAAATGGTACGGTATGCTAGTGAAAGAGAAAAGATTAGCATATGGATGGTACTTTTAGAAAATGTGTGTGTGTGATGGAAAAGTGTACATGAGAGAGCAGTGGGTCAAGAGAAAGATATATCAGCTGAAAACGAGGGTAAATGAAAGAAAGGATGAAAGAGCATCAATGAACAATGGGGAGAATAAGAAATATTATTGGATGAGGGGAACAGTGTGAGGAGAACAACAGAAAAAATGGGAACAACAGCAAAGGCAGGGTATGACAAGGTAGGAAGAGGTGAAAAGAGATGGTGTGAGTATTCTAAAGGTCTACTAAATGTGATGGATGATATGGTGGCAGATGTGGTGTTCAGTACAACTGTCTATGAGGTGTGTGAAAACATGGTGAGCAGTAATGTGAAAAGAGACACAGTAGCGAGTCTTGTATTAGATGATACGTAGCAAGAGTGGTGGGATTAAAGTGGAATTTCTCATGAAAGGATGTGACAGTATTGTTGATTGGTTAGTCAAACTTTTCAATGTTCTATGACCCATGGGAGGTGCCTGAGGACAGGAACAACACATATATAGTACCATTACATAAAGGCAATAAAGACTAGAGTAAATGCTTGAATTACCAAGATACGAGCGTGTTGGTTATACCTACCAAAGTGGTGGCTGAAGTAATGACAAGCAGTGAACATATGACTGAGTAGGAGCAGTTTGGCTTTAGGAGAGGTTGATGTGTGTATGAGTTTACGTCAAAGAATTCTTGAGAGATACTTTGAGAAAAAGAATGAATTGTATGTGGCATCAATGCATCTGAAAAAAAAAAGTTGACGGGGAGTCTTTGTAGATGGTGCTCTGAACATAGGGGCTTCTTTTAAAAGATTCTCTGAACACACAGGGTTAACGGAAAATTACTAAATGCAAAGGAATTTTTAACAAGAAAGCAAGGTAGGGGGGGTGAGCAGTTCTTGGAGAAGGTGGGCCTGCATTACGGATGTTTGCCATCACAACTGTTGTTTAATTTGTTTATGGACAGAGTAGTGGGGGGAAGAGAATGCAAGAACCTTAGGAGCATGGGGTAGGTCTACAATATATTGGGGGTGGGAATCACAAAAGTTACATAATTTAATGTTTGAAGATGATGCAGTGCTAGAGGCAGACTCCAGATAAATTCTAGAAGCTGACACAGTCTGGAAAAGTGTGTGAAATGAGAAAGTTGGTAGTGCATGTTAAAACAAGTAAAGTGATGAGGTGCAGTAAGGGATGAGAAAGATTTCAAATATAAGTTTCAATGGAAAGGACATGTAGGAAGTAGAGTGCTTTTGGGACCTGGGAGTGAACTTATCAGTGGATGGAATGACAATGACTGCAGCAAGTCACAGGGTAGGAGAGAGGGCTTAGGTCCTGGGTGCAGTGATGAGTGCATGGAAGGGGAGGCAAGTGTCTGTTATAGCAAAAATGAGTCTGCTGGAAGGAATCCAGTCCTAACAGTGTTACAAGAGTGTGCATAACTTAAAAGGTGCACGGCGAACAAGATTTCTATTCTATTACAAACATTAATGCTATACAATCACAAATCCAGAAAGAAGTCTCCAGCCATGAAAACAATTCCTCTGAAGTGGATTACATATACCAGAAACGATTGCGTGTGCTGTAATCTAGCAACCAGCCTAAGCAATAAATTGTGATTTGTATTAATTCATAACCGGTAGTGTAACTTTCCACTGTAATATCAAACGCTAATTTCAAATGCACAAAACTGGAAGTAAGTGAGAAAGACCAAACTTAAAGGATACTATGTGCATATAACAGTTTGCAAAATCTATAGGTTTTTGGGGTACTAACTGAAAATAAAGATGTCAATTCAAAAGATACAGATGCAACTGACAGAGCAAACTTTATTGCATTAAAGATTATACAACATTTCTAAAGATTTTCCACATTCTGCAAATTCCTCTATTATGATACTATCAGAAGTACTAGTCTTACTGCATGCTTTGAAACACAAAAAATATCAAGCATCATACAAATAATTCATAAGCACGCAAAATGCAATAGAAGCAACACTGAAAAGGCCTTTTCAAGCATATTAATACTCACACTGTGATGCACATCTGAGATCACTAGAGGTAAGACCTGTCGCAATTTCAGGACCAGCTTCACTGTGATTAACTTCTGTCTCCAGGTGAGAACCAAGTACAATTCCTGAATCATCATCCAAACTTACAGTGTCCTGTATGAGAGTTTAATAGAAAAGAAATGTACTTGATAAAAAGAAAAGAAAATCTAGTACATTCAAATTTCAATATGCACCTTCTCGCATACTATGCATCTAAAGTCACTAACCTACACAAATAAACATCAGACATCAACCCCAATACATTGCAATTTTTTCAAAGACCACATGGTTTGCTAGATACTTCATTGAAGGCCATTAACTAATTAATCATTTAAACATTATCTCTTGGAAGACAGACAATGGTTCATGTAGTTCTGCAAAGTATATGCATGAGAGGAACACTATCAATGAATAACCCAGTTGCATGTAATAGTAGACATGACATATTAATGGAGGCTTCTAACATCAGTAATAAACACATAATACCTATTATTGTACTTTGTTACATACAACAGGTGGCACCAGCACTTCTTTAACTTAATCATTCTAGTCATTCAAAGTAAAAATCTTTTTAGTATTCTGAAGATTATATGACCAGGGATTAATGTAAGTAGTAGCAGTATTTGGTAGGCAGCCTCTGACCAGGGATGCATACTATTGTACTACCCGCCTAAGTATCCAGAGTGTCAGTGACAACTGTGGAGTAGCAACTTCAGTGGTTGTCAACCTGCACTCCTTTAAACTAGGTGGTAGTCTTTTTTTTTCGCCTCACCCACATGTGGACTGCTAACATTCTGTCCACAAATATACAATCTCTCCTTGTCACACATAACATGTAACAAACACTTAATTCATACAACTCATTCTTCCTAACTCCTAGCTAACTCCTAGATTTTCTGCAGCGAGTGCTATGCATTAGCCCCACCTTCTGGCAAAATGGTAGGAGCAATACACAAAAGTAAAAGGTAGGAACATTACACAGAAGCATTAGGTAGAAACATTTGGTTGAAGCACTGGGTAGGAACATTAGCCAGGAGCATTACGCATAAGTAGCAAGTTGGAACATTAGGTAGATACATTAGGTGATACAAGTTGGGCATCCCTAATCCAAAAATCCAAAATACGAAACTTTTTGAGCAGTAATATGATGTTACAAGTGGAAAATTCCACACCTAAACACATTATTTTTCATTGTATTCATGGAATTTCATATTCTTTTACTGTTAAGTACTTATGTGTTAATAAGTGTAAGATAATGACTGCTTATCAGTAGCATATGGATTTAGAGTCAGGAATGAATGTGATGTCAAACCACAGATTGTACATATGGGTGGCTGAGGTGAGAACTTAGCTTTCTGATGGTTAAGTGTTACACAAACTTTGTTTAATGCACAAAATTATCAAAAATATAGTATAAATTACCTTCAGGCTATGTGTATAAGGTGTATGTGAAACATAGATGGATTTTGCATGTAGACTTGGATCTCATCTCCAAGATATATCTCAAAGTATATGCAAATATTCCAGAATCCAAAAAAATTCAAAATCCGAAACACTAACGTCCTAGGTATTTTGGATAAGGGATACTCAATCCATAGTAGTTGGTGGGAACATTAGGTATACACTTTAGATAATAGTAGATGGTGGGAACATTAGGTAGGAGCCTCTGAAAACAGTGCTAGAGTTGCCCTCTGCCAGTGGCCTCTTAAGGGTGAACTACAAAAGGATAAGGAGCGGCTCTGTTGTTAACAAGTTATGGAGACACCTTTGCTGTGGCCATCACCTTGAGGGAGTTCCTAAATAGAATGGGCATTAGGGATACAGACAGACAGATAGATCAATAAAAAAATAATGTCTCTTCCACAGGCAGAACTCTGGGAGTATCTGTGAAAGTACTTGGTTGGTGGGGTGATAAAACAGTTTCAACCTCCAAAATGAGGTGTACCCAAGTGGATTCACCAATTTTGACCATCAGAAAACATACAAGACCAGTAGGTACTTGTTCATGTTACTTTGTGATCACACAGCATACTTTTCAGACCTAAAACAAGGTGAGGAGGGACCGAGGAACCCCTCAACCACATTCATTCAATATCCGTTTGTGACTGCTTTGGACCTGTCATAGTCTTAAAAATAAAGGAGGGGGGGTTGAAAAGAAGGAAAAATATACCTACATATAGTCTATGATGACCATTCCTTCCAGAAAAACTCTCATCAAGAGGTGGCCATGGCAAATGAGTCTCCACTTATCCCTGTCCTTATATGCCTCCCTCACATACCCCTATAGATGCATTCTCCCACCCTATTTGCCCATGTCACAGGTGGTTTTCCTCTTACACCAACCCCTTTCATTTTATTATCACACACTCTTCTTGTAAACTTCCAGTCTTGCATTCTTTCCACCTCAAAGTATTACATTTCATCCAATCTACCACTCCTTTGCATTTCCTGCTATACCACATCTCTCAAACAACCCTTCATTTCTTTCTTCATTACATCTAAATCCACCACATGCTCCTCTGAAAAAGCTCATTTCCACAGCCTGGTTTCTTGACTTCTGTGGCTCATTCAATGTCCATGTTTTGGCTGCATAAGTCAGGGTTGGGAGGAATATGCTGTCCCTTAATCCTCTCTTCATTTCCATATTTACACCTCTACCCTTCAGTATCCTATTAAGGGACCCAATTACTCTTCTATCCTTATCTCTCCACCCATATCACCAAACTTACCAAAGACAGCTCCTGAAGTTTTAAATTCTCTCAATTCTTCCCATCTTTCTCACCTCATATCTCAGTACAATTCAGTACACTTTCTTCTTTCACTCTATATGGTTTTATGAAATCTATACTTTCACTCTTGTTTCCTTTCAAACAACATCACTTTACTTGCATTTACCTTAAATCACCTATGCTTACACACATCATAAAACTCACTTACAATCCTCTGAAACTCCTCTTCACTCTCAGCAACTAACACAGAATCATCTGCAAACAGGCTTGCCACTTGCCACCATATCTCACTGCCACACTCCATCTCTGCATCCCTTTTCCCTAGTTTTGTTTTCATTTCTCTTATCACTCCATCTATACATATGACAAAAAGCCACTCTTCCAAATGCATTTGCTCCTCTACAGAATGCTTTCACATCATCCAAAAGTTGTCCCCCTTCCCCATATATCCTTAAGACATACCACAAAGTATTCCACTTGACTCTATCATATGCTTTCTCCAGATCCATAAAAGCTGCACACAACTTCTTACCTTTCACTAAATACCTTTCCACAGTCATTTATACCACAAAAAATCTGATCCACAAATCCCTTATTTCCTAAAACCCTCTTGCTCTTCACTTATTCTTTATTCAGTCACTTCCATCATTCTATCAATTACCATTCTAGCATATATTTTTCTTATAACTGCTACATACATTCTTCGCACCTTTTCCTTTGAACAAAGGAATAATAGCTTTCACCCAATCCTCAGGCACAACCTTCTGTTTCCATGCTAAATTACATATCAGATGCATTCACTCTAGCGCACTCTCTCCTCCAAACTTCAGCATTTCAGCCATAATTCCACCCATTCCAAGTGCCTTTCCTATGTTCAGCCTCATTATTACCCTTCTTACCTCCCTTGCATTCCCTTCCTTTCATCCTCCATACCAATGCATGTAACAACTGCTGCTCCCCTTCTCCCACATTCATCATTCTTCAAAATACTCTTTCCATCTTCCTTTCATTTCCTCCTTACCTCCCTTTTCACTATATGCCCTTGCACTTGCATTCCCTTCCTTTCTTCCTCCATACCCATGCATGTAACAACTGCTCCCTCCCCTTCTCCCACATTCATCAGTTCTTCAAAATACTCTTTCCATCTTCCTTTCACTTCGTCCATTTGATTCAGCAACTCCCCTTCCTTACTTCTCACATTAACATTTCCACTCTTACATTCACCTCTTTCCTTTTTCACCTCCTTCCAATAATTCTTATCCCAAAACTTTTCACTTAACTTTCTTCCAAAATCTTCATTTCCACTTTCTTGTTTTCCTCTATCAGCTTCTTAACATTCCACTTATATATTTCATATTCTTCCCTCCTCCTTTGCTGAACTTTCACTGACACATTCTTATTGAAAAACCTATTATATGCCTTTTTCTTCTCTTCCACATCATTTCTAATCTCTTCTGTCCACCATGCATTGCCCTTTTTATTCCTGTTTCATGACCTTGTATCCAACTACTAATTCTACAGCTTTTAATAGTATTTCTCCAGTACAGCACTCTTCTCTATAGAAACATCATAACTATACTGGTTTCATTCTTATGAGAATGATGAAAGAAAAACTATTTGATTTGGTTCCATCAGTTCCTAAAGATGTAAGTACATCACGGGTTGGATTTGAAACTTGGACAGGGCATCTGACTGCCTCAGTGAAATCTAGAATAAAAGACACACACACCAAGACATTGGTATTTATGTGTGTCCCAATCTTAACTCAGTAGGGGTACCATGGACTTCAATATATCATGTCTCCAATGGAGTGACAAACATGTGATGTGTTTGTCACACCATCAGAGCCATGACAGATTAAAAGTCCATGTTACCCCGACTGAGATGAGGTTGGGCACAAGTGTACACAAGTATAAACAAAATTCTAGTGGATATCTTTAACCTCTGAGTGGAAAAGGCAGTCAGGTGCCCAGTCCAGGATTCGAAAATGACCCATGGTATAAAAATACATTAGTCTGCCCTTCAACAAGTTTCTGAAGAATACAGTACAAAAGACTGAAACTGTTACTAAACTGCCTGGTATGCAAGATCTGTTAAGTATTCTCCAAACTTTCTTCCAAACATGTCTGAGAAAAAAAAAGGGAAGACAAGAAGATTCCATTGTCTTAAATCTTGTGCAGTATGCATCATTAATGGTATGAATGTAAGGGAATTTGAGAAATCTCACAAGGAAATTTCAGGTTTAATATATCTTGCATGAAAACTTGAACCAATAATAAGTTATCAATTCTTGAAGACTTGTCAGTTTTACAATCATACTTCAGAGGAACTTTACTAAGAGATCCTAAGATAATTCAAATCAAAATGTTATACACTGGTTATGATAATGACCCCTACTGCCCCTGAATCATAAAACTGAATAAAACATTAGATGGTAAGATGGTGCTGGTTTCTATGGCAATGAGATCCATCTGAGGATTCACTGATGATACATCTGCTTGAAAACAGCTGATCTCAGTACCATCTGAAGAACACAATACAAGACCTTATTACTGGAACAGCCTATATGCTACAATCACTGCATAAGAAAACCACTTGAATAAACTGTCCTTGATGCTAACAAGGCAAAAATATTATGTCATAACTAAAAGGCAAGAACATAACATGGATCTTGTTAATCAAATACTACACACATGAAGAAGCATCCATCAAAAACTGAACTGACTGACCTTGGATCAGAACATTCAAAACAAATAATTGGCATTGGCATTAATGTCAATAACTTTGAATCTCTATCTGCACTCCTGCATGTATATACTTTCTGGAATATAAACTCTGACACCTGTGTCCAAAATATCATGAAGTCCTCAGAGGTGCTCCAACCAAGGGGCTCAAAATTTTTTCTCTGTTGGACCACTTTTTCAAAATTAAACATAGCTCCTGGGTGAAATCCCTTGATATTGTAGGCTTCTTTCTTTTCCAGCAAAGAACCTGTACCACAGCAGTAAATCTAACTTGATAAGTTAAACATCCTTGATCTATTTGCTAGCCTTAAGGGTTGGGGGTAGGAAGGCTAGTTTTGCACTACATAGTTATCCTCTGGCCTATGTGATATCTTTTTTCAAAAGCTGAGACAGCACAGGCAGCTGAGGCTCTAATATATATATATATATATATATATATATATATATTTTTTATATTTTTTAACCGCCATCTCCTGCATTAGCGAAGTAGCACAAGGAAACAGACAAGGAGTGGCTTAACCCACCCACATACATATGTACATAAATGCCCACACACGCACATATACATACACATACATTTCAACATAAACATACATATACATTTTAAAGTAAACATACACATACATGCACAGACATATACATATATAAACATGTACATATCCATACTTGCTGCCTTCATCCATTCCTGTCGCCATCCTGTAGCATTAAGAACAAAGGTCTGAGCCTTAGAGGGAATATCTTCACTTGGCCCCCTTCTCTGTTCCTTTTTGTGAAAAGTAAAAAAATGGGAGGGGAGGATTTCCAGCCCCCCATTCCCTTCCCTTTCAGTCACCCTCTACAACACACAGGAAATAAGTGGGAAATTAGGTGGCCCATGAATGCATCACAGTCAGGAATGCTAACTGCTATTACAGTCAATGTCTTACTATTCTTTTGACAGCTCTGCTTTCCTTTGTTAAGTTAGTTGTGCCCTCATGCAGCATGTCTACAATTAATTTCTGCCTCCAATATAAAAAAGTGCCATTTCCATGCTTGTCTAGATCTCTGACATTTCCTTTTCAATATGTGTCTAATGCATGTTTTTAAAGTGTTTCTGTTGTTGACTAATTACCACATATCTCTGATGTTTTGACACCCAAATGATTTCCAGGGTAAGAGTGAGATCAAAACAAAAGCAGGCAAGTCAGACAGTGCATGGTAGAAAGAGAAGCTAGTTGAGTATAAGATGTCAGTATGCAAGCATGTTAAGACTTGTATTGGATAGGAATTCTGAAAAAGAAACTCCATGGATCATCCTGCTAGATAATGAGGTACACATGCCAGATACTGACAGACGGAACACAAGCACTGTAAATGGGTCTCTGACACTTAAAGGTGACAATGTCCAACAACTGTACTGCTTAGGAAAGATTTTGTTTAAGCTACCTGCTTTACACATGAATAAGGTGAACACTACCACAAGTAAAGAAACAAACAATCACCGGAGAGACAAAGTGAAGGAGTACATGAGGAAAGACCTAAGTATGCCAGTGACAAATTACGGGTTGTAACAAATATGGAACACAAAGTGAATCAGTACCATGGGAAGCTAGTATCTAAAATTGTGATATGCAACGAGAACAGTGTTTCCAGCAGACCCAACATTAAGTAAACTAGAGTAATTGCTATTTGATGCTCAACATGAATAACCTGTAACACTGAAATGATAGCTGAAAACTTTTTAGGAAATGACCTACTGTGACTTAAGTGTCCATAGAAGAATGAATAGAACTAACTTACAGTGAAAGTGTTTGCAAGTGACATGAAAGCAACTGACCTTCTATGACGGCAGTGTTTTGGAGGAGACTTGACATGAACTGACTTCTTGTAAATGCAGACAACAGCAAAACAGATTAAAAAAATTAGACAACTTCACCAAAAACTTCTTATTCTGATTACCTTGGTTAATTTTCTACCACTGTTGGGGTGTTACCAAGTTTAAAAAAAGAAAAGAAAAGGGAACAAACAACAAGGATAACTATTTTTCAAATAGAGAAATTTTCAGTCCATCTTTTTTCATTCAATCTCTCTCTTTTTCCTCATAAGATCTATGTTACATTCTGAAGACAAGAGGGAGATTTCAGCATTAGATATAATTACAATGATCATTGCAAATTTACATTAATCACAGAGTATTATGAGTATTCATATAAAATGCACATGCTACAGGATCTAGAAATTTCCATTAGTGATGTTTTCATAAAGTTCAAAAAGTAGGTTCTGAATTTTCTCAAATTCCTGTTTAAACAAATCTGTTCTCAGAACTGAATATCAGTGAAAATAGTACCCCTTCAAATGGGATGGTGAAAATGGTGTTGGACAAGGACATCCACGGGTTAACTTGAGCTTAGTTACAAAGTGTCTGTGGCCAGGCCTGTCACAGCTGTGGTGCTTTACCCCAACCAAAGTTGTTACCTATTCATCAACCAACCATAGTAAAAGTGAAAACCTGGGTGAGCTGCATCCCATCTGCCCAAGATGGGGTTCAAACCTAACCCAATGGCTAGTGGTAAGCAACACTAACCACAACATGACCAAGGTACCTGCAACTATTTATATAAAACTATAGATTTTAGTTTCCTTTAAATACCTCATCAGTCATTTTAAATTATTATCTTAAATTTCTTTATTATCTTTATTTATTCCACTGTTATCTCATAATTCATACCTGACTCTGCTGAACATCTGTGTGCACCTAAGGACAGTTTTAAGAGTAACCAACCTTTACAACACTCTAAATGACTTTTTTTTGTCATAACTTTGGTATTGTACCATTTCTTACAATCCCTGAAGTACAGATTTCTGATATCATTCCAGGCCTCATTTTCAATGACACACCCTCTTTTTCCATTTGCTGAATTTCATTAATCATGTATTTGACCAAAGCTGGTATTGTCTGGGTCTCAAGTTGTCACGATTCTGAATATTCTCTTATTTTCTTGTGCACCTTAGAGCACCTGGAAACACAGTCAGAATGGGTCAGAGTTCTTTTAAAAAGTTAGTTACAAAGATTGGGAGCAGCAGCAGCCTGAAGAGCAACCCTTGTGGAATACCACTGAATACCTTATCCCAACCTGAAAAGGTACCTCTCACATTTCCTCTGTTCTCTTCTGCCCCTGCAACTCATTTATAAACATACGAAATTCTTCTACAATACCTGCCTGAAATTCTAAATTTTTTACCAACATTCTGTAAAGGACTGTGTCAAATCATTCGTCTTTCAAGACGAGTATTTTTCATTTATCTATTCATGGTAACCCCAGGACTAATTTCTAAGTAGGTCCTCGTGTTACCCAGGATCTCTTTCCTAAGGCTCCTGCAACCCAAGGCTGTGTTACTTCCAGGGGCAGGGATAAATGAACTCTTTGGAGTTCTAGAGAAATCCTTTGACAAAACTGTATTCCCAAGGTGCCAAAGGTGACTTTTCACTTGCTGTGTAACTTCAAGCAAGAGGAGTCTGGCAACACCAGTGAATTCTATCATGTAAGAAACACTCATATCACATACTGAAAGCCCATGTTTCCCTTAAGCATTTTGGACACTGCTTGATGATGTACATGAGTAAACTGAGAGCCTGTATGCATATGTTCCATCCTGTTTAAATGGTACTAAAACTAAAGATAAAAATAACATAAAGACGGATAAATTGTATGAAAGGATTATTTTCCACTGATGGATCCTGAAACATTAGGTTACATCTTTGTAAAAAGGCCTAACCTATTCTTGTGTTTTCTTTCCTAGCTGATGCATATCCTTCACACATTACTAGACTTGAGCAGATTTCATTCACAAGCGTGATCTCACCAACTCAACCACATCTAGTCTGACATTCTCTGTGCTGTCTCTAACTCCATTTCTCTACAATTAACGGCTAATTCACCTGAATTCATATTACAAGTACTACCTTTGCATCTACTCTCTTTGATATTCTTTTGTTTCCTGTATCTGAATAATGCATGTCTTGATTTTTGGTCTTTCTGTTCTCCCTCCTCTTTTTTCTGACTTACAGACTTTTCTTATTTCCAGCTCCTGTCTCAATTTTACAAACTTCCCATATTCAGTGTCAGGTGTTACCAGATTCCACCTGCATAATATGCATTGCAAATGAAAAGTTACCTTTGGCATGACTGTACAACTGGGAGTACAGTTTTGTCAAAAGACATTCTCACACTAAAAGACTCTATCATTTCCATGCTATTTGGAAGTAGTGCAACCTTGAAGCTGCAAAACCTCCAGGGTAACACAAAAATCCCTTCTTAAAAGGATCCTTAGGAAAATACAAATAAATACAATAAATAAATATGCAGTATCGAGATAACCTGACAATATAAAATTATGACAAACTGTGTACTACTGAATCATCTCGTACACACTTGGAAATGTGGCCAAACCTTCTGCATTTCTTAACACTTATCACAACAGTAATTGCTTTTATAGAGCCTTTTATGTCCTGAATTCATAAAATTCAATTCAACATAAGGCAAATTTTAAATAATACATCAATCTCTTCTTATCAATGCCAACCTTAATACTGACTGGTTATAACAATTGTCACCTTCACAATTCTCTTCACTTTGTCAATACATTTTCTTATTCTTGTTTGCTCAGTCTTAATAAGTAAACCTTTCATGACAGGGAATACGAGAGAAAGATTACTACTGTATCCATCTATCCCCTACATAAAAGGCAACAAAGAAGGATGGAAGCAGGGGATGGAAATCCTCCCCTTTCCAAAAAGTAAAAGGATTTTTTTTTCTTTTCCCAAGGGTCAGGTTACAGATGCTGAATGTACATGGCTGTAACTAGGAAGAAAACAAGAGAGAGATATGCACTATGTGTGATGAGAGAAACCTGAATGATCTAGCTGTGAGTCAAACTAAGCTATAGGTGAAGGGTTGAATGGTTCAGGAATCTCTTCACACAAACCTCTTTCCCATGCTCATTCACTTTCACCATCCTCTTCCCACTCATATAATTTCCTATTTTCCTAAAGCCTCAACAAACCTTCATCCTCGCCTCCACCAAACATCAGACATCACATCAAGCTGCCCCTCTCAGCACAATCACATACAAAAAACATCTCTCCTTAGCACATCAATCAACTAGTACATAATCCAATCCTGCCCATTTTTCATCATTCCTACTACATGTGTACTTGGACCCCTTTTAAAAACCAAATATTCCCAATAATTAGTCCTTTTTCATCACACAACTCTACAAGGCATTCACTATTTTCATTAATATCACTGGGTACCACATGCCCCCCAATTACACACTCAACTGCCACATTGCCAACCCTCACATTCAAATCACCCATCACTAACACTTGATACCTAATATCAAAACATGCTGATACACTCACTCAGGTCTCTTCCGTTGTCCTCTCATTTCCAGGAGCATAAGCATCATCCACCTCTCATTATCCAGTTTCATTATACCCAATCAATCCTTCCACCTCCACCTTGGTCTCCCCCTTCCCCACTACATTACTGACACAGATCCTCTTAATCAGTCCTTCTTTACTCATCTCCATGTGTCTAAACCACTTTAGCACAACCTCATCATCTCTAAGTCAAACTGCACTTGCTACAACAACTCTCTCTTACATTGCTATTCCCTACATAGTCAAATGTCTCGCACCCACTTACCATTCTCAAACATTTCATTTCTGCCATGTCCACACTTTTCCATTCTTTTGAGTTCAAAGTCCAAGACTCACATCCATACAATACTGCTGGGATTAAAATACCTTCAAACAGACACTTGCCTATTCTTCCATATGCCTTAATGCACCAGGAACTTATACCCCTCTCCCATCCTATGACTCACTTCAGATCAAACAGTTTCTTCTGCTTCAAAATCCTCTCAGATATGTAAAGCATTTCTACCTCCAGGTCATCAAAATTCAAATTTACTATTAAACCATCTTATAGCAATCCCTTCCTGCATCTAATCACCTTCTTTTGTTCACATTCACACTCAACTTTCTCTTTTCACACAATTTACCAAAAAGTCAAAGATTCTGGAGTTTCTCTCCACTCTGTCACCACTGCCATGTCATGTAAACAGCATTTGATTCACTTTTCACTTCTCTCTGATGTTTCTTTTTGAATGCATACATTATAACAGTTGTTTATTAAATAAGTCAAAGGCAGTTGAGGGGTAAAAAAAGGAGGAGACCACGAAAAGATGGATAGAGCATTCAATGAATTGTTTAGAGCAACATGTATTTTTGATGATGCTGGAGATGATTTTCAATAGTGGTGAATGAAGGGACTTTGTATGAGAAGGTGTCGGTGCAGACAGAGACATTGTGGTTATTCGTAAACTGACAATAACAAAGGGAAAAGATATCAGTGAGAAAGCCTTTGTTTATTATAGCACTGAATATCTTAAGTTGAAGATATATTTGAGTGAGGAGAGGCTGTATGCACTTAATCCAGACCACATTATAGGAGAATAGCTAGATATGACAGATAATCTCTCCTGCTGAATATCTTAACATTACCAGAACAACATGCCAAGTATCACAGGCCTAAACACCATCTCAAAATTATGACTATATATTGTAACACTTTCACCTCAATATCACTATGCCCTAGAAAGGATTTCTTGCTTCTTCCAAGTTTAAACTACATATTGTTTATTATCATAAGCTATTATCTAGTAATGACAGGCTTTGTGTAAACTGAGATACACTACCAGCCAGTAAGATATCAATATGGTATCATAATTCACCAAATAACTTATCAATGCCACCTCTAATGCTGTCCATGAAAAATATCATACATAATAATCTTATCTGCTACCTTAGTATGGAAAAAAAGAGGTGAATACTAAATATTTTATACAAGCAACAAAGAAATCATGAGAAAATCAAAACAAGAAATTACATACCGATCTCTCTTCTCCCATGACACTCTCCCGTTTCTGTGATCTTCTTGCCTTGTAGGGGTCATGTACATGTGCATCATCTCCACTTTCTGCTCCACAGACAACGCCTCTCTTCCCCAAGGGTGGAGACCTGGATATTCTTGAATGCTTTTGGAAGGGGTTGACACTTTCATCCAGATGTGCCCCATACTGAGGAGATTTAGTATAACTTGTATCTGCCATGGTTGAATTTAGGCTACCAGATCTAATATGACTACTATCATCTGAATCAGGAAGACCAGAGTCAGTGGAACAGTTCATAAACTCCTCAGCAAGACGACTAGCCTCATTGCCAAGAAGCTGAGCAAATTCAAGACTATCAAGCTGACCAATTGTACCTATTGAAGGAACTTTGGGTAGATTTATTTCATTCCTTGCATCAGATGTGCTCTTGGATTTCCTAACTGCACTTTCCTCAGTTTCTAAATCTACTTTTGACAAAGATTCTAGTTTCAGATCTTCTACTTCTTGGTTTACTTCCTCTGATATATGAGAATTCTCATCATTCTGAGAATATTCTGCAACTGATTCAAATTTTTCCTCTGAAGCCTTCAATTCATTGTCTGAAACTTTCAGCCTCTCTTCACAACCATGTATTTTTTCAAATGAAACTTGGTCAGATTCCTTTACAGGTTGTGTTTTTTCTTCTACAACCTCTGGTTCCTCCTTATCAACTTCAGTATCTGGTTGTATACTTTCCTTTCTATCAGATTCTTCTTTCTGAGTTTGAGGCTCCTGCTTACTGATTTCAATTTCTTTCTCAGGAACAGTGACGTTATCTTGTCCACATTCAATATGAAACTCTTTCTCTCTAATCACAGTGTTGTCTTTCACACCAATATCTTTTGGCACTTCATCTGAGTTAGAAGTTTCAGAACCTTGTATATTCTTTTTAAGAGTTGACCTACTCTGAAAAGGATCAAAGTCTGGATCATCCAAAAAATCAAGATTATATCCTTGTTTTGGAGAGGGTAGTTCTTCTTCAGTAGGTTCAATAGGTTTATCCTCAAGCTGATTTACACCCGAATTTAATTCTGAATCTACAGTAATATCTACTGTGTTTTTTGATGAATCAGTCTCGCTTACTTCAGGCTCCTTTATTTGGGCTTTATCTTTAATGACTGCAAAGCCTTTCTTTGTAGGTTCCTTTTTTGCTGGAATGACCTTAACTTTATGCCTGTCTTCTTCTTTGTCATCTGCAAGAGTGAATCCTTCTTTTGGGGGTGAATTTCGTACACTACACTTTGTTACAAATGGATTAAAATTTGGATCCTCTAAATTATCTAAGAAATCTAAGTCATATCCTTTTGATTGGGGAATAGGAAGTTCTTCTGGCTCAGATTTGATCTCTTTCACCCTATTATTGTTTCTTTCGATTATTTTTGATTTTGGAGGGGTTTTTGTAACAGACTGTCTTTGCTGCTTCAACTGAGGTTTTTTACCAAGTTTCCTGGGAGGTTTGCAAACAGGAGTACCAGCATCTTCAAATGTAATCTCAAGTAAATTTTGTGATTTTTCAGACTGTTCTATTTTTTCTGGGTGGATTTCACCATCATCGACTGAGCAGCCATCAACAGACCTATTTTCTGTTAGTAATCCTCTATCTCTGTCTGGTGATAATGACTCTTGATGCTCTCCTTGTTGCCCTTCCCTTTCTGTGAGGTTTTTACCAACATCAAGAACTTGTACTTTAGTTTCAGTATTTTCAGTTGTCTCACTTGAAGTTTTAGTGTCTTCCTTTACCTTTTTTTTTCTGACAGTAGGCTTCAAAGGAGGAAGTTTACAACCTGGCTCAGGGCTTGGTGGAGGAGTACTTCTAACAACGGTCTTTGTGGCAAAGGGATTAAAGTTTGGATCATCTAATCTGTCAAGAAAATCAAGATTATAACTTTTCTTTGGAGTAATGGGTATATCATTTGGATCTATGAAACTTTCTGGTAATGGCCGAGGTTCTTCCGGAGGTGTATCAAATACAGCAGTAGTAGGATTAAATTCCTCTTTGAGAGCTGGCTGTTCTGTATGATTTTCTTTTAAACACTTATCTTGCTGATTCTCTGCCTGATCTCTGGGAAATTCTTTTGCAACTTCAACGTGTTCTAAATTGTCTGCACCTTCACTTTTACTTGTTTCACTCACTATATGAAAAACTTCACTTTTGTTGACTTGGTTAAAAATCTCACTGTCTGGCTTAAGTTCAGAATGGATTTCAGTTTCCTTAAATTTGCTTAACTCAGTTTCTTGTTGTGAACCTAACAAAATTTCATTTTCTTTGACATCACTTTCTCTCAAATCTACTAGTGGTTCTGTGGGAAAATGTTTGCAGTTTCCACTTTCTGGTATTAGATCACTAGGAATGGTACTATCAAGAGTTCTATTTTCAAGAGTCACAACATTACCTGATGTTTGTGTTATAACATCTGATTCTATGTCTTCATTAGTATCACGTTCTACTTTAGATTCAGTCACTTGTTGGTCAACAAGAACTGCCTTCTTGCTAACTGATTCTTCAATAATTTCACTTTTAGTCACTGTTACGACTGATTCACAAATAGTACTTCGTAAATTTTCTGGATGTCCAAAATTTAACTCATCACTTTCTTTATCTACTGCTACCACTGTACTTTCTGAACTAACTACAAGATTGTCTACACCAACTGGAGAAGGTTTTGTCCCTGTATAAGTCTTCTCTTTGTGGACTGGGGTGCTGCTTTGTTCCTTTACATCATGTGATGTTCTCACCTCTTGCTCTGTACCCTTGGCCTCATCTGTAACCAGACTTGGAGAGACAAGGCTGGTTGAAAATGAGTGATCTTTAGTAATGAAGTCTGGGTCAGGAGGCAGATCAACTTCCTCTGCACTTTCGTACTCAGAGTCTGTAAAAGAATAGCCTGAGTTAGATTTAGAGCCACGATGCTTACAGCACAGGAGAAATGACATCCTGAGTACAAATGTGGGAGGTCAATGATATAACTACATTGTTCAATAAGCCATTGTGACACTAATCATGAGATAACTACAAACAATACTTACTCTTCAGTTCAATATGATCTGTACAGATAAATTTAAAAGTTACTGTGGCATATCATCATAATGATAAGCACCATGCAATATATCACCAGATAATATAGGTCAAAAGTAAACTTCAAGCCTATGATGAAAATAATGGATGGGATGATGAATATCACTATGATCCTATCAAGATAATCAAAAGTCAAACAGATAATCAAGCAAAATAGGACACTAGTTAAACATGGTGATAAGATATTAGTCACACAAAAATATAAAAACAATTCTTATCACTTTTATTTTTTTTGGCATAATAACTAGAGTTAAACACATGAAGAAAAAACTTATTATGAAAACATGTTAGTTCCTTAGTTAGAAATGCTTCTCAAATCACAGCAGTAACAAAATGCTCTTGTTAAGACTAATAAAGAAAACTAGCATATTACAAAAATTATCAAATTCCAGAAATTCACCACTTATCCTGTTATCTAGAAACACATTTTAAAGCATTTACCATATTCAACTGTAACAGCGCATACACTGTACGTATATTAGGTATCATGTTGGTAAATATATAATAAAGCCCAATTAATTCTTCACTGCTATACCATGTATGCCTCTTTCATACAGTCCATGACTGATGAGGGGTGGCAGGATCTTCACCAAACATCTCAGAAGCTGACTCCTTAAAGTGTAAAGGCTCAAAAGCAATAATAAAAACATTCCTTGAATATTTCTGCTTGCTGATATGGTCATGAAAGAGAAACAGCTGCCTTTTACTTGCCCCAGCAAAGTTTCTTTATATATACGATGACTGCATCTGGTACTATACATAAGGAATTATGTAAATGAATACTTGATGGGACTGATGGTGAATTTCTCAAGAAAGTTGGTAACAGTGTTGCTGATTGGCTACTGAAGATTTTCCATTTAAGTATGGTTCAAGGTGAGGTGTCTGAGTTACTGATGGAATGCTTGTATTGTGCCTTTATGTCAAAGCAAAGGAGCAAAAGTGAATGCTCAAATTACGGTAGTAAAAATCTGTTGAGTATACCTAATAAGTTGTAAGGGAGAGTAGTGACCAAGAGGATGGCGTTGTGCACAGAGCATCAGATTTCGGAGAAACAATGTGGCATCAAGAGTGGCAGATAATATGTGGATGTAGACTAGGCGTTTCCACTAAGAATTTGCGTGAGAAATACCCAAAGAAACAGGATTTGTATTTGGCATTTATGGATCTGAAGCAAGCATATGAGTGGGGTGACAGAGATTCCTTGTGAACATTTTTTTTATAGATATATGGTGTTGGAGGAGAGCTGCTAGAAGCAGTGAGGAATTTTCATAAAGTAAAGGATCTGTGCAAGCAGAGAGGAAGGAGGGTGAGTGGTTCCAAGCAAAGGCAGGTATGCATGAAGGGCGTCTGATGATACCATGTCTATGGATGGCTTCCTGAAGGAGTAGGAGGCCTAGGAGGCACATTAGATGCTGTTTGCAGGTGAAATGTCTCCAGTTGCAGACTCACGTGAGAAACTGAAGAAGCTAAATTCTGAGTTTGGACTGGTGTCAAAAGAGAAAGTTGATGGTTAATGATAATAAATGTTGGATTATGAGGTCTTGTAGAGGGTGAGAGATTGGTTTGAGTGTGATTTTAAATGAAGAGAACCTGAAGGAAGTGTAATATCTTAAATACTCGAGAGTGAACATGGCAGCAGCTGGAACTTTGGGAAATGAAGAGAATCATAGGGTGTAGGAGGGGATGAACATCTTGAGGGCAGAGATGTGTACGAAAAAAGAAATCAGTGTCTGTGAGGGAAAAGATGGGCATTCATGATTGTAAAGTAGTTCCAGTAGTGCTCTACAGGTGCGAGCTGTGGGCCCTAAATACAAAACAGAAGAGGGGGTGTATATACTGGAAATGAAATTCTTGAAGACTATGTGGTATAATGACAGCTGCTTGTGTTAGGGAGGATAGTACAAGAGAGCTTTGTGGTAGCAAAAAACGTATGACTAAGAGAGAGATGAAGAGGTTGCACTGAAATGATCTGAACATATGGAGACAGTGAGAAGAGACACTAACTAAGGGGATACAACTCTTAAAAAGGAAGGAGGAAGAAAGAAAGACGGAAGGCTAGGAGTAAAAGAAGCTTTAAGTTATCTAGGCCTGAACATGCAGGAGGGTGTGAGGCATGCATGAGAGAGAACAAAAAGGAGCAGTGTGGTACACAGGGAGCAACGTGCTGTCAAATGGCTGAACCAAAGCACAGGAAGTGGTTATGGAACCCAAAAATGGTCTATGGGGCACGGCAGTGGATAAGGGACTCTGGTTTCAGTGCATTATATTCAACAGCTAATGAGTGAATGTGAGCATGTGAGGCCATTCTTCATTTGTTCCTGACTTTATCACGCTAGACTAGACAGTACACAGTGACCTATCATAAAAGAGCATTGTGTATTGAGCCAACAGCCATATTATTTTTTTGCCTCGTGTGTGTGTGTGTGTGTGTGTGTGTGTGTGTGTGTGTGTGTGTTGTTGATGCTGTTAACATAATTCTTTAAAACATCAGTCTAAAATGCTTTTATCAACTCACATATGTATATCTTTCCAATTTATCTTATCATACTCAAGTTTCGATCACTGAGGCTTATGCCATCCTTTTCTGTACCAAGCATATTTTTCCTTACATGAATAAAGAAATGGTTTTAGTTACTTCCATGATGTTAAAGTCTGATGTGGTGGCTAATTACTTCAGTATGGGTAAAAAGCACCATATTCATGGAAATATTTAGTATGTTGTCTCTTGTTGGCCACTTGTACTAGTATAAATGGCACAAGTTTGTTCATTCTTCTCTTCAGCTATTCTCTCTCATCTGCTGATCCGCTATCCATCACTATGTTTTAGTTTACAGCTGCAATATTCCTTTTCTTCCTATTCTATACAGTGAAAACACACATCCGTCCATATCAATGTAGTTCACGGTGTTTCCAAGCTTCTCAACACTTTTGCTAATAATACATTAAATTCTTCTGTCTAAGTTTTAGGTGATCTGTAAGTCATAATTCTTACTGCTTTTTAGCACTGGGATATTCAATTACTAATAAACACGTTTTTATAACAAATCTTAATTTTGCTAAGTGCATAAACGCAACCAATTTTATTACTCTGTTCCTATCATATTATGATTTTTTCATCATAGTATATTTCCTTACATTCATTTGTTGCACTGTATATACAATCATGTCTCTTCCTTTTCTTTCTTGATTGCAAGGCTCTGGTTAATCAAGTCTTTCATGCTGGTCCATGTCTTCCATTCTCACAATGCTGCTTGCAAAGTGTTTCTACATTCTCTCCAACTAATTAACAGAACTTGTTTTGCTGATGACCATTCAGCACAATATTCAATTCAGCTTCTTTTACATGTAATCAACATTTTCATAATCATCCCTCTTTTAAAGTTCTCATTACCACACTACTCACTCCCTACACCACTAACATGATTCATTTTCAGTGTGTTCTCCAAAAATCAGCTTTCATTTGTGATTTCTTCTAAATCTTTACCTTTCTCTTCAGAGCCAATTCCTTTTTATTAGAACCCATCAAGAAGGTTTACCCACTGTATTTTTCTTTTTCCCACCAGAGACCTCCAAATCTTTCCCTATTGAAATTCAACACTTCCCTTTTGAATCTTGCATTTTTCTTCTAATATTTCATTCACTCTAGTGACATGTTTCAATCTTGAATTTTCTGTCTTCAGTTTTATTATCTTACTCCAGTTTCCTCTGCAAAATATCTTACTATACTTCTTTAACCACTTTCTCTACATCATATCATTTTTAGCTATACTGAGGCTAATGCTCTTCCTAGTGATACCCCACATAGAAAATCTTCATTAGAAAAACTTCCATTTACTTCTAATTTTAATTTTCTGTTTTGTTAAAAAATTCTTGATCAACCATATCTTCCTAGTTTACCTTTTATGGTATATTTTGCAAATGAAGCTAACAAAATTATTCTCTATTTCATCTTGTCAAATGCTTAGCAAAGTTAGGAAAAAAAATTCACTAGTCACTGTCATTTCTGCATTCCAGTTTCATATTTTTCTTGTATTGTACTAGCAGCAGCATTTGTACAATTTCACCTGGTACAAATATACACTGACCCTCATAAATAAATTAATATTTGATCATGCATCATAGTATGGTTCTTCAACTTTTTCCTTCACACATATCATAAGTGATATCAAACTTGCATGTCTTCTTTTGTTTTGGTAGAAACTTAGATCCATTTTTGTGCACTGGTGACAAAAAAGCCATTAAGTGCACTGAGAAAGGGAGACAAGAGTAAAAGAACATGGATTCTGAAACAAAAATACTGAACAATACTTATAATCAATCAATTATATAATGAGTAAAGAATGTCAGCAATTGGCTATAAATAAACAGCACTTTATGAATGCCATAAAATTTAGATATGGAAGACTAAATGGATTTCAATTAGTCTATAGAGGTATGAATAGGGCTTTACTATTATTGTCAAACACTATTTTACAAGCTTTCATTTAGTCAGTGCTAACAATTTAAGTACAGGATTAATTTACTAGTTTCTCATTAGTCTAAAAACTGAGCACTGTGATAGTAGTTAAAAATATAAAAACCCAAGAGCTACGCTATGCTATGGTCATTCAACAAGTTCGACTGTTGATTCTACTGAAGAATAAAATGCATTCATCTAGGGTCAACAAAATCAATCATTAAAAGTTTAAGAATACCTTTTTTAACCCCATTTTGGGAATTGTTCTGAGCGACAGAGTCAGACACTGTAAATGAATAATCTTTATTAGAAATGTTTTATAAAGGTACTTTCCAATTTCAACAGCAAGTAAAGATGTCCAAGGGAAAACAAAGTAAAAAAAAAAATCTTCACAGAAAATGTTTGATCATTCATTTTCTAGCAAAAACTAGAGCTAGTTTTGAAAGTTCAAGGTCAGGTGTATACAGAAGAGTAACCAAGATTTATGTTAAATATAGAATTTAAAGGAATATATCTTAACATGGTGACACTATTATTTGTTAGAATTTTAAGGAATATATCTTAACATGGTGACACTATTATTTGATTAATAAACATTACAATGTCATGCTAGTGAAACTATCTACCTGAATGAATGAACATTCAAATGATATCCAATTTCTTGGAAGACAAAGATTCTTACTCTAGTACTGCATAAGTACAATATCAATTCTACTGTATAAGAATCACATCAGCAGTTGATTTGTTAGTATGATGATTTTTCACTGCAAAATCCAATTAAAACATTTTCATACTTTTAACATCTCTAACCTACCCATACAAACTGAAGTTAACAAATTTTTTTCAATAATCATTGGTAAAGAACTTCAATTATAATCATTAAGGTGTATTTCTCAGTGATGCATCAACTAACAAGTGGATAAAAGAATAGAAATAGAATATGATCAACACTCAAACAGTGTAATCTCATTAAGCATATTAATACACTGCTAACAAAAAACCTGACAAAATAATTATTATTCTAAAAAAGAAATTAATAAACTGAGATTTTAATCAGTTACACTAATTCACCCACCTGAATTTATGGGAAATGCTTGCGGATGAGCTTCACCACCTGAACTCTTCCTTACAAAAGCTGCTGGAGCTGAATCTTTTACAGGAGACACTGAGACTATCTCAGAAACACTGCTTGGTCCCTCTGTTAAGCAAGATGCAAAACTAGGGTCCTCAGTTGCTGAGGTTGTGTCACACTCTCTGTTTAAGCTGTTGATATAAAATCAGCACACTTATTATTGATGGAAAGGAAAAATCATATTTGAATTCATTAAGAGTAAATATGGATGGAACAGAAAGGCCTAAAATAATAAGAAACTCTAATGAGAAAACATTTTGCTGAAATACTGACAACAGAAATTAAGGAAACAAATAGCAGTTTAAGAGTGAGGTTTTCTGATGGAAAACATCAAATTTTGTATTAGTCAAAGGCACAACATTCTGGGATACCCAGTTAAGTTAACGAGGTTGTATGTGTTCTTAGCAATGGTTGCATCATCAGAAATTTATTCACAAAAATACTTTCTGGGCCAACGATGCTTGCACAGTATTGCTGCTAAAATGTGTTGTTCAAATAATGACATGAACTATAATACTTGTAAACAGCCAATTGCTGTTTGGTGTTCAACAAGAAAGCAGACTTCATGTACTTAGTTTCTTCATACTTGGCTACCATTTCTTATGTTAACAAAGTCGTGCCCAGAACAGGAAGAAAGGCTGCACTCACTCATATCCATTCTCAAGCTGTCATGTGCAATTGAAGTCAAAATCCAGATATTTTTCACACCTTTCCAAGCACCATTAAGTATTTTACAGAACCATTTCTACAGAAAGGTTTATTCATATACAGTATACAGCATAAGCATCACTAATTCTAAGGAACTATAATTTTACCAAATAAACCTTTAAATATAAATAATAATTCAAAGAGATGCCTGGGGAAAATGAGGATACAATTCTGAAGTATATCTATTATCTTGACTGAATTTTCAGGCTATCACATTGAAATTACAATTAAACAGCAATTTTTCCATATTTTTCAGGTCTTAATTTTTCTTTCTTAAAAACCAGACTTCAGTAGACCCATAAGAAGTCAAGTACAGAAGCCTAAACTCACTACAACTTAACAGCACCTAACTATTGGTTTACCTCTACAATAGGTACCACAATGTATCTGTTAGTTTTTGAAAGAATAAACTGAGGACTGCAAAATGGACCCTAATTAGGTTCTAACAGAGACCTAAAAGTTAAGGTGCTCAAAATCACTCTGTGTGTTGGGTGAATGCATCTCATTCATCTTCTGTCTACTTTAGTTTCTCAGCTATCATTTGGTTAGTTGAAACAAATTACAGGTAACTTCTCAAAGGAATTTTGCTTTAAAGAAAAATGGCACCCATATTTTGCAAAACTAAAAGTGAAGACTATCCACAATATTCAAATGCAGCCCAGTTTCAAGATAAATGCAGAACTCTAAAATTAACAATGACATATCACATGAACTCCCAAAGTAAGTAATATACTTCCAGTATACCTAAGAGTAGATTTAACTAAAATAGCAGGGCTAGCGCAAAGTGCTCATTGCATGTCTTGTTTGCTGGACAAAACTATTCCTCTCAGCTGCCACCTGCATTATATAAATCATCTCTTCTTGGTTCATCTGGGATTGATTTCAACAATATGTCAAGTTTTCTTTTAATTGTTTCTATAGTTATTTTTAAATGCTTCTCTTTTTTCCTGGCAGTACACTGAATAATCATCCTAGTTTCCAGTTTTGGCTTTCATGTATCTTTGATTAATTTCCAGTATGTTCTATGGTATTCTTGACACCTTAACACAACTCTGTCTTCCCTGATGAGAGGCTTTCATGTTTAACACATTTTCTTTTAAACCTTCAATTCATTGCCATGTGTAGATTATCATGTCTTTTTCTTGTTTCTAAGCTATATAAAAGTAGTACTTTTAGCTTTTCCCTGTAGTCTATGTGTTCCAACCCCTCAATTTTGCTTGGGAAGAACTTCTGATTTCTCTCTGATATGTTATTTCCACGTGCTCCATTGGTGAACATATTAACACAGCAATATTCAACTATAAATGGCACATAACTTTTATTCATACTGAGTTATATGGATGACATGGAATAGGCTTTTTTTATACTGAATAGATTATGCCCTTGTACGACTAATTCCTTTAAAAATATCTTTATGTAAAGTATCCATTAATAACAGTCAATATAAAAGTGTCGCATTCATTTGTTAGGATGGTGGGGATGAAACCTAAATCGCTAGCCACTGCTGAAATACCTGCATTTGTAGCAAATTTCAGTCCAGTTAAAAGTTCTATTCATGTATCTTTAGTGTTTTTATCAATCTTCTAATGAATTTCTTTTATTACTTAAAAGGAAGGCTTTGTTGGTATCATTAACATGAAAAATGTTTACTCAAGACTTGGCCTCCTGAAGCATACCCCTTCCCCTCCAAATAAAGGGCCCTGGTGTTCAGGCGCAAAACACCTCTCTTGGTCCCTTACAACCACAACATCCTTTCTCACTCGTTTAACAAGTTTTTCGACTTTGTTTTTTATCTATTATCGGAATTAGAAAATTAAATTCATCTTCACAAATCTAGGTCTGAAGTAATAATCAGGAGAATAATTATTAAGCTAAAGTAATGAATCATGTTCTACGACTATTTTGTTTTATTAGTCAAAATACAGTAAAACAAGAAATAGAATCTAATGCATTTTGCCAGCTATGTATAACAAATTCATAACTCACGACTACAATCTCTAGACTCGTATTTCAAATATTACACAATCCAAAAATCTAAAAACTGATTTGTCCCAAACTAAGTGACTATATCACATAACCAAAACCCTACGTTAAAGTGCTAAATGTCAACCTTGACCTTGCTTTTAAAATCAACAAGTAAGTACAGCATTTTACCTGTTTGAAGAAGCCTCTGATGGAAGAGAACCTGGTGATGATGGTGGGCTGATGCTACTGGTGTTTTCTTGAGTAATAACAGGTGTGCCCCTCTGGCCCTCAGCCTTCTGTTCTAGATTGCCTAGAGGGCCAGCCAAGCCCGGCGCTGCTGCTGGGCCCTGACAAAAAATTTTCGCTTATCAATCTTCTAAAAAAAAAAATCTTAAAAGTATCATCTTACTAAAAGTTGCTAATGTTGAATGGGTGCCTTCCATGGCCAGTCACTCTTTTATTCACCAAGAAAAAATTATGTGAACTGGGTTGTAAACTGTAAACTGGTTTGCCTTACATACCCATGAACTGGAATTTTTTTGAAGTTTAATCCCATCAACATATCCATTTGCCCTCATGGTCTGTCACTAATTTCCAGTCTACATCTTCCCATTAAGTACAAATGCAGAGGCCTCAATCTCTCATCCTTCTGTCTTCTGATGTAGCCCTTTATGCTATTTTTCATTATCAAATCTAGCTTTCCTACTTTCTATTTCTTCCTCATGTTTATCAAAACTCTTATTCTTTTCATATATTCTTACCTGGATGAGTATGCACCTCAAATACAGTGATGACACAACAAATATGAAAAACACACTTCTTTAGCAGTCTAGAGCCTACTGTCATGTCTTGAAAATATGAAGGTGCATATGTAATGAGAGAAAAAATGCAAGGGAATAAAGCACATGCAAAATACATCAATACACAAGTAATTTTCTTACCAATTTGTTAATCTTTTCCAAGCATTCATTATATCCTTAGAACAACGATGAAGACTTCTCATGACAATATCCCCAAGGTCAATATAACAATAGGGCATTAGCTGAACAAAATTTCCCTAACAAATAGGCATATAACTATAAGGCTACCTCGCAAACGCGGGAGACAGCGACAAAGTATAAAAAAAAAAAAAAAAAAAAAAAAAAAAAAAAAAAAAAAAAAAACTATAAGGCATTAACAAAACACAATTTCCCTAAAAAAAAAAAAAAAAAGGGCCTAATTTGTAGACAAAAGTTTAATTTATTTGGAAGATACCCCCAGTGTCGAAATTTTTAAAAATTTGACCCAAGTATATGTAATGCTAACACAGATCAGTTCTGCAAGAAAGTCATTTCACCCCTCATCTACAGACATAAACAGCCCTATCGAAGACAATGTAATGCTCACCATTGTATATCAAAATAAAATAAAAAATCGTGAACCAACACCATACGAACAGAAAGATGCACAACACCAACAATAAGATGAGAGTATAACTTTATGTGCATAATAAACTGGCAAACTATAATGAGAGAGCTTATTTTCTTTGTACAGGTGATTAATATAATCAAATATCTACTTATTTATCGCTGCAGATTGGGTAGAAAGAATACTACCCACATATCTCCTGCATACCATAAAAGGTGACAAAAGTGGGGGTGAAGAGGCCTAGAAACTCTCCCCTCTAGCATCACTTTTTAGAGGTAGAAAAAGATGCAGGATCAAAATACCAATATTTTCCCTTGCAAGTTCAGTTCCTGGTGCTGCCTCAATAAGATGGGAAATGTGAGCGTACATCAAACAAAGAAAAATTGTCTATCTATCCTTCAATTTTCATAAATCCATTCTCTTTACCATGGGTCAAATGAAATGTATAGAAAAAAAAAAGACAATTTTTTGCAATATTTCTGCAGAATGGGTGCATCCAATTCCAGCCACACACAATGATCAGGAATACCTAATTTCCTAAGGAAGATTTGCAACCCAACTATCATAAATCTGATCTCTTTTCAAATCATGTGCGGTTAGAGAAGGACATTTTGTGTGAAATATTTCTGCGGAACTGGTGTATCTAATTCCAGCCACAAAGAACCAAAATGATCTCCAAGGAGGATTTGTTATCTCGCTATCTTATATTCAAATCTATACTTCATCTTTTTTACTTTAGCTGAGACAGCATGGGTAAGTGAGGCCCTATTCTAAGCCATCTCATTAATGTGGTGGGATTAAGTTGTTAGTGACTGAGACACTTGGTGTCCAGGCATTACAGAAAAAGAGTGCAAGTGACTGGGAGATGAACATGAGAAAGCAACAAATCAAGAGGAAGGTGCGAGAATTGGAAAAGAAGGCAAATGAGAGGTGAGGTGAGTATCTGGTGCAGGGATAGAATAAAAGGCACAGGAAAGTTGAGGTGAGTATCATTAAAGTTCAGGGAGAATAAAAGAATGTTTTGGAAGGAGTTTAATGGTGTGAAAAAACTAGAAAACAAATCAGAACAATAGAAGAGGGCAAACCTGGAAGAAGTAACAGGCAGAGATGAGGTGAAGAGGAAACAGTGAATACTTGGAAAGCTTGTTAAATGTGTGATAACAGGGTGGCATACGTGGAGAGTTTGGGTTAAGGAGGTATCCAAAGTAAGAGTCAGAGCAAGTGGTTTGACTAAATGAGAAAAGGGGATGAAAGCCCTGCATAAGATGAAATGTGGCAAAGTAACTGGAGTGGATGTTACTGTAGATGAATTTCTTGGGAACGGAAGTACCTAGTGATTACATGGTTCATTCTTTGGGGGTCTTCACCCCCACAGCCCAAGATGGGTCCAGGCTGCTGAATTTGGTTGTAGGTCGACCAAGATGTTGGAAGTTGCAGTGCCATGATGAGTCCAGGCTGTTAGCTTGGGTTGTTAGTTGACCAAGCTGTTGGAAACAGCAGTCCTTTGGCCTACGTAGCCCCCAAAGACTGGCTGGTCTAGTACACCTGTCCAGTGCACTCCAATATTTCTCTATTTTGCATCTCTTTTCTGTTGGTAACTGGCAACATGTTGAAGAGTCTTGGGCCCTCAATGGTTAAGGTGTTCTCTCTTTTTGTGCACAGTGCATTTTTGAATATCAGAGGTAGTACTTTGCAGTCTTCAGGATTTTCCAGGTATAGATGATGAAATACCTCTCATGTCTGCACTCCATGGAGTATAGCCTCAGAGATTTCAGCTATTTCCAGTTAGGTCCTTTACCTTATTAATATGGGCCATGCTTTGTAGGGTGATGTGAAGATTAAACAATATTCAATTTGATAAAAGAAATAGCACTCTGAATGGTATCAACACTGGAGTTTCCCTCTTGTCTTGAAAGTCTGCAGGATCCAGCCTGCCATCCTTTCACATGAGGCAACCATCAATTTGCTATGTTCACTAAAGTTTTGGAAATTATTTCTCCAAGGTCTTTTACATTATTTAACTCATTTATGATCATGCCTGTGTCTGTCCGATATTCTATGTTGTTTCTGATTTCTTTATTTTTCTCATCCCTGAGGAGTTGAAACTTATCTCCATTGAAAAGCATGTTGTTCTTGGCTCCCTTGTTAAAGACTTTGCTTAAGTCTAGTTGGAGTCTTTCCACATCTTCAACTGATGTGATTTCCATAATTATTGTTGTGTCAAGCCTGATACACTCTCAGCAGTAAAGAGGAAATGGTAGTGACATGGATGAGTGGCAAGATTCATTGTCAATGGTGGAGAGGCAGGGTAGTGTCATGACACAGGTGAGTGGCAAGCCTGGTACACTGACAGTAGTGGAAAGGCAAGGTAGTGGCTTGATACAGGCATGTGACAAGCCTGATACACTGTCAGTAGTGGAGAGGTAGGGTAGCAGCATGACACAGGCAAGTGGCAAACCTGATACACAGTCAGTGGTGGAGAGGTAGGCTAGTGGCATGACATCAGCAAGTGGCAAGCCTGATGCACCATCAATCAATTAAGTGCCATGACAAACTCACCAGTTTAGTCAGGGGCATTATCACATCCTTCCACTCCTCCAGTAAACATGACAACATTCCCAACCCAACAAATATGATGCACAACATACAAAAAAAAGTTTTCATAAGAGATTAAAAAAAACATGCACAAGTGGTCCTCATAATGAATGGAGGTGGGGGGGGGGGGGGGGGGGGGATACTTGTGTTGTTCATTGATTTGTTGGGATTTTCAGTGTAAGTTTGAATCACAGTGAGGTACCTGAGGATTGGCAGAGAGCCTGTACAGAGCCACTGCATAAAGGCAAGGGTGACAGAGTGATCAAATTACAGAGGTATACGTTTATGGAGTGTTCCTGGTAAGTTGTATGGAAAACTGGCAATTAAGAGGGTGATGGTGTGTACAGTGCATCAAACTGGGGAGGAAAAATGAGGTTTCAGGAGTACTTGGGGATGTGTGAATCAGGAGTTTGCTTTGAAGAATGTTTGCCGGGAATACTTAAAAGAAACAAAGGGATTTGTAAGTGGCGTTTAAGGATATGAGTCAGCACATGATAAGGTTGTAGAATTTATAAAAACATGAAGTATATCTTTTCTTTTCTTTTAAACTATTTGCCATTTCCCGCATTAGCGAGGTAGCGTTAAGAACAGAGGACTGGGCCTTTAAATCACCTGGCCCCCTCTGTTCCTTCTTTTGGAAAAAAAAAAAAAAAAAAAAAAAATGAGAGGGGAGGATTTCCAGCCCCCCACTCCCTCCCCTTTTAGTCGCCTTCTACGACACGCAGGGAATACGTGGGAAGTATTCTTAATCCCCTATCCCCAGGGGGAAAGTATATCTATATAGAAAACAAAGATCAGTTCAATACAGACATAAAATCTTATCTCCATTTTCTTGATCAAATTAACAATTCATAACACCAAGCATGTTAGGAAGCTGTATCAAAACTTTTTAATGCAGTTCTAGTCACAATAAACACTACTCTAAGGGAACACATTATTACATACACACAGCAATAAACAATAATACCAAAATTAAGGAATACTAAGAGGTTTCTTATAACAAATTTGCTTTGAAATTCACCACTGCATTAAGTTCATGCTTATATAATGGATACCACTTAGCAAACTGGGCACAGGTTAATGAACAAACAGAATGCATATATAAATGTATGAAAAAACAAATAAACATAAAAGACAGTAACAAGACCAATATGTCCATAAGATAAGAGCAATTAATCTACAAGCTAAAATGCATGTAAAATCATATATGAAAATTAATGTTTGAAATAAAAAGAAGTAATAACACTATGATGCATGACAAAGCAGCAGTCAATATTTCAAAGATTTCAATTTGTTCTTATAAGTTATCACTGTCTAACTACATCAAACAAAAAGATAATGAGAGCAATAATAATGTGTCTAAACAAATGTTGGATAACTCTGAACAAATGTTGGATATCATTAAAAAAATTCATGTTATCAGCATATATTCAATATTTCAACTGTTCCCTTATCTTGGAGAATGCAAACTCCTTTAGTTGTTTAATTTAGTTCTAGAAAAAACAATGGAAATAAAAAATCTAAGTCAATGGCTGCTGCTTTGGCCATGAAACCAAACTGATTTAATAGAATGCCACAAAAATGTACAACACATCCATAATCTCCAACCTTCTTCTTTTGTCCAGGGTCTACTTTACTAGCAGACTGGCTACCCTGGAAGAAAAAGTCATTATGCTTTAGTACATACTATGCAACATCATCATTTAGTTAATAAAATCATGTGGCACCTATTACTGATGATAACCTACATCTTAAAGAGTAAATACCTATGATTAAAGCATAAAAGATGTTTGGCATTCTTAATAGTAGCATACGATATTAAAAAATAATCACTACCATTTATTAGACATATCGCCGACAAATCCCTTAAAATCTTCACCAAATTCCAGGAGGATGCTGTTTAAATTTAGTGCCAGTGCTCCTCGCATCCTTAGTATTACTTCAGTTTATCACAGATAAAAAATAAACTGCCTTTTCATTTCATGTAAAAGACTCTAGATTCTAGTTCTATTGACAAAAAAAAAAACAATAAGATTCTTCATCTATCGCCCGGTTAGTTGTCTACAGCCAGGAAAACCATGTGATCTATGGCTGTGGCCAACAAGTTATTACTTCAAAAATATAGAACTGGATGAATGTATAGCAAAGAACACAATCATATGTGTATACCTGGTATGGTCATATACTTATTAAAAAATACCTACAAAACTAGTCATCAATGCAATCCGGCGGAGGAAGTATAAAGCGTCTGCTTAGCTGGTCCCGACACTGGGGTCAGGGGCCACGTAATCAAACCTCACCAATAACCCTTATGCTATACGCCATTTGCATTAAACACAAAACAATAAACAAATCTTGACCACTTCTCTACATGAAATAATTGTTCAGTACATTTCCTGGTCATTACACATGAAATAATAAGGCCTTGTAAGCACCTGAGTGGCCAGGACGGTGACGCAATCTCCTCCCCAGGACTCAGCAGTTGGGCTTTGTTTACATGGCTTGACAGCTAACAGAAAACGGCAGCTTGGAAAACGTGAAGAAAACGAAGCATCTCCAGGAACTATTATATTACCATGAACAAGTCACTATACCTTGTTTTGTACATTTATTTACATATGGAATTATCAGTAGCACGATATGGATACAAATATTT
This sequence comes from Panulirus ornatus, assembly GCF_036320965.1. Classification (NCBI taxonomy): domain Eukaryota; kingdom Metazoa; phylum Arthropoda; class Malacostraca; order Decapoda; family Palinuridae; genus Panulirus; species Panulirus ornatus. Next base: position 14,502,665 of record NC_092229.1, read on the forward strand.
AATAGAAAATGTAGATGGAAATCATACCCACTAAGTTTATTTACCTGAATGAGATTCCGCAGGAAGTTCATGGTGGAGTGATTTTGGCAGTCGTCGTGATTTCTTTAAATAAACACTGCCATCATAAGAGTTTCTAGCTCTTCATGTTAATTTGTAGAATGATGTCCTGTTTACATATGTATGTCACCCGCATTTCATTTTTTTCATATTATTTGGTCATTACATAGCTCCTGAAACTGCACATGAAAATACACCAAAACTAATAAATATTTTTCCCCCACACACAAAACAATATCTGCTCTTGTGCTAGCAATGAAGAGTGTTCCTTATGCTTCCAGTGATGTGTATTTTCCTTCTCGAGATGATTAAATGGAAGAAAATGTGTGACGTATGTATGACGCATGTTGCAGGAATTCTCTTCTATACGATAAAGACGTAGTGGCCATTAAATCTAAGGACATAAACACTAGAAATAATTTCTTACAATGCAAGATATCTGGTCAGAATGTTGTCTATAATACTCAATTTGTGGTTGTTTGAAACACATTATTGTATTCACATTTCAAAATGATGTACACAACGGCAAAGAAAAAAGGTATCTACACAATTCTTATGTTAAACAATATGACCCCACGGACGAAGGCTTTTGAGAAATGCCCGTTGGCCTAGCCTTACACTGGTAGCCCTGCTTTCATGACATTGTAATATATCATTTCCTAAAGATATTTCGTGTCATTTGCCATAATCAAACTTATACTGATTTCATATTCCGATGGAGATATGTATAACGTGGGGCTACCATAATTATTAGAAAAATGTCTCACATTCACGCTTACCAACCCTATCCAGACAGCATGAATCCTATCGATCATTTCGAAATTCACCAGACCCATCTGGAACGATACTTATTTTTGTACCTGGCGTATAACAATTAACTGTTGTAACAAGGATAACTTGGCAATTTCACTTGAATTAGAAATCAAAGAAGAACGTGGTGGATGGAAGTCTACAAGTAACATAAAGGGAATACCAAGAGTACAGTTGAAAGCATCTCAGTCAGTCTCACACACACGATCTGTCAGCCTTATGTCTCAGTACGGCTATCAAAGTTCTTTAACTAATCACATTAACAAAACTAATGTCACGTTTGCTGTACCATCTCTGTTGGCAAACAACCAACAATTCTACCCTGTCAATGATGGAATCGAACACCTAAAATCATTCGTGTACTTTATTGTTTTCATACAGTTAACCATGAATTTTACCCCCTCCCCCCTCCATTAGTTAGTTTAAGAAGTCCCCTTGCATAAATAATCGCTCAAGTAGTTTCGTTTAGGATAACTGTCAGTTAGAGGTGTAGTGGGCCCCGGGCCAGTCAAAGAGGCACTGAGGGCCTGCATACCTCCCCAGCGGGCTAGGCTTCGGGGCCTGGCTTCCCTCCAGCTCTCCCTCCCCACTACACTCCCCCAATTCATCCCCCGATCTTCAGCTGTACTCACTTTCTGCTCCCCCTCTGCTTCTCTGATCCCTACGTATTAACACCAGTTACATCGCCATATTGCATCATACGAGCCGCGTCATACGCCAGCAACGACCCATTACTCCCGCACCCTCCCATCCCCTGACGTACCGCATTACTCCTTCACCCCAACCCCTCAAACACACTTTCTCCCTCCTCACTGCAACCCAAACTTCCTGGTGTACCCACTTACACCTACTCGACTCAAGCTGTACATCTTACGATGGCAGACATGGTTCCTCTAACTTCCACAGGTCGGTATGTAACCAAGGTACGCTGTTACTTCTTTCCTTAATTTGGCCGACAGGCTGTGTCCCGTATGCCTACGTATATTCCACAACTTTGATGGCGTGGCACACCTTGAAAAGCGTTGATCCAGGCCTTATCACAGATTTCCTCACCAAGCACTCCATCATTGCCGTAGGCAATGTATTAATGTTTTAGCTCCAGACGTTTACATTACCTTCCCAATGTACTTGGGCACTTTTTCCCCACGATGGATAATATTTCGGTGGAGATTTTCCTTGCCTGTCGAACAAATTAATTAGCAATTTTTGAATGAAGACTGTAAACCACACTTTCCAGTATTATCAATATAATATTTCCAGTTTGTGTTTTCGGGAGTACAACTTCAAAGCTCCGAGTCTTTCCCAAACAGTTTAGACGTTTAAGTTACTGCGGACTGCGAAAAACCTCGGCACATTTTCTAATTCGTCAGTTTCACCCGCATTCAGGGATGTGTTGGCAACACGTTAACAGTCTTAGTCTAGTCTTCAACTGTGTCATCATCTGTTTTACCTCTGTCATCCGGAAGGTCCACCCCACTAGCCTGCCATCATTTCTGTAGATGCAACGGTTGCCATGACGTGTTTGCTAAAATTATGTTCATGATTCATAAACACTGTATTTGCTAAAATCATGTTCATGATTCATAAACACTACCAGTTACTCTAATTTTATATTCCCCTCAAAAAAAAAAGTGTCCAGTTATTCTGTAGGATACTCTAATTATCAATGTACCCCATTATGATGCACGGGAAACATATCTCCCTTGAAACAGCATAAAAAATTTCATGTTCTAATGATATATTTACGTCTGCATTATACCTTTCCTATAAGTACGAGATTATCATACTCATTCGAGTACAATCAGGAAATGATACTGAACTGTGATTTGTGTCTACGTGCACGTAAATCACATGCATGAGACACAGTAAAGGCAGAAATACAGTTCCCCTGGGTAAAAGATGTTTCCCGTCATGCACCACAAGTCCTCCGTTTCACGTACCATGACTGTTCAGCAGGAAGGTGGAGATCCAAATTCCCCCTTGGCTAGTTTTATTTCCAATTCAACGCATTTTATGCGTTACGACACCACCCAACGGTCACAGTATTCAAAGATTTCGACACAGTTTGTACATTACAATGAGGCATTTTGTAATCCAGCTACCTAAAACCATGTTGCCCGGGGTCAGGTCGACTGCCTTTGCGTCATTCAATTCTAATCCTTGGACTTTTACAGATAATTTATAAATGTGATATCAAGTCTACTGGTTCTTGTATGGATCGGCTGGGAAGTGAGGGCTACTGGCTCCTATGGAGTGGGGCTGTGCAAGGCGGTGGTAAAACTTCGTGGACTTACACCATAGTATGAGTTCTCTCTCCAGATAATATTAAGTGTCCGAGGAAAACAATGTTTTGTGACTTTATAAAATCAATAACATTCAGTGTCCGAGGAAAACAATGTTTTGTGACTTTATAAAATCAGAGTAGCAAGAGTCTGGTCTCGAAGCAGACTGCACGGGCGTGCTATTAATGGACCTGTCGGTGCCCTTTGGTGGGGCGACACCCCCTGCTAGTGTAACAAGAGGTCTTTATGATCCACTGGGACAAAGATGTTCAAGTTGAACTTCTTAAAATTACTTCAAATATTGCGTTGCCCACTATTTTGAAAATGGATCTTTGTTTTTCTTTTCCATGTGTTTTACATCTTTTTTTTTTTTTGGCGTCAGCTGGAAGTCTGCCTTACTTCCTTAAAACAGGTTTGTTTTCCTTTGCCGAGCTACCGGCATAAGATGATTGGATGAAATGTTGACGCTGTCATCGGCTAATCTAATGTGCAGCCCAAGCTCATCCTGTCAGACGCAGCACGAAGGGCCAAAAAGGGTGTTTGTCAGACCCCAGCGGCTTTCAGTCTTTCCATATATAGTAAACTCACTCACCAGATGCAAAAAGTTGACAAATACTCAACATTTCTAGTACATACTGTCATTATGAAAGCGTTGTGTCACCTCTAGCCGAGTGTGAAGGACTTCGACTCATGCTGCCAGTCTCCCATAAAGCGGGCGCCGCCCTACGTCAACTAGAGCCCTCATACATTTCTTTACTCACTGGTGTGTGGATGGTGCCTGTCTGGGTTACTTCTAGTACATTCATAGCCACAAGGGGTGGTCGGGCGTCCCCTTCGACTTCTGCCACCATGATTAAAACTTACAATATAACATCTAATAAACAAACACTTGCGCCTTCTAAATTTCTTGAAAAAAAAAAAAAGTTATTCGTAGCATATCAAAATGGTCGATAACCGTGCGAATTACCCACATAACCCACCCTCCCCCACCCTCCACTATCCACATCGGTTAGGTCGCTGAACACAACAAAAATGCTTCTCCTCCATTACGAGCACTCCCTTGGGAAGTCCTGGCTACGGGTTTCCTCTGTGGTCTGTCTTTCCAGACATTCTTGTGTTTTGCCACTCAGGAGTGACCACCACTGTATCGCAGACGGTTGTTTGTTTCTTCCCACTGTATGTATACCTTTACTACAGTCTAAATTCTCTGGATCCACCCTCAGGATGAAGTGTGTGACGTGTCCATGTTCACTTCGAGTAGGGAGTAATATCGAGGTAATGATTATCATGTCTACATCATCAATGAAAATCAGGTCGACCGTAACACTTGTCAATCTGTCTCTTTCTGTTATCAGGTGGCTAAGATCAAGTCTGCTACATACATACAAGAGTTTCCTGTCGTGGAACTGTTCGTCTGTATAACTTCCGGTTATCAGCGAGACTCAGGCTTCTCAACCTGAGATTTCAAGTTTATATCCACTTTTTTTGCATCTAGTCGGAAAAACTTACAATATGAAACTATGTAATGTATGTAATGAAATACCCATTATGAATTTTAACATCATACGTGTAATATCAACCCTCTTGGGTCTGACTAAGATCCTTTGTGAGCCCTGTAATCCTTTCGCGCTACCGCTCACAGAATGAGCAATGGGGCGCACAATAATTTTACCGGGGTTACCGGCAGAAATTCAATTCAACATTCATCGTGGGTGTAGTGGGCTGACATTAGATGGAAGGACTACAGTCCCAGTCACTACTAAACTTCCAAACTTGAAAAGACTTCACGACTAGGCTTCCAAACTTAAAAAGGTTTCACGACTAGGCTTCCAAAACGTAAAAAAAAGATTCCATATTCCTTAACTGTTCAGCAAATGCCTCTGGTTTCGTATCTGTTGCCTTACAAATTTTGGCAGTAACTACGTTAACAATACAACAATGCCTACGTTATATGCAAGTTTGCAGAGTGCAGTTGTACTGCCCAACATTTTGTTACTGGTGCTGACACATCAATATTGACTGCAATTCATGATCCAAACCGTAATGTCCATGTAATATCTTATTATGTTTCCATGAAGGCTGCACACCAATAAATGTGAGATAAACAAACGGAAAAAAAATAACTGAAGTGTGTGTGTGTGTGTGTACAACGAACCACAGCACCATGTAATTTAATGAACAAAAAAATGACTAGTTAATGTACATGGAAGGTGAGGAAGATGAGCAGCCCAGCTAATTGCCAACCGATAACCTGAAATTCTGAGACAGTATCCTCTTTACGCACCTTGCAGACGAGTTTACTATATATGGAAAGACCACGTTCAAGCGATGAACCAGCTTCGTTGGATCAAATGTTAAAATCATGTGCTCACTCGGGTTTAATAAAGACTCTTTGTGACCAGTGTAATCCTTCTGCACTCTCGCTCACAGGTCGAGTAGCTGACCGCCACAATAATCCAGCCAGTCATTAATAGCGGGAATAACGAGAGAGAGAGAGAGAGAGAGAGAGAGAGAGAGAGAGAGAGAGAGAGAGAGAGAGAGAGAGAGAGAGAGAGAGAGAGAGAGACTAAGTTGAGGAGGCTGGCCTGCTACGCTTCACCTAACACATCCTCAATTTGGCTAACCTTTGAACACTCACCCTCCTCTTACCAGTACTCATAAGCAACACATTACACAACAACGAATTTTGCAATACGAATGCGCTAAAATCTCAGGGGTCTCATGTTATATATTTTTCTTTCCATTGCAATTTCATGTCTTCAGAACTATCCTTTTAATTACATGTTACTTCACGGAAATGGCTGCCTCCAGCTTGTCTGTGAAGCCAGATACAGGCATGTGAGCGTTACCTAGTAGAGGGTATCAAGTGAAGCGCCATGCACACCGCCCGCCTTCCGCCTCCTCCCGTTCACCATCATCGTGACCACGGCTGCTCCCACACTCAGTGGCATGGAACCAGAACTCCGGCAGACATTACCTACGCACAGTTCACACACACACACTCACATATACGCAGTTACGAAGGACCACTCACATGCCGGTCTCCACTTTGGTACTGATGCTATCTACAAAGACTATTTTCGGCAACTTGCAAACAGGTTATGCAAATGTAAGACTCCCTCAGAAGACTGTAGAGCATCGGGTCCGATGACTGATGGCGGATTAAACACCATTACCATAGAAGGAGATCCTCCACACTCATTATGACCAGAGGCTCCTATTAATGTCTTTGAATTTCCTTGTACCAAGATCTATACCCTACATTTACGCTCTAACTAATTTCGGCTAAAAGTTAAACATTAACAAGGAACAGAGGTAATAAATCACCCTACGAAAAACAATATACAATTTCTCGAAGGATACAAATATAACACAGGAGGCAATGGTACCTTCTACGCCATCAGCCAAAGAACAAGAAGCATCGGTAACCTACCATATGAACGCCAACTTGACGTCGCAACTTAACACTTGGGCATCGACGGGCATTTATAAACTAACCTAAAACTATCAAAGCTCCATTAACATCCGCAGGACACTGAAACGCCATAATCATAAACAGGAGAGTAAAAACAGGGAAGGTCCTCTGTAGGAACTAACAGAACGTGATGACACTTTCGTAAGCGGTGGTCAGAAAAAAATCTAGAAATCCTTGAAAACATTAGAGGGGAAACAAAAAAAATCTTATACGCATTAACATACGAGCCACTGCGTCTCCATGCAGATGAACACAGAACAAAAATGCGTATATAAAAAATCAAGATGGCATATGGGACGCCACAGTTACTGCGTACTTTACCGTCCAAGGCGAACAACCCTACGCAACAAAGAACATGTACTATATGCGACATATTACTAAACCTTAATTTTTCAAAGTCAGGGGACTATGCACCAGTTTAAATCAAGTTTATCTACACAAATACATGAATAGTGACAAAACCAAAGCCAAAACAAAAATCGTTGGAATGAATTGGCGAGGCTGTGTGTGGGATAAACACGGTCGCTCTCAATAGTAGCCATGTTGTAAATAAAACCACTCTCTCGCCACACCCATTACAGTGTTAGTAGACTCCACACAATCCGTCCATAAAGCGTTGTGGGGCATTACTTCCTCATTAATATTCACGGCAACATTTAAAAAGCATTTAGGCAGAGGAGTAAAACTGTGTGGGAAGGGTAACACGTAACAGCACATCGTTTCGTAAAGATAAAAGTTGCCTACTGACGCTTCACATTAGTCCATGAAAGATTCACAAATTAAATAACACATTCTATTGAATTACTTAATCATTACTATACGTAGCAACATTTTAAAAGAATGGTTAGCTATCAAGTTATGCGAAAACAAAGGGTGAATGTTGAGAGAAACCGCTGGGTCATGATGCAGTGTCTGAACCATGCGACGGATTCCCTGAAGACTGCATTCCAACACTTCAGTTCAGGAGAGAATTTCTTTCATCATATGAATGCTGGTTTTCAGCATGGAAATAAACATTTCTACTTCCTAAGGACGTCTAGGTGTGTTAGACACTGGAAAACGATGCTTAATACTGGACTTAAAATCCAAAAATTTTGATATCCATAAGTACCCCTTTGTTTTCTGAAGGAGATTTTCGAAGGAGTATAACAGTTTGTAGGTCAATACAGAGTTACGGTACGTGAAGACACATCAAAATCATACATACAGTTTGCTTCTAACAATGCTAGAATATGTAAACATTCACTAATGTCCACGATACTGGTACGAACGTATATTCCTAGTGGATGAAGAACAAAATTTTCAATTCAATCCATCAGAAACTGTGAAAAGAGTTCAATGTATGATAATTTTCGTAAAATTCATTCGTGGTTACCATATCTCGATATGAGAATTTGGAATATGTTGACAACAAACCGTAATTAATACTCTTAAAAAAATTAATTGCACAAATTATATTGTCTCATTTAGGAGGGACACAGTGGAGAGACTGCCTCCACAAACTACCCCGAGGTAGCAATTTATATATATTCTTAGGCATGAGCATTAAAACATAACTATGTTTCGTAAACAGTCAGACATCATTTAACGCACCTTCTCATGTACCAAGTGTACAAAAAAACAAAAACGAAGCGTTCATAAACACTCGACGACTCTTACGCACACACGACCAACAACCAGCAACAGAATATCAACGCGATTCCGTAGACAGACACCTCTGAGGGGCACCTCAGCCCCGCGCGAGCACAAACACATCGGCTGGCTCGCCTCCGCCTCAGCCCACCAGTGACAACTGAATCTCCTCCCCACTACATCAACCAGCGGGAGACAGTCCACACCGATACGTCAGTCAATCGCCCCAGGGGAAAACAGCTGGTATGTAGAGTATCGCGCTTCGTTAAATGAAACCGATTTCCCAATGGCGCTGCACTGAACATCCCTCACGGGTGTGCATGCCACCCGACCGTTCAAATGTTTATGCCAGGACAACTTCACATCATAGCATAACTACACGTGCTAAATATGCATCATGCACATTAAATCATACATAGCGTTATCATTCTACACCGAATCATTCGCATAATCCAATCCAAACGAAGCAAATATTACAACTTAACTTCCGCGTATTATGTAGCCTAGAGCCACGGTACAGTGTCGTAACGGTGTCGTATACCATACGCTGCAAATCGATGGCAAGAATGGACAGAGAACATCATAACACTATTAGTACAATGTACATCTTGACCTTCGAGCTATACAATGGCCATTGTGACGTCATCATTACACACTGTACACCACTGCATCCCTATCCTACAAGGCACTCTGTATCATCGCCACTGTACAATGTACCATCAGAGGATCATCATGTACGTACTGTTCATCACTGCATCATTGCTAATATTACAATGTACACCACAAAGTCATTTAGTGTGTGTACACCATAGCATTCTTGTGTACCGATCACCTAGGTTAATCATTAGACACAAAACTGAGTGACATTATCATAAGTTGTTCTAGCATCATCAAATACTGTATCTGCTCTCCAAATCATTGGAATATTTACTGTATATCACGCCTTCATTATGTACTATCAACATAAACCTCACTATTATACCACCCTTATATACTGTCTATTATGCCTCCATTACCCAGTGTGTGTTATCACTGCACACCCACCAACATGATATCATTATAATGTGTTTATCTTGACACCCAGAGAACCACACATCACGACCAATCTGACGGCCTCACAGACAGTCTCCTTGAAGAGCTCCATACACTGTTTCCTGTCTCACAAAATCCCCTCTGAAACACAGTCTAGAGTCCTCTGTATCACACACAGTCACCTCTTATGGCCATATCCAGAGATCACGACGAGCATCGTCAACCAATTCAATTTCAATTTTTACAAATTCATTCTTAAGAGACACAGGCACTCCGGCCACAATACAGTGAGTTGCCTGTGGCCGGAAACCCCTCTTCCCTTAAGGGCCGGAGGGAGGTCGTCTCCTGAAGACCCACTGGGGGAGGAACCCTCCCTGAGGGCTACACACAGACTTTCTCTTGGTGATGCGAGAGCAGACTGCAGTGTGAGGACCACACAAAAGATCCTCCTCTGGGCACGCCGACCGGAGGACACAGGGACAGCCTCTTCTGTGGATGAGATGGAGTCTTCTGATGGCCACAGTGAGGCTCCCACCTCAGGCCAGCAAGGAGATACTTCAAAGAATCACGAAAAAAAAAAAAAGAATTTCCTCTGAGGGCCAGTCATACAGGGACCTCAAACAGTCTCATCTGGGAGGACCACTCGAAAAGTCCCCGTCGGGTTCATGTGGACGGTCTTCTCTGGGGACCACAAGGACAGTCCCCCTCGGGGGACACGTCGTCTTCATTAAATGCCCCGAAGTATCATGATGGAGAGGCACGGGCGAGCGTGGTAAGATCCTACTCAGGTCGGCAGGTCGTGCTCCGACTGTCCATCCGCATCACATTCATGGTAATCAGCTGTGACTGAGGCACGTGCAGAGACCCACAAATCACTAGGAGGGTCACCAAATGGGTTCAGGTGGTGATGAAGACCGGTGAGGTGAGGAGGAGGGTCCAGTACGGGTCCCGCGACACCAGGCAAGAAACTGGGGCCCCCCTGGCAGCAGCAGCAACAGCACCTTGCAACCAGTGCCAACCAGAGTGCCCCAACACTGGGCCCTCTGGCATGCGACCGTTCAACTACCACCAACACCAACACACAAAACTTTACCCCTCGTCTCCGTCGCCATCAACTTCTAAACTTTCAACCAACTACTTCAATCCGGTGAGTATGTTCGGGAAACTTGTGCAGCCTACATATTAATGTCTTGATTCCCCACCACAAGGGAGTGGTGGACGCAGATGCCACGGTGTCTGCCAAAGACGCAGTAAACTGCGACAGGTACGGGAGTCCGGACCTCCTGATATGACTACTATGAAGGAACGTAATATTTTATGAGTACTTACGACGTATAGAAGTTTCATTCTTACTTTACTAATGTGTCGTGTGGCAGAGAGACAAACCACTTAGTACACCTAATCTTACACACGATTCCTTAAGGATGCAAGATTTTCTTATCTTCTCTTAGAATATAATTAAATAGAATAAAATGAAACATAAATGAAGATGACATCCGAGAATTCAGCTGAACCCCATCCAACACACTACCAGCCTTCAGTCATACCTTCAAATGCCTCTTATCGACTCTTGACCTCAAGCAACATCCTCATCCACACACAACAAACATTTGTGTTATTTCAAAATATAACCTTCACGATGATCACCAAAACAACACCCTGGCCAACACAGGGATCACGTTCACCACCATACCAAGATAACCACCAGCTGGTGGGATGGTTCACACACCTGGCATACCACTAGCGATGCGTCACCAAGCTGGGCATGCCACTAGTGATGCGTCACCAGAAGAGACATACCACTACTGATGCGTCACTAAGCTAGCCACACCATTTATGATGCGTCATCAAGAGAGGCATACCATTAGCGATGCGTCACCAAATGAAACATACCACTGCTGAAGCGTCACCAAGTTGGGCATACGCTTAATGATGCGCCATCAACCTGGTATGCGTCACCAAGCAGGCATACCACTACTGGCGCGTCACCAAGTTGGGCACACCACTACTGGCCGGGTCACCAAGCAGGCGCACCACTACTGGCGCGTCACCAAGTTGGACATGCCACTACTTGCCGGGTCACCAAGCTGGGCATACCACTACTGGCGCGTCACCAAGTTGGGCATACCACCACTAGTGCGTCACCAAGCAACAGTGCCAGAATGTATCAACCTCTCCTCTTCCTCACATGACAACCTCATGATGTTTATCATTCGGAAAAAGCCTTACACAAACAAATGAATATATTTCTTAAATTCCCTTAAGCTCCTATACCGTTCTTCCATTTTCTAAACATCTGTCCCACCTCTTTCATGGTTCTCCATAATCATCTTGACGGCAATGTTAGAATAAGGGTCTCCCCCGCTCCCCAAGCCCACGGACGAAATGGTCGACAATCTCATACTCTGAGGAAGATCTTAGTACTAAGCTACCCGGGGTAGCGATATGCTTGCCTTTAAACCGCTCCTGCCCAAAGAATGTGGCATTCAGTGTGCATTCCTGGTGGGCCGAGTCTGCCAAATACAAAATGATCTGGTTAAGATATTCGCCTACTGCTACTCCTCATCACAGTCTTGGCATGACGTGTTCAAAGGAACATATGCGTGATGACTGAACCCAGTGTCACAGTCCTTAACTTCCACAGGAGGTTGTGAAAATCAAAACATCCTATCCATACCAGACGTGTATACATAAATGTAACAAATCCACTCCTTTTAGAGTAACTGTGCTGAGAATCAGAGTTCCTGGAAAGCATTTGCGAATTTCATCTCGATGGCTGTTTCGTACATTTGACATCATAATGGGACCCCGAGTCGTTTGTAAAGGATCTATAAATGGTAGGTGCGGGTTGTGCAGCTGTCAGTCCGCAAGTGAGGTTAGTTGCAAAGGTCAGCTCGGATAGGTCGTCAAGATGAAGTAGCTTCTCATGATCTGACTCCTTCAACTTGCCCGTCGCAAATATTTCACAACGAAATTTTCGGCACAATATGTAATGTCTAAGAACAACATTCAAAAGACATAATATAAATTATGTTTCCCTACCATGAAGTAAATATAACAAATTCTAAAGGAAAGTTCCTCTTTCACTAAGACACACCACAGAAGGTATACGAAGGCGTCAGCGAATTCCAAGATTAGCTAACTTAGTCCACGAGAGTACCGATGCTTGAAGCTACATTATGTAAACATAACAAAATATACAATCTTAAATTACCTTCAGTTTCAAAACTAAAATATTCAGAAATCCCTTACTATGAGGATTAAATACCATGATGGTATCCGAAATAACCTTTGAGAAAGCAAAAATCGAAGCGACAATTTGATCACCAAGTACAAGGCTTTTCCAATGTGTAGTCCTACACAAATTGTGTTTCTTTTTCTTAAGGAAATGAAACTGACTGACAGGATGTTTCTCTAATTCTGAATTACGATATAAGAAGAGAAATGGGACACAAAAATGCTTACTGATCATTAAACAATTTAGCGTAGGAACTTTCGCATGACTCTACTTCCCTTGAGACAGACGGTACGAATTTTCGGAATAATGACAAGACTTGACTCTTCCAAGGTGTGGCCAGCTGCCAAGTCCTCACACGGGGTCGTACCTTCATGCTCAGGGAAATAAATGACAGGTGAACTTATTTCAACTACTCGCATTACAGCCGCATGTTCAATATTTAATTAAAAGTGGATATTGAATTGTCCCATTAGAAACAATGTGACAATGTTTCTTTATTCTGATGCTCTCCAAAACCCATCATAAACTCTTGGCCTTTGTCCTGCAATTACTGCTCGCCTTGACTCAAGAGGTACTGAAATGTTAATATTTACTGTGCGCAATTTTTTTTCCGGGGGAAGACGTATCTTTACGGTGCAAGAAGGCAGTTTTTTTTCTGACCTTTATATATTTCTCATTCCTCTTACAAAAAAGAGCTCGATGCAACACCTCGCTCTCCCAAATGAACAATTGACGCAATTATGAAATAACACGAATGTGAACGCAGGTTATAACCAAAGGGATATCACATAATCGTTGCACTGCGGTACCCTCAAAAAATCTCCCAATTTTTCCATCGCCATTACCGTCAACACTAAATACTGCCACAGGTCGTTACGTGACGACCCCCCCTTTTGCCCCCCCAACACCGCCGCTAGGGCTGTGTCGGTCTGCATTCCAAACCCACCGAGTGAGCGAAAATAGCCATGTTTATGAATGAACTAAATATATCTTATGCTCTATTACGTGCATAGTGTTACGAACTGCTTCTTATTCATTATCTCATCCCGATACGAAGTCGGACCAAAATCAACCATATCGTTCTCACTGTTAAAGTTATGAGAAACACTCCGTGATCTTGCTGGCTGTATCAACCCCGCCTACAGCTTCCAACACCGGTAACAGTCATCTACAACTTGCCCCAAGAACATTCGTGACAAATTTTTACACATCGGTACACGTATTGTATCTTGGCTCTCTTGAATTACCCTTAAAACTTATAATGCGTCACGAGTGAATAGCAGTAAACATTAAACCGGACATGGACGAAAACGCTGATAATCTCATACACCGTCACTAGTACGCTGGCCTGCCAGTGTTCCCGTCTCATCGCGTGGACGAAGCCTACCTCAAACTTTAAGCCCCCCCTTTTTTTTTTTCGTGGCGAGTCATGTATAAGTGGGAGGTGGGTGACTACGTGGGCAGCCACTGTTATACGTGGTGCTCTGAGCTTTCCCCAACTTTAACCATTTCTTTTTTTTTTTTTTAAGATGAACAAGTACACACACACAAAAAAAAAAGACAAAGAGAAAAACTGGTTGAGTGGCGTGATGAAAGACGTCGTCTGCTTACTCCTATGGGGCTGACTGTCGTATGATCTTTACTTCGGAATGACGAAATTAGACCAAAACATAACCTTGAACATCGGCAATATAAACAAACGGACGAAGGGGTGAACGCACGCACGGACAGACGGCGGACGCTTGTACTATCCGTTGTTTCCGTTTCCCCAAACCATGAAAAATTCGTAACTAAATGAAATAATTTTCAGCGGAGCGCGATAACAAGGTTTGGCTGCAATTCGCGTTGTATCTAAAACAAATCCTAACACAATCAAATATGTTCAGCAGAGCCAAATGAACTTTTACCAAAACTGAAAAGTTGGAAATATTTTACATGCATGTTAAACGTGTACTGCATTACTTCTGGTTTGACGTCCGCCTACCACGCGATAAATAATCATAAAAATATATACACAGATTTTGATGGAGTAAAAAATGTTTCAACATGTCGCTTCCTAGAGAGAAAAAAAATCATGTCGCTTAATATCCAAAGAAAAATAAATATGCCTCTGTTCGTCTGTCGCTGACATGTCTGCGAACACTGTCTGGCCCTTCCTCCCACACAACCTACTGCCCAGCCAGCCATCCCCCAGCTGAATGACACACACTTGAAGGTACAGACCATCATCATCAGGACACCAACGACACTAAAACAACACGTTAACCCTTCGAACAAAACTATGATTTTCAGGTATAATGGCTTGACCTCTGACCAGACGATTAGGGGTCAAGTCTTAGGTCAAACCATCACATTCAAGGGGCCAAATTGTAGTGGTGGGGATGTTAACAACATAGCCTTCCTGTGCAGAAATATCCGCCTCCACCATCATAACTGACCAGCAACTGAGAGAATTAAACGTACGGAGAAAAAACCGCTTCCCACACGAAGCCTCTCAAACTTCACCATCTTCAAAACAACACCGACTCCATGCGTCAAAGTATTGCTAATGTAGCAGAACAATACGCGCTCTGATGATAACACGGCTGGACCTCCATAAACAACCCTATGATAGTTTACTACGTGTTTACAAAACGAGTACACGTCTCACACCCACCCCCATCTCTATCCAGGAAGTACCGATCGTCTGAAGATCCTTGTTATGGTAATGGAAGTCTCAAGGTTCCCCTGGAGGACCGAGCGGTCGCACGTGCGTGACAATAATGCTAGACGGGTGACGTCACGCACCACAAACGCACCCACATCAGCCACCAGATGGCAGCTACTGCTACATGACCCAGCCCTGCCCACTCATGAACGTTGTTCATGTTCTATAATGGGAAATAAAACATTACACCTAATGTGAATTACGAGAACTTTCGTTACAACCAGTTTTCACTAAAAGTAAAAACATGGAAATTAGCAAGGTCCAGAACTCTTAAGCAAGTTCTGTAGGCACTTTCAAACTCCGCAAGACCTTTTAAATGAACCTAAAATGTTTACAATATCTCCCATTAAACTTACATCCCTACAGTTCCCAGATATCCCAAACAAATTAAATGAAACCTCAGCATTTCGAGATATCCCTTTGTTTCTACTGGGAACAAAACAAGCCTATGACGATGTTCCGCCTCAGTGATAGCCATAAACCTAAATTCGAGAACACAGGCGAGGCCAGGCACTCGATATCTGATCGACCTACAAATGGACAAGCCAGGCACAGTCACACACACCAATTAAGGTTAGATTCTCTCTGACGTTTTATAAACAATTATACGCTCTATATGAGCCATTCCCCCAGTACTATGTTTCTCTTGCTCTCAATTCCATTACAAAATCCCGCCCTTATATTTATAACCATGGGGCGTAACCAAGGCTTATTTTTCCCGTAATAACAGTTTTTGACGAATTGAATCTAAATTCTATAGATCTGAAATGCTGGCTTGATCAGTACCGTAATGTTAGCAATATAATGTGGCTGGGAGACAAAAGGAACCGACCTTCACTTTTTTTTTATCATGTAATCCTGAAAACACTTCAAAACTACCTGGAGGATAATGTTCAGTGACCCATTGTTCCGGTGTCCTTCGTTCTTAACCCACGGGACCAAATGGGTGTGAACTTTGAGCAGGTACACACACACACACACACACACACACGTACGACGGAAACCTTGCCCTCTGAATCACAGACAAACAATGTACCGGCGGCTTCCTGTAGCACAGACCAGGGAGGAAGGTGAGGCCGGGTCAGGTGGATGGCTGGCTTGACGCTAGCAATGATCCCCAGACCCTTCGTGCCTGACACTTTTGATCCCAGACTCAAAAGTTTCAGGTATCAGTTCAGTACAAACTAGAATGAACTGTTATGGTTTATTTCAATAATGATACTGCTCTAGCATGTTTCAAACCTTACTGTTCGTGACAATGAGACAGACAGACAAATAAGCAACTCGAACACACACACACACACACACACACACAATGAGCCTATTTTCTAAGCATTATAAAGCTGCTTAAGTTTCACAATGCACTTTTATCATGAAACTTCCATCAACTACACTGCAGACCACAAACTACATGATACTAACCCCATTTCATCATTTCATAAATAAAAAAATAGTTACAAAAATCATACTTATGTATCACATTAAATGGCAGCCACCAAAGAATAATTAATCATATATATAATCTAGAATATTAACTCGATCCTGGGTGTTCAAACGTTCTGAAAATACTTAGCTAGTCGTTTGCATATTGTAAAATGTTAATATTTTAAAAATAAATTGCATTTTGATTCAGTGACCCTAGTAATTTATCTCCACATGCAGACGCACTAATTCACAATTAGTATATATATATATATATATATATATATATATATATATATATATATATATATATATATATATATATATATATTGCAATACCGTATCTAAAGTTATAATTTCTGGTAGAGGCACGATCGATAGGCTTTCAAACCAACAATATGCATATCATTATTAGTTCCATATTCAGTAAGATCGCGACACTATCACACTTCAATTTATGGAACGCATTTTGAAACTGCCAATAAACTGATTAAACGCCGTTTGATTCTGTCAATAAATTATGAAACTATTACATGCTGGAACCAAATGATAAAGACTTGCAAACGTGCCCTTGTTCCATAACACTTTTTATATGCCCAACTTAGCTGAGAATAAATAGCATCACATGAAATAGAGAAGTTAAATCTAAATCTGCTCACAGGTCATTTTAACCAAACTCAAAAAGGTTCAAATTTCAGACGCGGACGTATACGACACCAGAGGTGCGCAATAATTGAATACAACTGGGAGTATGTGTGAAACACAGGTGTAATATTACCACTGAGCACCGTGTAATGTATCTTGGCTCCCGGAAATACTACAACTTGGAAATTGAGCAATAAACACCTTACAGGCGAGACGGTGGGGGAGGTTGGCCATTTACCTCGGTGGCTTATCTATAAATAACGATACTAAAGCCAAGAAAAATGCCATTTTACAAAACCTGCCGTTGTGTACCTACAGTTTCTTCGGAGTGTGTTTTATAATACTTTAAATGTAGTTAACTTACTGAGGTATCCTATGTTGAAATTATATTCACGTCTCTTGGTTCAAGTCCGAAATGTCTTTCAGTGTTGGAGTCAAAGCGAAAGATCTTCATTACCATCACTACCAACATCTGTTATTTTGCAGACCTCCTTGACCCTCGTCCCCTTCAAACCACAAACTCACTCATGCAGTCATTCATGCACGAACATAAAAGCATGGACACAAAAACATGCTGATATCCGTATATATGTAAACAGATACATTCACAAGCAAACGCGAACCTATCTAAACACAATAAACACACACACACACTATATATATATATATATATATATATATATATATATATATATATATATATATATATATATATATATATATATCAACAAACGTTTACATATACCGGCACATGCACACGATCTCGACATACACACATTCTCATAACCACATTTGGACTCACCAGGGATGACATGGCTGCCGTTTGGAGTAATGTATTCTTTTGAACTTTTCACCTCTGTTTAGCAGCTTGGGAACATACGGTATACTCACATGGAGATCCTACTCGATGCTTTTTAAACTCCCTCTGTCTGGCATTCTGCATTGTTTCCCGTGACGTGACACCTCATTAACACACACGACAATGAATTTCCTCCGCTGCCAAGCCCGCGAAAGTTCTCAACACTATTACCACCTTAATATACGTCTTCATGCACAATTCAAAACATAAATATCAACGAAAGGCTTCTGAAAAACACTTCACCTCCTCGCTGCGATAGTAGCAGAAGCAGCATCAGCTTAGGCAACACGATTCACAAGGAGCAACTGCCTGGCCTGGCCGACTGGGTGGTGGCCGGGTAGGTGGTGTCGGTCGTCACTGAGGAGGCAGCAGCCTTAGCTCCCTCCTCCTCCTAGGCGCCCACACAGCCAACTACCGTATTACTGTACCCTCATTTTCGGCTCGCTTAAACCGTGACGTGACTCATCACAACCGTTACGTACACGGAACAAAAACATACACCAGTCACGCACAGGGAGATCCTGTTATTCACAGAATCAATGAATGACGAATAGGTTTGCGTATCTTGGCATCTAAAGGGTGAGTAAGACGAGCGTGGTGAGCGGGTGAGTCAGTGAAGCAACTGGAGCGCGCGGAGATGCCAGGCTGACAGAGGGGGCCGTACTAAGGCCACGAGTGATAGCTCCTGCATATAATAGGATACGCTGCTCTAGGTCACGCCAGGTTGCCATATTGCTGCTTTTTAACGTGAACTTTTCTTACGAATATGATCCGTGTTTCCGGTTCTCAGAGCGTGAATCCTGCGCTGCAACCAGTCATGGGAAATTATGTTCATACGCAAGCGACCAAAAAATTTACTCATCTTTTCTTTTTAGTACTACAAGAATTTCTATGGATTCTATGCATGCTCCATAGCAAAAGTCCGACAAGAACATAGTAAAAATAAATGGACATTGGTTATTCCTCACACATAAACAATAAACAAAATTTCAAACAGCTGTGTAACCGCCGCACACATCAACATCTTAAGAGCTATGTACACAACAGTGTTAAGCCACGTCCATCTCAATGGCTCCGAAACTGGACTGACTAGTTAGAAACCAGCCTTTATGTACTTCCTTCACGATGCCTTAAAGGATGTAGGCGCGGGGCAGACGGCGTCTGTGTTCTCACACTTTCTAATGACTCTTCATTCCTGTCAACCTAGCGACGCTTGTCACCAACGTCGACTGACGCCATTTGTTACCTATATGTGCTAGGATTGGCCGCACTCCTGGGCAAGATGCACGGCCCCCCCTCGGCACTTAAAACATGGCCCGGGACTGGCTAGCTATCTGTCCTTCTCCAGCGTCAAGTGTTGTTGTGTATTCATCATCACCCTTAAAAGGTAAGACTCTTGTGAAAGGCTTACTGGCTCTGAGAGCGTGACCTTGTGGGGGGGCACCAGCCAGTTTGGCGGTCACCTGGGTGACGAGGTCTGTTAGGGGTGCACAACCAGCAGACTGTAGACATTAAGGTCATCCAGCCTCCTAAGACGAGGGTTATATGGCGTGGAAAGGATTGTATACATCACCCATACGTTTATGCAAAGCAAGATCTACGTAGTAAGTGAAGCTACAAAATATGTCGGTCACTAGCGAAGATATATTCCAGCTACGATTCTCCTATGAGAGAAGCCAGACAAGAAGATAAGACTATGAGGGAATGAATGAGGTACGCCCTACCCTATAGAACCTCCCGATTATGTCAAATACAGTGGAAACCAGCGTGTCCCATATCTCCTCTTGAATGCTCTATAGTAACAAGTACACTCGAAGCTTATTTGTCTTTAAATAAACACATACACGTTATATAAACAGTTTCCTAGTGCGCCATTAGATTTCGGCCACAAAAAGCAATCAGTTTCAAACGTTTCAAGAGAAAAGGAACCGCAACACCAAATAATGATTCTGAGAAATGGAGTGTTGAGGATGATCTACGGATATAAGAGGAACTAAATATAACTTCACAAGTGTTTTCAGTGATCATGTAGCCGCAATACCAAGGAGATGCGGTGGGGAGAGGGTTTCAAAGATCACTCATGTCTAGAAAAGACATTACCAGCATCCTAAAAGGCCTTGACACCATGCAAGACTGATTGCCTTGAAATAATTGTACCACGTATGCAGAATATATGGGGATACACCTGAAAAACCGCTTGAAATTTTGTTAATCTCACTAGAAAGTGAAGATGTGGAGATACACCTGAAAAACCGCTTGAAATTTTGTTAATCTTACTAGAAAGTGACAAAGTGCCAAGGGAGTGGAAAAGGGGAAAACGTCATAACTTTCTATGTGAAAAGAAACTGGGAGGAGGCGCTGAACTGTATACAGACCAGTCTCCCTTACGAGTGTGGTCTGTATGGTATTGCCAAAGACAATCAGGAAGGAAGTGGATGATTTTCTACAAAGAGAAACTACCTAAGTGAGAGACAACATGGTTTCAGGCAAAGACGGTCATAAGTAACGAACATCTTATATTTCTAGGAAAGAGCGAGCTCAGTAATGGACGTAAGAAAGGCTGGGTGGACTGTCTGTAACAGTACTGCCATTTGGCGTTGCATCGCATGGGAGGCTCATTAAGAAGGTGGATTAACAAGCTGGGATAAAGGGAGAGACTCCTTCGGTGGATATGATTATTTCAAGAGGAGGGAATCAAAGGACGCATGTCAGAGACGCTTTCTTAAATGGACTGAGGTCACTCATGCTATTTTCGATCTACGTTATTGACTTGCCAAAAGTTATAGATTCCTTCCTGAATATGTTTGCAGATGATGAAAATGTCAAGAGGGAAGTGAAGAGCGTAAAGGATTGCATCAGCTTTCAAGGGTACCTTAAAAGATTCCAAAGTTAATATGATACGCGGTTGATGAAGTCCAGCCAGATCATATGTGTAGTAATTGGGATGAGTCACAGCGACATCAGGCTTCGGTATGATAATAATCTAGCAGGATATAAGCTGAGGGAATGTGTGTCAGAGAACGACCTAGGATTCGAAATTGTCCCTAACTTGTCGCCAGCAAGCTGCTCATACAGGACCTACATTAGGACAAAAACTCGAAAATGCTTCCTAAGTTTGGTAACCTAAAATGTGATACATCAAATTCTGTCATCGTGGATCTGTGCACAATACGACAGAAAAGCTACGGGAAATCACAGCAAATCAGCACCCTTGTTTGTCACAAATACCGTCTCCAGACCCGAACAGATTTTAGCAGGAATCGGACACTACCTGGACAAACACGCCTTAAGCATTATGTTCGTCATCCACTGGTACGTGTCCTGAAGGAAAATTGCAAGATTGCATTCTCGGATCAATTCTTTTCGGAAGGAAATGCCGTAGGCCAAGTATACCATCTGTAAACCACCACGCAATGCACAAGCTGTCGTCTCTATCTTTTTTTGATCTGCGTCCTGAATTTCATGCATATCTTATAGCTCTGACCGGATCTTCAGCAGCGGACGTACAGGATGGGTGTTAGCCCCAAACTTGTAAACAAGTTCCGGTTCTCCTTGGAAGCCATTATTACTGCGTTGTAGAGGTGAAACTTTTCCCCGCGAGAAACCTGCATTATCCTGCCTGAGGAAAAGATTTAAGTACAAAAATAGCAGACGATGACAATGGCGAACATAAATTTGACTTTCGCAACGCCTCCCAGCGAGAAACAATTACCCCCCCTTCCTCCCAAGTCTACCGTTACCGTGCGGACCGTTTCAGGGATGTGGCAACACCTCGATGAAACAAAAGAACAGCGGCTTGTCGTAATGCGAGGTCAGCAAAGGCGAAGCGACATCAAATTGCAACGTAAACTTCGGATAAGACGGCCGAAAATGTCGATAGCCCCCCCCCCCCCCCCCCCCATTCCTTTCCAGCAGGCGCGTTCCAACCGCCACCTCCGAGCTCAAAATCATTCCTCATTTACAACATTCCTTTCTCCATAACCGCCTAATAATTTTCACCAGCTAGTCAACTCGAAACACACACCTTTTCCTTGGGGGAGAGAAATAAAAAGCCTTTCTACAGAAGCGCCGTACAACCTGCGATGAAGAAGGGAGAGAAAGAGAATAATTTCGCGGCTGGTTTCGAAACGTTATTGTTTACCTGAACGTATTCTTCTAACCACCACCACCACCACCTCCTCACCCCCACCCCGCCCTTCCTTTCTTCCCGACCTCACCAACGCCAACGCCTCTACCACCCCACAGAGGAGAAAGCGGGTCTCATTTCAGCCACCCAAGCAAAGGGTCTATTCACTTTACACCAAGGTACACAATACAGTAAGAACAGCAGCATCAGACTTGTTTAAAATGTCATGGGAACACCGTTTTAATGATGCATATTCACGGGAAGGCACAGAAGAGGGAATATTTGGAACGGATCTAATGCAAGAATGACCTTTACAACTGCAAACTTATGATGATCTTATCTAACGACAGCGAGATATAGTACACCTCTACCTGGTCTCGTAAAACATTCTCTCTCTCTCTCTCTCTCTCTCTCTCTCTCTCTCTCTCTCTCTCTCTCTCTCCAAACACACACACATAATACATATATATATATATATATATATATATATATATATATATATATATATATATATATATATTCTATCCCATGGGACAGGGTAGAAAGAATACTTCCCAAGTATTCCCTGCGCGTCGTAGAAGACGACTAAAAGGGAAGGGAGCAGGGGGGGGGGGAATCATTCCCTCTCGTTTTTAGTTTTCCTAAACAAGGAACAGAGGAGGGGGTCAAGTGAGGACATTCCCTCAAAAGGCTCAGTCCTCTGTTCTTAACGCTACCTCGCTAATGTGGGAAATGGCGAATAGTATGAAAAAAAGAATATATATCCTCACTTGGCCACCCTCTCTGTTCCTTTTTTGGAAAATCAAAAAGCGAGAGGAGACGACTTCCAGCCCCCTGCTCCCTCCCCTTTTAGTCGCCTTCTACAACACGCAGGGAATACGTGGGAAGTATTCTTTATCCCCAATCCCAAGGGATAATATATATATATATATATATATATATATATATATATATATATATATATATATATATATGACAAACTTGATCTGAAAACTTATTTCCGGTATCAGGAGTGGCACTCCAACAACATTAGCCGTTATTACCCATAACGAAAGCTTTTCCTTGCTGTGTCTGCGGGCTCTTAAGATGCTATTATATAACCAAGGTAGCCTGCCACACACATACTACGTGACGCAGAATCACAGGTACTCACACCCTTCCACTGCAAGTATTCACACTGTCGTCCTCAAAGAGTGAAAAAAAAAATCATGTTGTTACCGTCTTCACCAGCGCCCTTTCTCTCACGACGGGTTATCGTACAGAAAACAGAACCAACGTCTATTTAGTTTGCCAGAGTGACTCATTTATGCTTGTCTGTGAGGTGGTTATGATGAATAAAACAAAAAAAAATCACAAAGCATGAGCTAACGTATTATATGGTAGTATAGCATACAATGATCCTCAAAAGTCAAGTATATTTATACTTGCTGCCACATTTAAACACTCGGAAGACTTACTGTCACACTTAAATATAAGCATTTCCTGCCACACTTCAATGTAAATATCAACCACAGTAAAATTGTATTGTTTGTCTGTATGTGCTAACACGGGCCATATATGTAGAGAGAGTGAGTATAGTCTTAAGATTATCTGGAGACCTGAAGGTGGTCAAGTTTTTTCGACTAGTGGTCATAACTTGACGTCGACGGTTTGAATTAATGAAGACCATGGCAGTCGATAAGCCTAATGCCCTAGTAACAAACTAATAAATATGGCAGAATGAAATCTACATAAAAAAAAATTTTCTGGCGCAACTATAAAATGAAGTCAAACTAGATCTGGTACACCTTGATATTTTTTTCCCCTTACTTTTCTACGAGGAAAATTGTCATCAATTCTCTCTATGGATCATTCTATTCTTTAATGAGTGGATGATCAATTTCCTGACATCTCACAAAAAAAAATAAAAACTTATGATTTCCTAATTTCAAAAACATCGGTGCTTTAAATACTTCTTCACTACAATATTTCAATTATACTACTTCGTACATAAACTGATCCACTATCATGCACACTGGAAAATAAATCATACAAACTTTACACATTGCATTCATCTGATCTACGAATTATTTACTTTACGAACATTGTGCTAACCACTAAGACATAGGATGTTATTTCACTAAATGACACTCCAGGCTTCGAAGGGTGGGCAATGACGGAGCTGGACATTCTTCCCCAAGATGTTTCATAACTAGCAAGTTAGAAAATGAACGTTTAAGTTGCTGTTCAATCACAGACATTCAGTTTCTAGTGAACGAACACCTTACTGGACGTGGCTACGTTGGTGCTACCCATCGAGATGCCAACGGTCGCTACTCCCACCAGCTATAATTGCCAATCTTCGCCGGCCGTAACCCGCGGGTGTTTAGGTACTAAGAAACACATCATGAATACAAGATTCTCGCCGTCAATCACAAAGTTTTAGCGATCAAGAAAGGAAAATATCTCGGATTTATGACCGTGTTAGAGTAACCCTGACATAAACACAGCTAGGATTCTTGCCTCCCCCACAGCCCCGGCCTCCAGTAGGTCCTACCTTGCACCTCCTGCACTGACTAGGCTTCTCATGAATGCAACAGCACTCATAACTCCTACTGTCTCGCATTACATAGCAAGTCCAGCACTCAAAGGGAATATATATATATATATATATATATATATATATATATATATATTATACTTTGTCGCTGTCTCCCGCGTTAGCGAGGTAGCGCAAGGAAACAGACGAAAGAATGTCCCAACCCACCCACATACACATGTTTATATACATACACGTCCACACACAGCACATATACATACCTATACATCTCAACGTATACATATATACACACACAGACATATACATATATACACATGTACATAATTCATAGTCTGCCCTTGTTCATTCCCGTCGCCACCCCGCCACACATGAAATAACAACCCCCTCCCCCAGCATGTGCGCGAGGTAGCGCTAGGAAAAGACAACAAAGGCCACATTCATTCACACTTAAGTCTCTAGCTGTCATGTATAATGCACCGAAACCACAGCTCCCTTTCCACATCCAAGCCCCACAAAAAAAGAAAAGAAAAAAATTATATATATATATATATATATATATATATATATATATATATATATATATATATATATATATATATATATATATATTATCGTCTGCTAGCTAGGACATCACAAATCCAAAATCCATGCCATATATGCCAACCAAATATTTATAATAACGACGGTTCATTCTCAAGAGTCTTGTTGAGTGGTCTGCACTCACAGCTTATCATCATCTGGCAGCCTCCAAGGGCACCCACCTGGGGCACTTGATAATAAACTTTATGATGGATCAGAAATAATAGCCCTGCGAAAAGGTCATATATATATATATATATATATATATATATATATATATATATATATATATATATATATATATATTTTTCTTTCTTCTTTCAAACTATTCGCCATTTCCCGCATTAGCGAGGTAGCGTTAAGAACAGAGGACTGGGCCTTGAGGGAATACCCTCACCTGGCCCAATTCTCTGTTCCTTCTTTTGGAAAACTAAAAAAAAAAATATATATATATATATATATATATATATATATATATATATTTTTTTTTTTTTACTTATACTTTGTCGCTGTCTCCCGCGTTTGCGAGGTAGCGCAAGGAAACAGACGAAAGAAATGGCCCAACCCCCCCCCATACACATGTATATACATACGTCCACACACGCAAATATACATACCTACACAGCCTTCCATGGTTTACCCCAGACGCTTCACATGCCTTGATTCAATCCACTGACAGCACGTCAACCCCGGTATACCACATCGCTCCAATTCACTCTATTCCTTGCCCTCCTTTCACCCTCCTGCATGTTCAGGCCCCGATCACACAAAATCTTTTTCACTCCATCTTTCCACCTCCAATTTGGTCTCCCTCTTCTCCTCGTTCCCTCCACCTCCGACACATATATCCTCTTGGTCAATCTTTCCTCACTCATTCTCTCCATGTGCCCAAACCACTTCAAAACACCCTCTTCTGCTCTCTCAACCACGCTCTTTTTATTTCCACACATCTCTCTTACCCTTACGTTACTCACTCGATCAAACCACCTCACACCACACATTGTCCTCAAACATCTCATTTCCAGCACATCCATCCTCGCATACGTATTCGCCACTTCCCGCGTTAGCGAGGTAGCGTTAAGAACAGAGGACTGAGCCTTAGAGGGAATATCCTCACTTGGCCCCCTTCTCTGTTCCTTCTTTTGGATAATTAAAAACGGGAGGGGAGGATTTCCAGCCACCCCCCTTCTCTCTCTCTCTCTCTCTCTCTCTCTCTCTCTCTCTCTATATATATATATATATATATATATATATATATATATATATATACATATACATATACATATATATATATATATATATATATATGCCTCTCATATATGTTTGCTAACTCCCGCGTGGGGGAGGTGTGCTAAAAACACATGGCTGAGCCTAAGAGGAAAAACCATCCTCATTTGGCTCTTACCTCTATTCCTCATTTTAGAAAGTAATACAGGAGGGGAAGGTTTCCCGCAGACTCCGCCTACATGATATTACACCGCGAATGGAAGATCAACGCTGATATCATTGTCAGCGGACGGAAAAGAGTACATGAAGGAACTTGTCAGTCCAAGGGAGTTCATCATTTCCCTGCTCCTGACTGTAGCGCAGCCTACAAGCTGCAGGAGTCCTGTAGGAGGGGTCCTGGAGTGTTATATATACATACATAACCTCAGGACCACCTTTTTTTGAAAGGGTCCAGGTATGCAATGCTATGACCCCTTTCCCAGGGATGCCTGCATCTCCAATGCTGCGTTGCACTTAGTGTCAGGGACGAAGCTCGAAGTTCTTTGAGGAGACTGTGCTCTGTTCTGTCACCTTATGATGATACAGCTAAACCGAAGCTGATTTTATCACGTGTGGTCTAACTTCAAGCAGATGGCGTCCTAGCTACGTCTCTTCGTTGTATTTCAACTGACATATTTCTTTCTTGTATTGTATCTCTCCTGATGATGTGATTATTAAACGAAAGTGCACTTGGGAACTTATCGTGTTTCATTTCCCTGTGGACTCACAGGAATTATATATATATATATATATATATATATATATATATATATATATATATATATATATATATATATATATATATATCACGTAAGAATGTGTGGATATTCTTTCTAAAATTTCAGAAAAAGGCAACAATAGCTCATGTGGCAAAATATAAAAGTTTACAGCCGAAAATTAAAGTTCAACAATGAAAATAAAAACGATCAATAAAACTTCAAAAGCAAAATTGAAAGTTCATCAGCAAAAGTAAAACGTTCCCAGGAAACAATATGTTACTGTTGCAAACACTAGTCAACTGCAAAATTAACAAAAAATATATATATATATATATATATAAAATGAAGCAAATGCTCACCGGAATACAAAAATATATATAATCGGAGAAATAACGAAATCATTTGAAGTTCTAAAGTGAAAGTGGGTTTACTGGTGAGGAAGTTGAAATATACCAGCGAAGCCATACAAATATACTGAAGTGTTTAAGCTAATCTGAATACACCTGCATTGCTAGCCCAATCTGGTATTACGGTAATAAAGCAGTCACAACATTGTATCATTCTCTTGAGAATAAACTTAGAATCTGAACCTAAACTCTGCCTCTCCCTGTCGTATTATCTTGGATCTGAACCTACACTCTGCCTTTCCCTGTTGTATAAACTTAGGATCTGAACCTAAACTCTGCCTCTCCCTGTCGTATGAACTTACGATCTGAACCTACACTCTGCCTCTCCCTTTTGTACAACCTTAGGATCTGAACCTAAACTCTGCCTCTCCCTGTTGTACAAACTTAGGATCTGAACCTACACTCTGCCTTTCCCTGTTGTATAAACTTGGGATCGGAACCTAAACTCTGCATCCCTCTTTCGTACAAACTTGGATCTGAACCTAAACTCTGCCTCTCCCTGTTTTATATCATGCAGAAAAATACAGCCTTTTACCAATTAGGGAGAAAGTCCTTCGTCAATTCTCCCTAAACGCTACAACATTTCATGGACCTGGTTTAACAGAGTGACCGTTATATTCTCTTTTTCCATCGTAAACAACACATATACTTGAAGAGGAGTACGAACAGAAAATGGAAATATATCATAAGAATACACGAGAAGGTTCGTGAAAGCAAGACATTAGTCTAAAGACAGTATGTAATACAAATATCTAAACATGGATAAATATATGTATACAGGAACTGTCAACCTGCTTCCTTTGCGGGTTTTTTCTTTGTATTTCATATTCATGTCTACGTCAGCAGATGTAGCAATGTCCATAGAAAATGGATAACGAGACCACAAGATAACAGCCTGTAGGGTAGACTCAATTATTTTTGCTTGCATTTCTCTGACTGCCTGGATAACTTTCACTGGACTTACCATACTTTGTACGATCATAGAAAAATGAAATAATCGTTGGCAATTATTTCTAATTTGAGAAAACAGTGAAATTCAGACACCATACGACATTTCTATTCAAGGCCGAAATCAGCACTCCATAACAAAGAGTAATGCCTTAATTTTCGTATCCAAAATAATTCACAGTGGATTTCTTTGGGTCACTGCCATGAAGCGTTGATAATGCATGTCCTGATAATCATATATTCCACACGATACCGAGCGTTTAACAGTGTTCTTCCAAGCTTCGCAATCACCATATATCAACTAGACCTAATGTCAATTTCCCGAATCACCATATATTAACTAGACCCACACCATATATTAGCGTCAGTTTCCCGACCGTTTATAAAGATGGAGCCACGGTATCAAAAGCTCCTGGCTCGTCCATGTCATCAAGTTTATATTGAAGATTCAACCGACCTGGAACTTCTACAGGAGTGTGACCCTGGAGGAATGGTGTGGTGGTTGTGGCTACTACGGTGGTAGGAGGCTGAGGATGCGTCGCCCACAGGGTCCTGGCAACACTACCGCCCATCCATGACAGCCTAGGCTCAACTGTGTGCTCGCCAAGCGGAGTAGCTCATTTCTTGCGCGATCGGGACATCCTGGGTTCGAGTCCCGAGGTGCTGGTGGACGAGCACTGAGGTAATGGGATATGGTAGATGCTGGTATAGATACATACTACCAGACCACTGTACTACAGGGCACCGGGAAGCGTACCCATCTTGGGGACGGCAGTTTAGGGAACAAGGAATGTAGTCGACCAGTAGCTAATACTCAGGAGGTATATATATGCCCATACAGCCTCACATCCGAATGGCATATCAAAAGAAACATCCAAATAAACACATCAACATATGAAATTTGACACACACACACACACACACACACATACGGAAGCACGGACCAACTGGTGACGCAGGCCCAGCCAGACAGGCCTGCTTGCCTGCCCACCTGATGGTGGACGCCACCTGCCTTACAATAACCACAACCCATTAATATTCGGGGGTGCAGCTATGGCCACGATCACCAGTGGCATGTTTTGTCCTCTCTCTCTCTCTCTCTCTCTCTCTCTCTCTCTCTCTCTCTCTCTCTCTCTCTCTCTCTCTCTCTCTCTCTCTCTCTCCCTCTCTCTCTCCTGGCACACACTTACACTACACTCATACTCATACTCGCACCCTGCTGATACAATCACACTCTGCTGGCACACTCACACTCTGCTGCTCGCACCCTTATTCTCTGCTGGCCTCACATTCTGCTGGCACCCTCACACTTTGCTAACACCCTCATATTCTGCTAACACCTCATACTCTGCTGACACCCTCACACTTTGCTAACACCCTCATATTCTGCTAACACCTCATACTCTGCTGGCACCCTCACACTTTGCTAACACCCTCATATTCTGCTAACACCTCATACTCTGCTAACACCCTCACACTTTGCTAACACCCTCATATTCTGCTAACACCCTCATACTCTGCTGACACGCTCACACTCTGCCGACACCCTCACACTCTGCCGACACCCTCACACTCTGCTGGCACCCTCAAACTTTGCTAACACCCTCATATTCTGCTAACACCTCATACTCTGCTGACACCCTCACACTCTGCCGACACCCTAACACTCTGCTGGCACCCCTCACACTTTGCTAACACCCTCATATTCTGCTAACACCCCCATACTCTGCTGACACCCTCACACTCTGCCGACACCCTCACACTTTGCTGGCACCCTCACACTCTGCTAACACCCTCATACTCTGCTGACACCCTCACACTCTGCCGACACCCTCACACTCTGCTGGCACCCTCACACTCTGCTAACACCCTTACACTTTGCTAACACCCTCATATTCTGTTGGCACCCTCACACTCTGCAGGCTCACTCACATTCTACTGACACCCTCATACTCTGCTGGCACACTCACACTCTGCTAACACACTCTACTGTCTGTTTATACACACTCTACTGGCCGTTCACACACACACACACACACACACACACACACACACGTCCTCCACTGTGTATCCATTCACTCACTTGTTTATTCTTGCATCCTACAGTTTACTTTCAACTCCTGCAGTCTCTTGACTCTCACATCCTACAGGTCCTGTACTCATTCTACAGGTTCTCTATTCATACATCCTACAGGGAAAGCCTTTACTCATTCTATAGGTCCTTTATTCGTACAACCCATAAATCATTTACCCACATCCTACAGGTCCTTAATACAGCAGACAGCTGGCGAATCTAACACTGCAGGAGCTTGCCTTACACATCCTGTGTGTGTGTGTGTGTGTGTGTGTGTGTGTGTGTCTCATACTCCCAGTGTACCTGCACATTCCTATACCCTCCAGTATGTTGAGAGGCCGTAATGTCCAGCCCTCGCCACAGCTGGTCCGCCGAGCAACACGGTGATCAAAGTATCTAACGACGCGGTTCCCTGACTCACACATCTGACCATCTCTTCCTGCGTGGCTGAGGCGGGATGGTCACACCAACACAACTTTGTTATTATAAACGGTTCTCATCCGATACTTCAATGAACATATCTTTCTACCTAATTGTTCTCGCGTCAGGCCATAAACGACTTAAGGAAATTAGGCTACGAGGAATTTTGTTTCATAAACTTCCACATGAATTCTCGTAAAAAAAAAAAAATACTCATTTCTTTTAAAGTCTCGTCCCTTGCCTGGTGCACCATGGGGAGGTCGGAGACTACAACAACACTGATGTATTCTACTACAATAGTGATGTATTCTACTACAACAGTGATGTATTCTACTACTACAACAGTCACAATGAAGGTAAATCTCGACTTCATGGGAGGGTCAAGATAGACGGGCATGGCTTCAGTCGTTCATTGTGATAATTCACATTGTTTTATCCTACTGAACACCCCCACATTTCTCCTTATGATCAAAGCCCACATCATCTCACCAGACACCTGACCATGTGTTTGTTACACTTACTGTGAAGCCAACCTGGGTGGGTATAATAGTGCTATACCAATGGTAAAGCGTCGATTGATATGAAATTCCTCATTATACAGCGAGACTTTACCCTCACACTACTGTCCACTCACAGTGCCACCCAGCCCCGGCAGCACCACCCACGTCCTCCCTATCACACACCACCCAGGTCCTCCCTGCCACGTCCCACCCAGGTCCTCCCCGCCACACCTCACCCACGTCCTCCCCGCCACACCTCACCCACGTCCTCCCTGCCACACATCACCTCGGTCCTCCCTACCACACCTCACCCACGTCCTCCCTGCCACGTCCCACCCAGGTCCTCCCTGCCACACACACCACTGTCTGCTCTCTACCCACCAAGAGCCATACCTGATGGGCTAAAGTGAAGCACTCATCAAATCTCAGTCTAACTTTACCTCATTATGTACGCTGCTCCGAGCTGCAGCAGACGTCACACCCGTCCAGTACCTACCTGTACAGCATGTCGGAGGCCAGCCTCACCGACACAGGTGGTGGGGAGCCTCCGTAATGACCCTCCACCAGCTCACCAACAAGTGGTGGGGAGCCTCCGTAATGACCCTCCCTCACCAACACACGTACTTTCGCTTCATTCCATGAATATTCTCGCAGCCTCTCCGTGTGTGTGGGAGGGATGGTGGGGAGAGTGCTCACCACCCTTCGCCCAATACCTGCCCACACCACAACCTTCACCCCGCCCACACCTACTGGAAGGTGACCCACGCTGCCCACACCAACTGGAGGGCGACCCACACTCGGCTGTGTCACCAAGGCCTGGCCGTATGGGTCACCCTGACCCCTGCACATAGCACCTGGCCAGAGTGGACCACAAGGTCACGAAATCACTAACACGGGTCTAGCCAGACTGTCAGGTCACAAACAAAGGTCCAGCCAGGTCACCCCACAGGTCCAGTCAGGTCAACACGATAGGTCCAGCCAGATCAGCCCACAGGGCCAACCACGTCAACAACACCACAGATTCAACCAGGTCAGTTCACATGTCCAACCAGGTCAACAACACCATAGGTTCAGCCAGGTCAGCCCACAGGTTCAACAGGTAAACCCCACCCCCACAAGACTGACTCGGTACAGAAACTGAACCACTGGGAACGACTGAAATCACTGAGGCTGTGTGTGTGTGTGTACTTTCTGCAGTACAGACGGGAGAGGAGTTATAGCATTATCTCTACTTGGGTAAATCGTAGAAGGCACAACCCCCCACCCCCAAACCTATACTCGATACTCATTCCCTACAGGTACGACAGGAGCAAAGAAGACCATAAAACATCAACCCTAAAATGCTAGCGTGCCATGAGCACACAACTCGAGAACACCTTGAATGTCCGGGATCCAACCCCACACACCACTCAAGCTGCCAGCAGCCACCAGACACACTACGGGATGCTCGGTGAAGAAATTCAAGAAGACACTGGATGAATATTTACAAAATGGTATCGACCAGACAGGTCGAGGTGGCTAGGTGGGCCTGGGCACCGCGGTTTACAACCTGGTCGACCATGGACCCACCTCATCCCCCCAACCAGCCTGGTTTCAGCCCCAAGCTGTCGGGGTAGAAGACGTCCGTCCAATACTTCAGGTACGTCCGGCCAGGTCATCCTACAGGTAAAGCCAGGTCACACAACAGGTCCAGGAAATCACCCCACAGGTCTAGCCGGGTCACCCTTCAAGTCTTGCTACACTACCACAACCACAGGTCGTGTAACATGATCTGATCAATGCCACAGGTCCAACCAGGTCAACACACGAGAGAGATCACACGACCAACACAGAACTACGGAAGCAAAACATTGATAGTCAACGGTGATTCTAAACCCGGAGGAGCACGTCCCTCACGCCTCACTCACGGTGCACCTACACCACCACAACCATACCTCTGTACCTCACGTCTCACTCACGATACACCTACACCACCACCACACCTCTGTGCCTCACGTCTCACTCACGGTGCACCTACACCACCACCACCACCACACCTCTGTACCTCACGTCTCACTCACGATACACCTACACCACCACCACACCTCTGTGCCTCACGTCTCACTCACGGTGCACCTACACCACCACCACCACCACCACCATCACACCTCTGTACCTCACGTCTCACTCACGGTACACCTACACCACCACCACCACACCTCTGTACCTCACGTCTCACTCACGGTACACCTACACCACCACCACCATCACCACACCTCTGTACCTCACGTCTCACTCACGATACACCACTAACAGCACACCACACACCTCAGTACCTCACGTCTCACTCACGGTACACCTACACCACCACCACCACCACCACACCTCTGTGCCTCACGTCTCACTCACGGTACACCTACACCACCACAATCACATCACACACCTCAGTACCTCACGTCTCACTCACGGTACACCCACTCCACCAACACCAACAACACCACACCGCACATCTCTGTACCTCACAATAAAAAAAGCCCATCAGGGATAAACAAGAGAAGAGGAAGAAACCGTAATTGCCAAGAGCCGTGTTAGTCCAAGCAGGCAGTCTCCTCGCCCAACACACACACCCTCCACTCTACTCAAGTGTTGCGTCTGAGTTTTAAAAAAAAACTTTCTTTGTCTACATAATACACAGAGGCAGGAGGTCTGTGGCAGTGTGGGTGAGAGGCACACGGCTGTGGGGTAGGGAAGCTGGGGGCACGTACTGTGGACTGTGCCACGATGGCGGGGCACTTGGGGTCCCCGCCCGTAATATAGGGCTGTGCTGTGGGGCGGAGGTGTAGGGCCGTGCGCTGTGGGGCGGGGGTATAGGGCTGTGCTGAGGGGCGATGCTAAGTGTTGGGGGTGTAGGGCTGTGCTGTGGGGCGGTGCAGAGGTGGGGGTGTAGGTCTACGCTGTGGGGCGGTGCAGAGAGGTGGGGGTGTAGGGCTGTGCTGTGGGGCGGTGCAGAGGTGGGGGTGTAGGGCTGAGCTGTGGGGCGGTGCAGTGAGGTGGGGTTGTAGGGCTGTGCTGTGGGGCGGTGCAGTGAGGTGGGGTTGTAGGGCTGTGCTGTGGGGCAGTGCAGTGAGGTGGGGGTGTAGGGCAGTGCTGTGGGGCGGTGCATTGAGGTGGGGGTGTAGGGCTGTGCTGTGGGGTGTGGAGTGCCCGCTGCATCCCGTCATCGTGAGACAAGGACACGTCACTCGGAGTCATCAGTGCCAGTCATTAAGGAACCAGCCACGACCCAGCAGCGGGAGGAAGGTGTGGACGACCTCCGGGTCGTCGGCCTAGCCCATCGTGGCCTCTCCATCTGCTCCAGTCATTCCTGCCCCCAGGGGGCCGCCAGTCACACACCCTGGGGGAGAGGGAATCCTCCGGTACACCATCCTTACTCAACATTAACACCTCGCGCATACATCAGTGCTGTACACACACACACACACACACACACACACACGCACACACACAGCCGCAAGTTACTGTGGGTGGCTGCATGACGGGTGGGGCGCATGACGGTTGATTGTATGACGAGTGGGTAGTTGTGTAAGACGTGGTCTAAATGGATAGTTGGCCGTGGTTAGTGCATGACGAGCAATCACCCGACCGGCAGTGCATGAGCAGGCGGCTGGCCAACTGGTAGTGCATGAAGGACGAGTGTCTAACGGACAGTGCCTAATCACACGTAGATGCATGACAGATGGTTGCCCCGACCAGATGTGCATGACAGGTGGCTTCCGTTCTCTCTTACCCACAACAGCTCGGTCTGCGACCAAGCCTCCTACGAGTGGGACTGGTTGGTCTACCAGGCTGGTCTGTGCTCGTTACCCACCCATGGTATCCTGTGTACGTCTGCCGGGCGCACGTTACACACTACTGGCCAAAAGCCACGTCATTTACCCCTCACGTTCCGTGGCAACATGCCTGGGCCTCACGAGGTCCAATTTGTACACACGGCCCGGGTCTGTCACTCCAGCGGGCAATTACCCTGTGTGCAGGTTTAAGCCACTCGCCCCTGCAGGATCCTCCCTGTGTGTACATTATTGTATCTCTCTTCCCGTCCAGCTTCGAACGGGAGCTCAGTGCTACAGGTTCCACTCTGCCACCAGGAAGTCCTACCATGTCCCAGGTTGGGTTGATCAGAGGGGGGCATCTCTGGCTGTCTGAGACACCGTCAGCCACTTCCCCGGGGCTGTGTGGTCATGTCAGGACGCAGTGGCAACCCAGGTCGGTAGGGCACGAGGCAGCTGGCTCTTTGGTACATGACCACCAGACGTCTCCACCCAGGGTACCCGAGGTCGCTAGATGGTCCGGCCGCAGCTGGGGGGCTAGACACACGCGAGGGGGCCACCACCTGCATCCTGCACGACCGTGTGGGCGGGTGGGTGGGTGGGTGAGCACACGGAAAGTAGGCGGGGCGCGGCAGGCAGAGTGGGCGGGTAGGGAGAAATTCAAGCCGGGAGGGACAGGACGGTTGAGTGGACAGGCAATATGGGGGCAGAAGAGGGTGGGAAACCTGGGCAGGCAGGTGGGAAGTGGGTGGGGTGGAGGAGAATGGATGGGGTAGGAGGGTGGAGTGAAGGAGAGGATGGGTGGCCAGACCGCAAGCGGGTGGAGTACTGGGTGGGTGAGGTGAGGTGGGTCGGGCAGGTAAGAGACTGGGAGGTATATATGCATGGCAACATCTGTTGCATTATAACTGCGTGAGACACATTAATGGTATTCTCAAGGGCGTTCCTGCCCCTGGCTTGTAGAACGTTGTGTTGTTGGCACGGTTGTGCCTCATGACCTGAGAGAGAGAGAGAGAGAGAGAGAGAGAGAGAGAGAGAGAGAGAGAGAGAGAGAGAGAGAGAGAGAGAGACCTCATACCTCCTGCCAGCTGGAGCTGTGTCGTATATCCCTGTAGTAAACCTTATCTTTTCATAATGGAGAGGCGGAGGGACATGACATGAGTTGGCCACTGCGACAAACTCAGTGGCCTGCCTCACGTGGCACCACTGAGACGCTCGCTACACCTAGCCCCACTGCTGTTGGCACGGTTACCTACCTGCCAACAACAGCCACACCTTCACGTCTGCCATCAGCGCTCCTCCTCCACTACACCACCACACCACTCCTGCGCCACCATTACCACTATCATCACCAACATCCACTGGGTAATTCCCTAGTGTCAGGATGCAGGGTCTTCCACGACGACATGACATGATATTCATTCTTGTTTGCCGCAAGATCGACGTATTTACTGCGTACTCCGACCCCTCTGTGGGAGGTGACAAAGAGGGGGATACAGTGTGTACAAACGGGTCCAGCTGGTGGGCCTCAGTCACTGACCGACATCACAGGTTACATAATGAGTGAACTGTTTACATGGACTGGGCAACAATGAATGAATTATGTTACACAGTAAGTAAGGTTAAGCAACGATGACTGGACTAAATAACAATGTACATGATAATGATTTACGTACAGAAGGTAAAGTTGTAATACTTTTCAAGGTATATAATAATAAATTACGTACAGGGGGTTAAAATTGTGATACTTTTCAAGGTATATAATAAAGAATTTCGTACAGGGGGTTAAAATTGTGATACTTTTCAAGGTATATAACAATGAATTACGTACAGAAGGTTAAAGTTGCAATACTTTTCAAGGTATATAATAATGAATTACGTACAGGAGGTAAAGTTGTGATACTTTTCAAGGTATATAATAATGAATTACGTACAGGAGGTAAAGTGGTACTTTTCAAGGTATATAATAATGAATTACGTACAGGGGGTTAAAGTTGATACTTTTCAAAGTATATAATAAATTAGGTACAAGAAGTTGTAACACTTTTCAAGGTATATAAATAAATGAATTACATTTCGAGGCTCTACGGAAGAAGACTAACATGGATGAACAGCTCAAACAAACCTTGTAAAGTTTAGTAGGAATCATGTCTGAACTCACTCGTGTACGAGTCAAATGCATAATGCTACAGGGAGTGGTGGTAGTGGTGGTGGTAAAGGTTTCATCTGGTGTGTTTAGTGTCCACGGGAGAGACATGCCAACACGAGTATCTAACAGTCTAGCCTGAGTCTGGCAAAAACATCAAGGTGTCTATTGATCCTGTATGTGGAACCATACATAATTTTCCAAAAGAAAGAACAGAGGGGCCAAGTGAGGATGTTCCCTCAAAGGCTCAGTCCTCTTTTCTTAACGCTACCTCGCTAACACGGGAAATGGCGAATAGTATGAAAAAAAAAAAAAAAAAAAATATATATATATATATATATATATATATATATATATATATATATATATATATATATATATATATAGTGCAGATGAACGCGCACTTTTATACTACCATACAAAATACACATTTCCAACAGCCAGGATCGAACCCGGGACCCTTATCTTAGTCAATTTTCTTTAAGGAACGATAAATAGGTTCAGTTTTCTAAATTATATCATCCATTGTACATTATATTCTTCTGAAGAATCTTATCATCGTATGATATAATATGAAATTTTGTATACTATATTCATATATATATATATATATATATATATATATATATATATATATATATATATATTTATTTTTTTTTTTTTTTTATACTACTCGCCATTTCCCGCCTAGCGAGGTAGCGCTAAGAACAGAGGACTGGGCCTTTGAGGGAATATCCTCACCTGGCCCCCTTCTCTGTTCCTTCTTTTGGAAAAAAAAAAAAAAAAAAAAAAAAAAAAAAACGAGAGGGGAGGATTTCCAGCCCCCCGCTCCCTTCCCTTTTAGTCGCCTTCTACGACACGCAGGGAATACGTGGGAAGTATTCTTTCTCCCCTATCCCCAGGGATAATATATATATATATATATATATATATATATATATATATATATATATATATATATATATATATATATATATATATATATATGTTACCCCTGGGGATAGGGGAGAAAGAATACTTCCCACGTATTCCATGCGTTTCGTAGAAGGCGACTAAAAGGGGAGGGAGCGGGGGGCCGGAAATCCTCCCATCTCTTTTTTAATTTTCCAGAAGGAACCGAGAAGGGGGTCAAGTGAGGATTTCCCTCAAAGGCTTTGTCATCTGTTTCTTAACGCTACTTCGCTGGCGCGGGAAATGGCGAGTAGTATAAAAGAAAATATATATATATATATATATATATATATATATATATATATATATATATATATATATTTTTTTTTTTTTTTTTCATACTATTCGCTATTTCCCGCGATAGCAAGGTAGCGTTAAGAACAGAGGACTGGGCCTTTGAGGGAATATCCTCACCTGGACCTCTTCTCTGTTCCTTCTTTTGGAAAATTAAAAAAAAAAAAAAAAAAAAAAAAAAAAAGTAGCGTTAAGAAACAGATGACAAAGCCTTTGAGGGAAATCCTCACTTGACCCCCTTCTCGGTTCCTTCTGGAAAATTAAAAAAGAGATGGGAGGATTTCCGGCCCCCCGCTCCCTCCCCTTTTAGTCGCCTTCTACGAAACGCATGGAATACGTGGGAAGTATTCTTTCTCCCCTATCCCCAGGGGTAATATATATATATATATATATATATATATATATATATATATATATATATATATATATATATATATATACATACATATATGGGGTTCTTCTTGCATGATAGTATGATGGCAATATGGATCAGCTTGTGTTCATTTCACTCTGACCTTCAAAAGATTTAGTTCACATTGAACGACATTAACTGTGATGGCTGCTCACACGTTGACCCAAGTTTTGGTCCAACACACACCAGTCGTGGTGTAAACAACCGCTGCTGCTGCTTCACAAGTCGCGTCATGCAGCAGGGGGAGTGCTGGGATGATGCTGGTGGCGTACAGCCAGGCGCCTGCCTGGCCCAGCTGTCCCACACCACCTCCTCATCACTGCTACCATCACAAACACTACCACAATTACCTACCAGTACCCCCATCATCACTGCTACCGTCACCAACACTACCACAATTACCTTACCAGTACCCCATCATCACTGCTACCATCACAAACACTACCACAATTACCTACCACTACCAAGACGACCGTGAGACTCTCATTAGCATGAAGAACACATCACAACCACGGCCAACAACAAACTCTCCAGGTGTTATGAATTCCCTCTCCGTGAGGCCGGAGCTCCGCGGGCATGACGAAGATAATGTTTTAACCAAACTTGCACTTAGTAAAGGTGATGTTGAAAACAAACACTGAACTGTCATTTAATAAGAAGCCTCAAAACTGTAATTAGAGAGAAATTAACAGACTCATTTGAAGCACGAAGACGAGTTCGGTTAAGGACAAGTAGACACAGTTTGCATCAAAATGTGTCAAGTAAAACATGGATGTATGTGGAGAACATGAGAAGATGACAGACCACAAGATGTTGTGCTTAATAGACTACGTCTAAGCTATAAGTACAATATGTGCTTTGATCTATCTGGAGATGATAATATGATAATCATGTGAACTGTACACTTTGTGGCCAGACATCTGAACACAAACTAAACAGAACACTGTGTCTTAGACTGTGAATAAACAGAGCTTTTAAGGGATCGATCTGAGCCACCCCAAGCAAGAAACGTCACAATCATAATGTTAATAACAAGGTAACTCAAATTCTAAGGTTGAATCCATGTTTCCACCACATTAGTCGGCCAGACTTGCCATATGAAAGATTACGTAACGTAATGATATCACATGAACCGCCTCTGTACGATCTCCGTGATGAACATCACAACCCACTGAGATCTGACAAAGACCCTCTGTGACCCCCTGTCATCCTTCTGCGCTACCGCTCACAGGATGAGCATGACGGAGGGTGGGCGGGTGCACGGTGTACTTGCCGGGGTTACCAGCACAAATCACAATCTCTCACACACCACCAACACAAGAGGCGGCCCCTGGCCTGCCTGGCCCACTAGCGCACCCTGTGGCTCCCTGAGCAGGTTGGTGTGGGCGGGGCGCACCGCACCCTGGGGGCCACAACGTCCGGCCTGGGGGAGGAGGGCACTGGTTAAGTTCGCTCTCTCCCCCTGCAGTCAGTCACGTGATCGTGCAGTGCTCAGAGCCACCAACGTACCGCCCATGAGTCCACATCTCCATCGATCCTCCCCCAAAAAAGGTGAAAATCGGCGAAAAACTGGGTAATGTTAACCAGGTCCGGGACACGTCCACGGTAGGTGCACATCAGGCGAGGACGTGAGGAGGAGGAGGAGGAGGAGGAGGAGGAGGAAGCGGCTGCTGCTGCTTCGTGGGGCAGCGAGGGTGTGTGTGTGTGTGTGTGTCGCCCCTACCAACCACCTGGCTGGTCTCAGGCTGAGTGGGGCGCCCCTGCCGTCTCAGCGTCGCGGCGGTGGGCAGGAAATATGTCTCAGTGTGTGTGTGTGTGTGTGTGTGTGTGTGTGTGTGTGTGTGTGTGTGTGTGTGTGTGGTGCGTTTCACATCCTCCTGTGAACCCCGGGGGCCAGCCAGCTCAGACGACCGGCAACCCCGGTCTGGCCCGCGTCAGCACCAGCCCCCGGGGCGGGACTCACCCGGACCAACCACACACACACACCAACCATTCATCAGTCGACCACATCAAAACAGGTCACTTGATAGATCGTCTGGGAATCCAGATACATCATCTACGAGAGAGGAAGACAACTCTGAGAGATGATAATGAACAAATCTGGGCCTATATACATCGCCTATATACATCTAGGTTAGTGTCTTCACCCACCAACACCACGATCCAGTCACTCGACCCCCTGACTCCAGCCGGCAGAAAGTGTCGTGAAATGTGATCTTAAACCCGCGTCACGGCGGACCCTCCTCCTCACCTGCCACAACCTGCCCTTCAAACTTGCTGCTGTTGAGGAGGAGGAGGAGGAGGAGGAGGAGGAGGAGGAGGAAGAGGAGGAGGAGGAGGAAGAGGAGGAGGAGGAAGAAGAGGAGGAGGAGGAACCCGGACCAGCTGTGGTGGATACGATTACCAACAGGGGCAGGGGCCACCTACGCCACGCTCGACATACATCAACGCCAGCTGAGATTGGATTGGATTATAAAATTAAGGCTTACAAGCCAAGCACTGGAGCTTCTAAGACTATTCAGCGCTCCATGCCAGCTGGGGAGGAGGGGCTACGCCACCCATCATGCCAGCTGGGTACAAAACAAAACAGCCATGAGACGCCAAAACCATCTGGGCGGAAGGGGAAAGCCAGCTGGGGGGGGGGAGAACTAATTACAGAATGAACTAAAATAACAAGATGATGAAGGTGTGGCCCCCTAAGCCTCATCTCATCACAGTTATGACGAGAGACACGACCAGGTGATGGAAAGCAGCGTCATACACACCTCCCTCCCTCCATCTTCCGTCATCTGTGTAACATTACCTGATCATT
This sequence comes from Panulirus ornatus, assembly GCF_036320965.1. NCBI lineage: Eukaryota > Metazoa > Arthropoda > Malacostraca > Decapoda > Palinuridae > Panulirus > Panulirus ornatus. The sequence continues at coordinate 14,544,823 of NC_092229.1, forward strand.
TCTCAGACATGGTGTTAACAAATACACAATCTGATCCCTTGATTTCGTTCCTTGTTTGTCCTCCTACAATCTACACAACATCAGTCACCTGTTGTGAATCAATTCTTGTGTTCATTTTCGTCGTACAACATACTCTTCCACCTCCGGTAACGATCCTTTATAACTACATACAACTCAACATATTCAACTGTTCTATTATTCAACTCAATATAACAAAATAACACTTGCCGCCATAACCAAATTTTTCTCCTCTGATGTGACAAAAAAAAAAAAAATCGGGAGTACAGAGGAGACCGCTCACAGGATGAGCTCGGGGTGAACAATAAAAATGAACTTGCCGGGGCTACCAGCACACATCATGTTGACCGTGAGAGAGAGAGAGAGAGAGAGAGAGAGAGAGAGAGAGAGAGAGAGAGAGAGAGAGAGAGAGAGAGAGAGAGAGGGGGGGGGAGGGGGGCAGGCCTGTCCTTCTGGCCGAGAGCCACCCGAGGGCGACCTACACCATGGGCTCTCCTCACCCCTCCATTACGACCTCATTACACACACACACACACACACACACACAACTGGGTTACGGAAGGGGGTTGTGTGTGTGTGTGTGTGTGTGTGTGTGTGTGTGTGTGTGTGTGTGTGTGTGTGTGTGTGTGTGTGTGTGTGAGAGAGAGAGAGAGAGAGAGAGAGAGAGAGAGAGAGAGGGGTGGCGGAGGCTTTCACTCCACCCAGTCGTCACCTGAGGGTGAGGGAGGGAGCGGGGGCATGTGGTGGTGACTCTACCCTGGGGGTTCACCCTCCCAACACCACCTCGGGGTCAGGACGGTTGGGGGGCACAAGGGAGGAAGCAGGGGGAGGTGGAGGGAGAGTGTGCTGAGCTCCACATCCACCCGGGGGGCTTGGGGAGGGTGGAGCGTACCTGATAGGGACTGGGGAGGTACGTATGTTATCACCCCCGTCACCTGTGGAGAAGGGAGGGGCGTCGCTCCACAGGTGCGAAGAGCCTTAACATCTGGTGTGTGTGTGCCAGGCGAGCGGAGGGCGACCACCCGTCAACCAGAATGAGAGAGAGAGAGAGAGAGAGAGAGAGAGAGAGAGAGAGAGAGAGAGAGAGAGTCAGCCCGCCCTACCTACCTCCACCTTACCCCTGGTTATTCATTAGCATAACCACGTCAAGCTACTGAACATGTGCACCGGCATGCAGTCCTGACCCGAGACCTGTGTCGCTTGTGTCATGGCCTGAGACGAGGACAACACACACACACACACACACACACACACACACACACACACACACACACACATTATATATATATTCCTTTTTCCTCTTCATTTATAGGTTTATTTCCCGCGTTCCCAAAGTAACGCCAATAACAGATAAGGAGAGGCCTCATTTGCTCACATCCAGTCCCTAGTTGTCATGTATAATGTATCGAAACCAGAAACCCAATACCCACAGAACTTTCTGTGGTTTCCCCCGACCGCTTCATGTGCCCACAGACAGCTGGTCGCCCCCCTGTATGTAATATTACATTGCTCCAATTCGCTCTATCCCATGCACAACTCACACCGTCCTGCGTGCTCAGGTTCAGATGACTCAACGCATCTTTCACTCTATCCTTCCATCTCGTCCACGGCGTTCCCCATCTTGTTTCCTCCCCTCTTTACACATAAACCCTCTTAGTCTCTCTACACTCATCCTCTCCATTACTCCAAACATTTCACACACCTTCTGCTGCTGTCTCAACCACACTCTTCTTATTACCACGATGTCTCTTTCACCCTGACATTTCTTGCTTCATCAAACCTCCTTGAACCACATATCGACCACAAGCATTTCCAAAAACACACATCCTCTTCCGTAACCATCCATTTAGGGCCCACGACTCGCATCCATACAACACCGTCAGAACTACCATACGATCAATCATAACCATCTTTGCCCTATACAGACGCTGATCTCTCCTCACATTCCTCAACACACAGAGAATCTTTACCCCTTCATTTTACCGGTAAATAATGAATAAGTCCCGGCGGACAATTAGAGCATTCAAAAATCGCCAACCTAATACAATCTAACCAACCTTAAAATAATCACGGCCAATCCATTCAGCATGATGAAAAAAATAACAGCTTTAGGTGAAGTACGTCTGAAATGTCTGCTCCTTCGTCGGTACTTCTTATTCAACTTTAGCCCACTTACCTGGGACCCTCCCTCGCCACCTCATCCATAAACATACACCTTCCCAGCGTCTGTCTCTGTATAATCTCAGAAGACCATTAAACCTTTACCGCCAAATACCCAGGTATGGGGGATGGGGGGGGGGTTAGTAGGAGCTCCACCGTGATACGTACACCACATACAGCAAAATATACCCCTATATGAGGGTGGCTGAACCATGAAACATGTATCAGCCATGGTCGTTGCATCATGAGACATACTTCAGTACAGCTGTTCGGTCAGATATACAAAAAAGGGAGTAAATGGATCGTAGTATACGTATTAAGTGGAACTGTACAGTCAGATATACAACAGTGAGAATAACTATACCAGAATATACACAATGAGGGAAACTGTATCGTCAGATATACAACAGTGAGAACAACTATACCAGAATATACACAATGAGGGAAACTGTACCGTCAGATATACAAAAGTGAGTAACTATACGAAAATATACACTCTAAGGGAAACCGTACCGCCAGACATAGTACCTTAACTATACCACAAGACAAAAAAGTGTTGGGATTCTGTACTATGATGAACAGCAGCGAGGACAGCTGTACCCTAAGGCAGACAATAATGTGGACTGCTGTACCGAGAGATAAACAAGCGCCGGACAGCTGTAACGCCGGATGTAAATGAGGTAAGGGGCAGGGGTACCACCTGTCATACAGACATGAGAGTACGTGTAAACTTAACACATATTCTCAAAAACGGTTACGAATATCAGTACAAATGCCAGGGGTAGACCATCCACTGCTAAACAAACCAAACCATTAGAATTAAACCAAATCTGCACGAGACCATCCGTTTATATATATACATCACAACACATCCCAAACTAAATTGAAGAGATACATCCATTTACCAACAACGCTTTCAGTGTAGCAGCTTCCAAATCCAAATCCCTTACATCTACCCATCCCATGGAAAAAAAAAAAAAACATAGCATTATACTTTGTAGCGCTCCCTCTCCATAAATGTGCCTCTTTACTACACATTCCATTACGGATTCATCGTTCATCCATCTAGCAGGAATATGCAACAAAACTAGCCATTACAGAGTTATCCTACTATCCACCCACCAGTGAAAGATTCTCTCTCTCTCTCTCTCTCTCTCTCTCTCTCTCTCTCTCTCTCTCTCTCTCTCTCTCTCTCTCTCTCTCCATAAGGAAATAAAATACTTTCTCTTCCTCTTCTTCAAACCGTCTACCACGCAAATCAACTCCCCAGTCCCCCACTAAGGACAGTGACTTCCGTCTATCTATCTCCTAGCGTCCGGTACCCTCCACCCCACTCGTGTGAAAATGTACATACACGCCCTCTATTCACATATAGCACTTTATATACATTTATCTACAAGGGAAACACCCTTTTTCCATAAACTGTTAAAAACCGATGCGTTTATCCACCTGAAAATATTTACAATACTATCCACATAACACACGAACAATGTGATATGCCTCTGTTTTACGGACACAGACACACACCAATATCAGAAACGCCAAGTTGGAGGATTTTCTTAAAGCAGGCGATTTCAGTGGACCGGACCGTGGCGACCGTCTCCGGCCAAATTCAAAGGTTCTTTTCAGTTCAGGACAAAATCCCGGAAAGAGTGGACCAAGGTCTACCCTTTTATATCATGTCGTACATAGGATCTGTAAGAGACACTTACACATACGTCGAGATGCACACACTGCAGGCAGAGGTCACCAAAAACTAGCGGTATGATAACGTGTCACCTCACAGCACCAATAAACATCAGGATGCTGCCTTAGGGAAGCTGCACGGCCCATATGCATTGTTGCTAACTTATAGCAGTAATTTCACTAGATTCATGCTCAAAAAGAGGTAAACAATATTTCTAAAAATACGACAGCGCATATATATATATATATATATATATATATATATATATATATATATATATATATATATATATATATAGCCAAAGGTCAAATTGCATTCACATTCAAATAACTAATATAAGTACTATGAGAGCAGACAAGAATCTTAATATTGCCCAAGTCAATGACGCCGAATGCACCAACGTTCGCTCTTAACTGTACAGCGAGTGGTCAACTGCGGGAGAGTTATGTTCCTTGGCGGAAGCGAGAGAGACAGCTGGTTGCGTAAGTCTCCCGTCCAAATGCAGGCGACTCAGCAGTCTATTTGTCCTTCCCTCAGTGTCGGCTTGCCAAGACATACCGGTGTTCGCACATAATACCGTTATATACGACATCGAACCGATACAGGAAAACAACTTATAGGAAATACTGTCCAAAAAAAACTATGTTTCAACGTGACCAACTTTGTAACTTCTGTTAATTTTCTAATTCAAAATCTCAAGAAAGAAATTGTCAAAACTCAGAGGACAAATTTCGATTCTGCCGTAGCCATCTTTACTGTTTAAGTTTGCAACACTAGCCTTCCCCGAGGTGGCGGACGTACTGATGTGGAAGTGTTATTATATATACAACACGCACATCATTCACATACACAAAATCTGTCTGATGCATGTCGTAATGGTGACCACTGGAAATGCCACCTGTAAAAAAAAAAAAAAAAAAATAGAATGGCTATATGCCACAGTAATTAACACACAAACGAGGAAACGCCACTCAGGTTTATATGAGTAAACGAAGTCTAACCTGGCTGCTGAAATGCTTCATCACGATAATATAGTTTTCCCCAGTAAAACTATTATACAATGTTCACAAAAGTGACCTTTTCTTTTCATTTCATATTGCTCTTTCACAGTGAGAAGAGCCCCAACTTAGGTACAATAATTCTATACCTATGACCTAAGAGCGTATGAGCTCCCGCTCCTCAACCTACCACGATCATATCCTAGTACATCACAGTAACAAGACACACATCCCCAGACCTACCACCACCACGACCCTGCCTGGACCTAAGCAACCTTTAGTCGTGTTTCCCAGACCGGAAACCGAGTCAGGCGGTCAACCCAGCAAGTCTTAACAGATTCATATCCTTCCGTATAATAACGAAGCCTATACCCCTACTGCTGACTTTACTTTCAGGACCTACGACATACATCGAAGTTTAAAACTATAATGATGACATGATTAACGTACTGGATATAAAAACTGTTCCGTGCATTTTAAACGATACGTGTTATTGACGAATATCGTAATTGGGGTATTCTTTCGTAACCTCTGATTTGATATGTGCCTGGTAACACAAGCAAGTCTTATCGCTAGGCCCATGATCTTCCTGTGAGCGGTAGCTCGAAAAGGATTGACGGAGGCCACATAGAGTCTTTGTCAGACCCCAGTGGGTTGAGACTCTTTACATAAACTGGTACAGAATTGTTTCATTACATAAGCTGCATTACATACACTCCATAGTATTTCCTAACTTAACGTAAACGTTAATGTTTATGTAAGAAAATCCCGATTGCGATGTCAGTACAATACCTCATAAGAGCATACAGTACACAAAACCTACCCCAAGATTAGTTCCGATGAAGGAGTTCCACACATGAAAATGAGTAAGGTAAAGAAAGGAAATTATATCTCAGCGCGGCTCTCCCTGTGGTGTTTACACCCAACACCGCATGACAGACGCCGCTATGAGTCAGACTGAGAAGCCTAGTCATTATTGCACAAACATAACCGAAATAGATTACCGGAACGTTGTAATACCATTATATTTCAGGGAATCTACGATGTGTGTGTGTGTGTGTGTGTGTGTGTATTTCCAGGCGGGAGGTAAGATCAGGCCCAGTGTCCCTGCGCCCTGTACCGTGGCCGGTGGACGTGAAGTAAGTTGAGCCTGGCTCTTCCCGCCGACACCCACCCCAGTGGTGACAACCTGTTACAGCGGCTCTCCCTCCCGCCCTCACCGTCACGCTGTATAGCGCCGTGCACCTGCAGCGCCAACATACGTACCCAGACGGCTTCATCCCTTTCCTTACAGAATAAATGCGACTATTTTTTCTTCTTAGAGACACATAACGGTATCTACAACATAACATCATCTAGTTTTCAAGTGAGGCAGCAACATACAAATGTGTGATGAAAATAATGTAATCATATGTTTAGAATATCAAACAAAAAATGAAAAATACGGATCGGCATTTCATAAACACAATAATTTATCACTTTTTATCACGATCAACGCACACACATACACACACTTGTTTTATGAAAATGTGCATTGCAATATATATATATATATATATATATATATATATATATATATATATATATATATATATATATATTTTTTTTATACTTTGTCGCTGTCTCCCGCGTTTGCGAGGTAGCGCAAGGAAACAGACGAAAGAAATGGCCCAACCCCCCCCCCATACACATGTACATACACACGTCCACACACGCAAATATACATACCTACACAGCTTTCCATGGTTTACCCCAGACGCTTCACATGCCTTGATTCACTCCACTGACAGCACGTCAACCCCTGTATACCACATCACTCCAATTCACTCTATTCCTTGCCCTCCTTTCACCCTCCTGCATGTTCAGGCCCCGATCACACAAAATCTTTTTCACTCCATCTTTCCACCTCCAATTTGGTCTCCCTCTTCTCCTCGTTCCCTCCACCTCCGACACATATATCCTCTTGGTCAATCTTTCCTCACTCATTCTCTCCATGTGCCCAAACCATTTCAAAACACCCTCTTCTGCTCTCTCAACCACGCTCTTTTTATTTCCACACATCTCTCTTACCCTTACGTTACTTACTCGATCAAACCACCTCACACCACACATTGTCCTCAAACATCTCATTTCCAGCACATCCATCCTCCTGCGCACAACTCTATCCATAGCCCACGCCTCGCAACCATACAACATTGTTGGAACCACTATTCCTTCAAACATACCCATTTTTGCTTTCCGAGATAATGTTCTCGACTTCCATACATTTATACGCACACTTGATCGCCGTTTCCCCAGGTAGCGCCAGAAAACAGACGAAAGGCGACATCCGTTCTCATCCATAGGTGTATTGTGTAATGTACAGACACCACAGCTCCCTTATCCATATCCAGGCCCTACAGACCTTTTCATGGTTTGCCCCGGACGCTTAACATGCCCTGGATGAGTCCACTGATAGCACGTCAACCCCTGTCTACCACAACGTTCCAATTTACTCCGTCCCGTGCAACCCTTACAACCTCCTCCATGTTCAGGCCCAGACTGCCCAATATCTTTTTCACTCCATCCTTCCATCTCCAACTTGGTTATCATGTTCTTGTTCCTTCCACTTCAGACACATCCTCTTTGCCTTCCTTTCCACACTCATAACTCTCCATATTTCCAAACCATTTCAGCACGTCCTCTTTCTGCTCTCTCTGCCACACATTTGTCTTAACCTTTCATCACTCACTTTTGATCAAACCACCTTACACCACAGTGTCCTCAAAAATTTAATTTCCAACACATCCATCCTCCTTTGTACAGTCTTATCAAAAGCCCATGTCTTGCATCCACCTAATATTGTTGGGACAACTATTCCTTCACACGTATATATTTTTGCCTTTCCAAATATCGTTCTCTCTTTTCACACACTCAGCGCACGCAGAACTTTCGCCCCCTCACCCACCCTATGACTCACTTTCGATTCCATGGTTCCATTCGCTGCCATGTCCATACCCAAATATCTTCCAAAACACTTCAATTCCTCCGATTTTTCCCCATTCAAAGTCACACCCAATCTAACCTGTCCCTCAACCTTGATGAACCTAATAACCTTGTTTTTATTCACATTCGTTCCTAACTTTCTCCTTTCACACTCGCTCCCAAACTCAGTCACAAACTTGTTTTTTTTTACTAGAATCAGCCACCAGCGCTGTATAATCTGCAAACAACAACTGACTCACTTCCTAGGCTCTCTCATTCCTCACAGAGTGCATGCTCGCCCCTTTCGCCAGGACTTTCACGTTTAACCTTCCTCAACACCCCATCCATAAACAAACTGAACCATGGTGACATCACATCCCTGCCGCAGATCAATCTTCACCTGAAACAATTCACTCTTCTCTCTTCCTACTTGTACACATGTCTTACACCCTTAATAAAAACTTTTCTGCTGCTGGGAGCTCACCTCCCACACCGTATATTCTTATAGCCTTCCAAAAAGCATCTTAATCCACCCTGTCATATGCTTTCTTCAGGACAATGATGCCACAAACAAATCTACGTTTTTTGCATATTACTCACACATTCTTTAAAGCAAACACCTGATCCACACATCCTGTAACACGTCTGAAACCACACTGCTCCCTCCCAAACTGATGCTCTGTTTATGCCTTCAACCTCTCAATCAAAACCCTACCATACAAATTGCCTAATGTATTCAACAAACTTATGCCTCTGTAGTTTGAACACCACCTTTATCCCCTTCGCCTTTAACTTCTATGAGACACATGTAATCAAAACATATAACCATAATTATGTCTCGAATAACTCGCAACAGTTTCGCGGGGAGAAATTCAAAACCTCATAATACACCCCTTCACGGGGAAGAGTATATTGGAATGATGTGGTACACAGGTGTCTACGTGCTGTCAACGACTGAGCCAGGGCATGTGAAGTGTCCGGAATAAACTATGGAAAAGTCTATGGGGCCTGGATGTGGACAGGAAGCTGTGGTCTCGGTACATTACACATGACAGGTAGATAAAGTATGTGAACCAATGCAGCACTTCGTCTGTTCTTGGCGTTACCTCGCTAATGGGGTTAACGGGGATCAAGCGTGTGTGTGTGTGTGTGTGTGTGTGTGTGTGTGTGTGTGTGTGTGTGTGTGTTGTCCCTGGGGATAGGGGAGAAAGAATACTTCCCTCGTATTCCCTGCGTGTCGTAGAAGGCGATTATAAGGGGAGGGAGCGGGGGAGGCTGGAAATCGTCTCCTCGCGATTTCAATTTTCCAAGAGAAAACAGAGAAGGGGGCTAAGTGAGGATATTAGCTCTACGGCTAAGTCCTAGAAGCCGCCAGCAAATGGTGATAACAAATAAGGAGTCATCCTCGGTAAGCCTGCTTGTCAGTACACATTAAGTCGAGAAGTAATGAGATGACACTATACTACTCCTGTTTATCCAGTGGCGATGATACAGCTTCGCTGAAAGCGACAACTCCCAACGTAACCACGTGAAGGCGGAGTCCGGTAACACCCTTTATGTTTACCATATATATATATATATATATATATATATATATATATATATATATATATATATATATATGTATATATATATATATATATTCCCACAGAATGAAATGAAAAAGAAAAAAATATATAGTTTCCACTCATGTGTAATTACAGAGATGTCGACTGTTATTACTGCACTGCCTAACACGGGGCCACTGTTGAACTTAAGGAGATAATCGGCGGTCCTCGTCAAGGCATCAGTGCCATGAGAGACGCTCTCATTCATGGATAATCCACGACAACTTTTCACTGCACTGTACAATATTGCTCCACTGTCAAAAGTCACAGTTTCTCGAGTCTTCACAGCCAATGGTAACAGAAGCGTTGGCTTACTGATATAAATCCTCACACACAGTTTAACATGGTATAAAAACCACTCTCAAAATATAAACACACCGCACGACCATTTCCCCAGCCCCTCACGTGAATACCACACTGAACTAACTGCTATGGTGACTGCCGGCGCGCCAGCCCAACCTCCCAACATTTCGTACAGGATGTCTGGCAGGATGTTCGCTGTTTTTCTCCCATGATTTCATAGATATGGGCAAACCAAACGTGGTACACAAACACACAAAACAAACACACATTCACACACACACTTCTGATTTCAATGTCATCTGTTCTGCCAGGAGTCTTAACATGACAGAAAATCAGACAGGAAGACATTAATCACTAGGGTATGTATGGGTGGATTCGCTAAACTTGGTTGTTTGAAAGATGAAAACACGTGCGGTGTGTTTGTTTGTGTGTCAGTGTTACACATGCATGAAAAAGAAGGAGGAACATGGAGAGATACTACGAAGATAGGCGAGAAGTGTGAAAGGAAGGAGAGTGAGCAGATGGAGCAACAGAAGGACGGAGGAGAAATTTTACAAATTAATAAGTGGACAGAGAAAATAATTAAACAATACCATAAATTTATCCACACAATGTCACTTAAAATGACAAACAAAGACAGGAAGACTCAGGAGGGAGTGTTGAGGTCGAAAAAGATATACAGCACATGAGGAGCTATATGCCACACGCCAAGGTTAAACTATGCACAAGTAAGGGTATATCAGCCTCAGTAATAACACTATGGGATATGGGAAGCGACCCTGGGAAGCAAAGACAGATACGCATCAGCAACTACAAAATTTACCAGATATAAGGTGTACCTAAACGACCCTGATGAAATTCGTTATGTGGACTCAAAGGCGTAAGATCCGCTGGATAGGCCGCTGTGTGTATGAAGTTTCAGTGTTAAAGCAGTGGAAGAGAGCAACACTGTCGTACGTTTTCTTTAAGAAAGGGGATAAGGGAAATGAAAAGTATATATATATATATATATATATATATATATATATATATATATATATATATATATATATATATATATATATTCCCTCTAAGGCCCAGTCCTCTGTTCTTAACGCTACCTTGCAAACGCGGGAAATGGCGAATAGTATGAAAAAAAAAATATATATACCAATATGTGATACGGACACCCTACAATGGAAATGGAAGAGAAATGAAAAATAAGTAACCATATGAAAATTCAGGGGGGAACAGATGTTGATATCTGGAGTACATGAGTACACTCGACGTTATCATGCACAAGTAAAAATAGAAATGCAAACAAGAGGAGGAATACGCATTTAATAGATCAAATGTTAGTTCAGGCGGAAGGAGACAAACCACATGTAAGAATCATCAGTTTCTCACCAGAATGAGTTACATTCAACCAGTGGTGTTCTTCAAGGCTCGGTGTTGGAGCTACTATCATATGTGATCTATGTACATGACTTGCGAGAGATCTTCCATCACATCTCAGTACAGCTACTAATTTAACTACAGTCATAAGAATAATGTGTGTTCAGGGCAATGAAACTATATATAAATAAAAATACAACTTTCAGCTTTGGTTAAATATAAGGTTAATGAAGTTGAATCCCACAATATATATAAAGCAATGTAGATAGGACATTGCTAAAATAAGTTCTGGTTATGTATATTTCAATTTGGCTTTCGCGGATGATGAAAATATCTTTCAAAACAACTTATCTATATATCTGAGGGCATTTTGAGAATGAGCAATGTATAATTCAACCCCAAAACAATTTTCCGAAAGTGCTCTGACTTGAGGCTGGACTCTGTTTCCACCCGCAAGTTCCTCTCACACTGAGCCCCGTGGCTGTATCCGGCATAATGACTATCATCTTGCAGGGCACAATTACGGCACTCAACGTTGTGAATGGGAATTGTGGTCTGACACAGTGCCTAGCCTGTCGCCACAACACATTATGAAAATTGTTTGAGGGAGGTAAATTATATACTGGTCAGTGTCATACCTACCCCGAGGTACATGGACAAACTGCTTGAAATTTACATTCGTCATATATAAGACCCTAAGCAGAGTATCAATGAAAATATCTTAGCAAAATGGCAAAATAACTTTCTGAAGTGTATATGGAAGGCGTTGAAGATCACACGTAGATATGGTGACTCCATTTGAGGACGAAATGTCCAGACACAGGCGAGAAGATCGTACCTGAAGTAAGGAAGATGAGCAACACCAGCCACACACGAGACTGCAACACTCACATTAATGAATCAATATGACAACGTCAGCAAGTCGCCTCCCCAAGATAAGCAGGAGTAGACAAAAACAAGACAAGAGTATACAGAAGAAACAGGTCAAAAATAATACAGAAAAAATACTGCTTGGAACAGAGCAAACAATCTGTACTCTTAACAAGTTTATGAAAGAAAAATAAACGGAGCCTCATGGATGTGATAGATCCGGTGCGCAAAACAATTGTAATCACACACACACACACACACACAACGGACCCAGAACTCGGTAACTGGTGTTTGAGACTGTCACTCCTCAGCTAGTCCATCATCAAATTCATGGTCACAATGATTACCAAGTGTAGACCTTCGAGCCTGCACGTCTGCAATGAGCAGCTGGAATCAAAACGGTTTCCTCATGAATATTTCCGAGGGGCGGCGTCCACGATGTGATTTATATCCCCTGGCAACACAGTGAAAGTCTTCGGTCTTGAATGCTTACGCTTTCTAATACGTTTTGTGCATTACACATGAAACTTGGAGAGTGGATGTCGACTTGTGAGGCCGTTCTTTGTTCCTGGCGCTACCTCGCTAAGCAGGAAACGGAAAACAATATATATCCTTCCCTCTCGTTTTTTTTTTTTTTTAACTTTCCAAAAGAAGGAACAGAAAAGGGGGCCAGGTGAGGATATTCCCTCAAAGGCCCAGTCCTCTGTTCTTAACGCGAACGCTACCTAGCTAACGCAGGAAATGGCGAATAGTATGAAAGATATATATATATATATATATATATATATATATATATATATATATATATATATATATATATATATATATATATATATATATCACCGCATTTTCATATAGCTGTGCAACACACGTTGCCCTGTAACAATTAGTTCAAGACACGAGAATCCATGTGGCACAGCTCCAATTTGCCACAACTGGTCACGGCTTCCATATACTGTAATCCTGCAGAAAGGCCTAACTCATTGGATACTGTGTCATACGTCCGGCAGCGGGTTCGAGGCCGCCAGACGACCTACAGAAATGGTGCTGCAAGATGACCACTACCAAATTTTAATCGTGGATATATAAT
>NC_092229.1:14560393-14675393 GCF_036320965.1 Panulirus ornatus
TATATATATATATATATATATATATATATATATATATTGCTTTGTCGCTGTCTCCCGCGTTTGCGAGGTAGCGCAAGAAAACAGACGAAAGAAATGGCCCAACCCACCCCCATACACAATGTATATACATACACGTCCACACACGCAAATATACATACCTATACATCTCAATGTACACATATATATACACACACAGACACATACATATATACCCATGCACACAATTCACACTGTCTGCCTTTATTCATTCCCATCGCCACCTCGCCACACATGGAATACCATCTCCCTCCCCCCTCATGTGTGCGAGGTAGCACTAGGAAAAGACAACAAAGGCCCCATTCGTTCACACTCAGTCTCTAGCTGTCATGCAATAATGCCCGAAATCACAGCTCCCTTTCCACATCCAGGCCCCACACAACTTTCCATGGTTTACCCCAGACGCTTCAAATGCCCTGATTCAATCCACTGACAGCACGTCAACCTCGGTATACCACATCGATCCAATTTACTCTATTCCTTGCCCTCCTTTCACCCTCCTGCATGTTCAGGCCCCGATCACACAAAATCTTTTTCACTCCATCTTTCCGCCTCCAATTTGGTCTCCCACTTCTCGTTCCCTCCACCTCCGACACATATATCCTCTTGGTCAATCTTTCCTCACTCATTCTCTCCATGTGCCCAAACCATTTCAAAACACCCTCTTTTGCTCTCTCAACCACGGTCTTTTTATTTCCACACATCTCTCTTACCCTTACATTACTTACTCGATCAAACCACCTCCCACCACACATTGTCCTCAAACATCTCATTTCCAGCACATCCACCCTCCTGCGCACAACTCTATCCATAGCCCACGCCTCGCAACCATACAACATTGTTGGAGCCAATATATATATATATATATATATATATATATATATATATATATATATATATATATATATATATATATATATAAGTGTTGCTACCTACTTTTGATAAGATTCATCCAGTAACATCTAAAAACATTTAAAGGATCCAGTTAAAACAGTCATATTTACGAGTCTGGAAACATATCCACTGATTATTTATACAGCAACATAAAAACAAAAGTATGTTGCAGCCAACTGAAATAATCATAAGGGAGCTAACCAGACGTGTAAACATTATGCATTCAGCAAACATTTTTCCTCCTGTAATAAATTTCGGAAATTCGTATTGACAGGATTACGCCCCTTTTTTTTGTTTGTTTGCTTGTTTTTCTTTTACTGAAACAGCCTAGTCGGTAAAGGTCCTTACCAAAGGATGTGGCTTATTCTAGGTGGCTTTTTGTAGCAATTTTACACGTTACCTTTAACCAGTATAACAGATTCAACCACTTATTCTAAACCAAATATATATCCGAACCTAACTCTATACAACCTAATCTCAACCAGACATAAACAACCTAAATTCAACCCTCGAAAACCTAACTTTAATTCACGATTCTGCCAGCGACCCGCACAGCCACAACCTAGTCAGAAACGGCCTGGCTCTGTGGTCATAACAACCATGTTTGTTCCACGGCTCTAACACCAACCTAACCCACAGTAATTACGGCTTGTCCTCTATGGAAGTTTTATCATCATCTCTACATTACCATAATTAGATACATCACGCTATTTGTGTGATGTGCATGGTACGGATTCTGGTTTATTAGCCATTTGCTTGTTGATCGCCCATGCATACATCATAAATGCATTCAACTGATGTTTCATATTTTTTTTTTTTCAACGAGAAAATTTGTTGGAAAAATACATTTTCGGTAAAGTTCGCAATTTAGCGATGGTAGCCAACTTACAAGTTAGCACAAGGTAAAACAGACAAAACACCAATTTCAATCTTGTGTATATATGGCAGCGGATGGAACCATGGAAGCGGAAGTGAATCATAGGGTGGGGGAGGGAACGAAAGTTCTGGGAGCGTTGAAAAATGTCTGGAAGTCGAGAACGTTACTTGGAAAGCAAAAATGGGTATGTTTGAAGGAATAGTGGTTCCAACAATGTTATATGGTTGCGAGGCTTGGGCTATAGATAGATTTGTGCGGAGGAGGGTGGATGTGCTGGAAATGAGATGTTTGAGGACAATGTGTGGTGTGAGGTGGTTTGATCGAGTAAGTAACGTAAGGGTAAGAGAGATGTGTGGAAATAAAAAGAGCGTGGTTGAGAGAGCAGAAGAGGGTGTTTTGAAATGGTTTGGTCACATGGAGAGAAT
The DNA here is from genome assembly GCF_036320965.1 of Panulirus ornatus. Lineage (NCBI taxonomy): Eukaryota > Metazoa > Arthropoda > Malacostraca > Decapoda > Palinuridae > Panulirus > Panulirus ornatus. Next base: position 14,562,626 of record NC_092229.1, read on the forward strand.
GAGTGAGGAAAGAGACAATGTACAAACCCCATCATCATACGGTATGAACGTTATCAGTAAAAATTTTCGGCTACGTTTTCAGCGGAAATTTACATGTACCCAAAACGAAAATCTAGGAAAATCCAACGAAAGCGTTACGTCTGGTGAAACAAAACCCAAAATTATGAAAAATACACTCAAAGTGTATACACCGGTGATGAACGGGTGCCCGGCTTCAGCAAAAAAAAATATATATATATATATACATATCTTCACATTTTTCTGCTGCATCCTAAATTTGAGGGCGCGGGGCTTTTACCCTAGTTTCATGATTAATTTATGATCATTGTTGTTTGTTAATCCTTGTTGTGTTACGCCCCACAAAACCCCGAGGCAAGTTATCATCGTGTTGAAGTCAACTCTGTCATTCCAACCTTTGGGAACTTCTACCACCACCTGGCTTCGTACAGCGTCCCGGATGGCGGAGGCTTTATTGAAACCCAGCGACTAATGACGGTCGAGTCTTACAATCATTTCTCCGCTTGGTTATTCTATCTCCAAATCTAATGAAGTACTTCGCCACCGTTATTCGTGGTCAATTCTATCTCGACTCCCGTCCTGTGAGCACTATCGTGTGTGATGGTTAATAATATCAAGTCATTGAAAGTCGCTCAGGCCTTCGTGTTGCCGAACCTGCTCTGCACTGAGGTAAAATTTTCGTGAATGAAGAATCTCTCTCTCTCTCTCTCTCTCTCTCTCTCTCTCTCTCTCTCTCTCTCTCTTACGTAGGAGAGGCTCCAGTCACGGACAGATGTCCACATTAAGGCCGGGCCTTCACTCAAATAAAGAGAGGTTCATGAAAAGGGAAAAAAATAAGAGACGAGGGAAAGTATTTACGACTTCTTTTTTTTTGGGGGGGGGAAGTGTAATAATGTATCTGTAATAATCTATTTCTAATGGAAGAAGTTCCACCACATCCATGCAGCACCCGTCTCTTCGAGTTTCATCCACTATCATCCAACTTATTACTCGTGTGTGTGTGTGTGTGTGTGTGTGTGTGTGTAGCCTGGCCTGGGGCCAGCCGCTCGTAACCATCCACCACACTTACCTCGTCCCAGCCCAGAGGTACGACCCGCCCGCCCGCCCCGCCATCCTCATTGGCCAGTCCGCCCGCCGGGTTAAATATTTTGGCTGGCCTGGAAGTGGAGGGAGGGAGGGAGAGCAGGTGAAAGTAGGAAGGGAGGAGGGAAACGAGATGGAGGAAGAGCAGGTGAAAGAGAGGGAGGAAACTGAGGCAGGGTACGGTATATCTCAGTTTATATATATATATATATATATATATATATATATATATATATATATATATATATATATATATATATATATATACACACACACACACGCACGCACACTTGATTGTCGTTTCCCGCGTCATCGAGGTACCGCCAGGAATAGTCAACCAAAGGCCACATCCGCTCACATCCATATTCTCTAGCTGTCATGATTAATGCAGTGATACTACAGCCCTCTATCCACAACCGGGCTCCACACACCTATCTATCCATGGTTTACCCCGGCGACGCTTCACGTGCCCTGCGTTCAGTCCACTGACAGCGCGTCGTCCCCTGCACACCATATTGTTCCTAAACTCTCTCTCTCTCTCTCTCTCTCTCTCTCTCTCTCTCTCTCTCTCTCTCCCAGGACCCCTTTTCCGAGGAGTTCCTAACGCCCAAGACTGCGCTACACACAGTATCAGGACAGGAAGGACCACTTGAAGTGATGAGTTCTCTGACGAGACTGTAGTGTTTTGTTAAATGACAATGATAAATTTCGCCTCAAGTGACCTCTCAAATGTGGTGTATTCTCAAGGAGGCACAGTCTAGTAACACACACACACACACACACACACACACACATATATATATATATATATACTGATCACCACACAGAGACTGGAGAGCAGCAGCAGCAGCCGGACGCGCAGCAAAGGCCCAGGTTTTATAGTCAAGTCTGGGACGAACACAGACGCACTTCAGGAGAGCAGAAGCCTTACAACTCACGAAGGGTTCACTTCAATTCATGGGTCAGGTTAAACCCTATTCCTAACAGAGGACATGACCGGTAACATCCAAGTTAGAATTTATGACTCTTTCACCATGAGATCATTCAGATCATGGCTTCCCAACCACTCTGGCGTAGCGACTCCAAGTGGAATCGCCAAGCATGAGAGAGAGAGAGAGAGAGAGAGAGAGAGAGAGAGAGAGAGAGAGAGAGAGAGAGAGAGAGAGAGAGAGAGAGAGAGGCTGTCTCATTCTTGGGCAATACCTTCAGGAAAACTGGAATGGGTCGTTAGAGAGAAAAACAAGCGGTGAGAACCACTAAATTAGTAGATGGGAAACAACTGAATAAAGTTTCATGATAATCTCTCTCCAAGTTTTCAAGTTATGACCAAAGTTATGATGCAGGTAAGTGTGTGTGCGCGTCTCCCGTCCACGGACGGATAATGATGGAGTTACCCGTCATTTTGCCTCGCCACGCACTTCATACAATATACTGTCAAAAGCAAACCTATGTAAAGTTAACAGTAAAAAAACGATGATATATATATATATATATATATATATATATATATATATATATATATATATATATATATATATATATATATATATGTGTGTGCAAAGGTGTAAGTCTGACGCTCCTTCAAAACCAAGATATCAGCTATTTTATCTCACACTTTCTAAGATATCTTAAAACGCACGTATGACACACATCTGGGCGCGGGGTATTCTAGATCACACCCTACCCCTCACCCCAACACACACCCCCACCGCTCTAATTACGACGTCATCCCCTCACGGTTCTTGCAACACACCCGAAGCTGTCGTACTGACAGTCACAGCTGTACCGGCCGTACGCAGGAAGTATATATACATGGCCTGTTACTGATACGTTCGTAGCTTGTAACTTATCCGTCAAGCATTTGAAATAAGCTGTTCACTTTTAAGATTATACCTCTGGTTTTCTTTTCTTATTCGTGTGTTTGTGTGTGTGTGTGTGTGTGTGTGTGTGTGTGTGTGTGTGTGTGTGTGTGTGTGTGTGTGTATTCCCGTTTGTATAACATTAGCAACAACAAAACAACGACAATAATAATAGTAATTATGATAATAAACAACTAATAATAATTACTGCTCTCTTGAATTACCCTCAGGCAAGCGCTAGAAATAGAGAGAAAACGCATACGATCAACAGACGGGATAAGCAAGAGATGTTATACAATAATATACAAAGGCAAAAGTTAGGACCCATAATTCTCGCTGCTCAGAGGAGATGGGTTTTGTTGACAATGTGTCACGGCTGACTCGCGTTCCAAACTCTAATGAGATCAGAGGTGAGAACAACACAGGACTAGCGTGTTCACTAACCTAATGCTAAAGTCCAGGATGATGACGAAGCGCAGGGTGTTAAAGGACAGACCATTTATCTAACAAAACTACATCTTCCTAATGTCTTCGTAAATCCAGACACTCAAAAGATGTTTACGCCGTACATGGGTGAGTGTGGTCATGGCCGTGTAGGCGGCGTAATGAGAGACACTTTCCCTTGTTGACTACGAGTCGGGGTGTAAATTCCTCCACACTCACCGGTGTGTTCTGAGTGACTGCTACTGAAACACGGAGGATGATGGATCAAGAGGATCTGGCTAGCTCACCGGGAGGACTACCCCTTCCTCGTCTGGGTTCGTATGCAAGTCAGCGAGTGTAGCGGAGCGCTGTGCCTTGAGGCTGTGCGTGTGTGTCTGTGTGTGTGTCCGTCTGGTGACCTCGAATTCTTGAACGAACTCTGGGGGTGAAGGGGTTCGAAGTAGGCTGGCCTGTGAGAGAGTCTGGCTGGCTTGGTGGCGGCGGCGGAGCGGTTCTCGATGTGATGATCTGGTTCATGACTGGAGAGGTGACTGACACGAGGAAGTCAGTGTGCATGATGAAGGCCATCACTTCTACCAGTCTCCCGCAATAATTACACGTTCCAGATGTTCTACTTTGGGTTAGGATTCTGTCTTCAGTGAGTATTCTACGAATGACCACTACTACTACTACTACTACTACTACTACTATCACTCTTACTACTACTACTACTACTACTACTAACAACAACAACAACAACAACAATAATAATAATAATAATAATAATAATAATGATAATAATGATAATAATCACAACAAAGAGCAACAATGGGTGAAGCCATAAAAGCAATAACCACACCATCTTAACCACTAACTGAAAACTGCCGCCATTAATCTGACTTGACCCGAGGCTCCGTAAGATCCTGTCATGCCTCCCCCCCGCCCCATCGCCCCACCCGCCCAGGACGCCTCCCCTCCCACCCAGGACACACCTCCCCCGCCCTCACCGCCCGGGACACTTCCCCCTCCACTCCAAACCATGGCTCCCCCATCCTCTCCCACTCATGACACCTTCCTCTCCACTCCGAGACATGGCTTCCCCCTCACCTACCTACCCTGGGCACCTTCCTCTCCGCTCAAAAGCCCAAAAGCGAAAGTAGGGAGCCTTTACTAAGTTGATATAGGATCTCTTGTCTACGACACACTGGGGAGGAGCCTTGAAGTAGCAAGCCTTACTTACTAAGAAGCCTTACGTGAGCCTGAATTGATGGCCTTCTCTGAGTCAAGTTTGACTTAAGTCAATGGCCTTCTCTGAGTCAAGTTTGACTTAAGTCAATGGCCTTCTCTGAGCCACAGTAAAGTTGCTCTAAGTCAAAACACGAACGTTTGAGCGTGTCAAAGAAACTCGACCCACCAGGAGGCCTCACCTACGTTAACTCTAACCGAACATCCACCAGAACCCCCAACCATTCCTCGCTGAAGTCAAGTGTAGAAGCTTTTGTTCAAAGTTGTGTTGTTAACGTGCACGTGAGTAGGGAAGCCCCTGCCTACATCAAAGTCACTCACTCATTTTACCGACGTTGGAAGCCTTCCTCAAACCCCCACCCCAGAGCTGCAAACCTTGACACAGACCAATACACCTTCCTAAAAAAAATGTGGAAAAAAAAACAAAAAAATTCTCACATTAAAACAAACTGTCTCATCACGTTTTCTCTTTAAAGTGTCCAGTATTCGTCGCCTTTTCTGTGTACATGACAATCTTCACATTACATGTGTTTACTCTATTAACTAAGGCAAGGGCTTGTCCTAAAATTTATAAGTACGGAAAGATAAATGTCTAGTTCGCCGGGAAACCTTATCCTGCCATCATATATGATCATCATCAACCAACCTCCGAAATTGCCTAATCTCACGACATTTCTTAGTCTTTATTGGCGACGCGGACACAATACCTGTGGAACCAGGTCAATACCACGGCTGTGGAACCAGGTCAATACCACGGCTGTGGAACCAGGTCAATACCACGGCTGTGGAACCAGGACAATACCACAGCTGTGGAACCAGGTCAATACCATGCCTGTGGAACAGGTCAATACCACAGATGTGGAACCAGGTCAATACCACAGATGTGGAACCAGGTCAATACCATGATTGTAGAACCAGGACAATACACAGCTGTGGAACCAGGACAATACCACAGCTGTGGAACCAGGTCAATACCATGCCTGTGGAACAGGTCAATACCACAGATGTGGAACCAGGTCAATACCACGGATGTGGAACCAGGTCAATACCATGCCTGTGGAACCAGGTCAATACCACGGCTGTGGAACCAGGACAATACCACAGCTGTGGAACCAGGTCAATACCATGCCTGTGGAACAGGTCAATACCACAGATGTGGAACCAGGTCAATACCACAGATGTGGAACCAGGTCAATACCACGGATGTGGAACCAAGTCAATACCATGCTCGTGGAACCAGGTCAAAACCATGTCTGTGGAACCAGGTCAATACCATGTCTGTGGAACCAGGTCAATACCATACCTGTGAACCAGGTCAATACCATGCCTGTGGAAACCCAGTCAATACCACACCTGTGGAACCAGGTCAATGCCACACCTGTGGAACCAGGTCAATATCATGTGTGTGGAACCCGGTCAATACCATGTGTGTGGAACCCGGTCAATACCATGCCTGTGGAACCAGGTCATTATCATGTCTGTGGAACCCGTTCAATACCATGTCTGTGGAACCCGGTCAATACCATGTCTGTGGAACCCGGTCAATACCATGCCTGTGCATAGAACCCGGTCAATACTGATAATGAAAGATAAATGACATGCCTGGGAGGGAGGTTGAGACTGGGGCTGCCCAGAATGAGGCAAGGGGGCTTGGGGGTTGGTGGGGTGGTTGAAGTGGGGGTTGGGGGTTGGTGGGGTGGTTGGAGTGGGGGTGGGGGTTGGTGGGGTGGTTGGAGTGGGGGGTTGCCAGGACTTTGGGGCAACAGACGCTGCTGGTTTTGCGTCCTGGAACTCTACGTCGTCACACAAAGTTCCAAGTCCCGTTTCACTCTAGATGAAGTGCCACAACAGAGTGGCAAGTCTTTCTATCAGACTCACAGAGCTGAAACTTTTAAACAGAACAAGCGTTTCTACAACTACCTAATGAAAAATAAAAAAAAAAAACGCGATCATTAACACTTATCATTAACATTACCTATCAACATTAACATTAACTATTACCATTACTATTATCGGTTCACCCAAGACCTCTTTCCCAGTGATGAAGGGACTAATGCTGCTTCAAGGCTGCTCTACACTCAGTAGCAGGGAAATGATGGACTCCTTTGAAAAAAGAAGTTCATCGACAAGACTGCACTTTGTTTCGTTTAAAATAAAGCCTCGTTAAGGTTTTTTTTTATTTTTTCTATTCTTTTTTAATTTGTGGTGAACCCCATAAAACCTATAATAATAATAATAATAATAATAATAATAATAATAATAATAATAATAATAAATAATAATAATGATAATAATAATGATAATAATAATAATAATAATAATAATAAAATAATAGTAATAATAATAATAATAATAATAATAATAATAATAATAATAATAACAATAATAATATAATACTAATAATAATAAAATAATAAATTATCAATAATTATCATTATTATGGGGGGAGGGGATATGAAGCGGTCATGACATAACCAGTGGAGCTAGGCTACTGACGGTGTAGGAGGCTCTGTTGGTTTCAGTACATTGTACAACACAGGCAGCGCGGGGCGCGTGTGTGTAAATAAGGCCAGAGTTCGTTTGTGCCTAACGCCTGGCTGAGCCGCCGGGAAAGGCAATCAGGTATGGACCAGAAAATTGTACTCATTATATATCAGTAACCTGTTTTCATACGATCGGGTGGTGAGATTTCTACAAAAAAAGATAATCAGGCTTTTATTCATCTATTAATTCATTTAATACATAAACTTGCATATTATCATCTGCATCATTATTATTATCACTATCATTCATTATTATCATTTATTATCATTATCATTATTCAGTTGCAATAGTTATACTAGCAACAGTGTGCAGTGAGATGTTAAGTTCTCCAAAAGTTGGTGTATAAAAGCAAAAATATTTAAGGTAGCGAGATCAACAGTTTTTGCCAATGATGATCATATGGTTTTCTCTTTACTGCACTCACGGTCCCTTTTGACTACTACTTTTTCTTTAAGGCTTCGCGTTTGACCTCCCTAAAGGAAATTATTATATTTTTTCTAGTGTACACTGTAGACTGTATACCAGAATTTTCAGGATTTTTCATGTGTAATTCATATATATATATGTATCACATATTTTCGGTCTGCGCTCCAGCAGATAACTGAGCATAAGTGGTTTTCGTGGTTCCTGCGGATCGTGGACGACTCCTACACATTTTCAACTCAACATATTTCGGCCGCCTTGAAGGGTGGTGATGTCTGCCCATAACAATATTCTAGTCTGCAGGGAGCAAATCCACTCAAGTGTCTTCATCGCTCTTCTCTCTTCATGAGAGGTTCGCAATATCCAACCGACATTTCTTATGAGGCAACTGTTGCTCTGTCTGAAGATAAAAGCTATCAGATATAATAACGCCGACATCTTTTACATTTCGTCTATGATACGTTAATAATCATCTGTCTAGTATTATGTATAATTTCTCGTATTTCCTCTTTTTCCCCTTGATGCCTTCATGTAAATGTCACTCCACTGAATAACGATATTTTCAGCGGCCCGCCCGCTCAAAGTTCACCATGTTCGATTGAGGTTTTACAGTATCCTCTACAGGTGAGATTTTCAACCTTATTCCGGTATCGTCTGCAGATTTTATAGTATCTCCCGGTTTGTTAAATATGAGAATCATAAACAGTAAAAGAACAGAACATTTTACCGAGAAAGATTCAATAACTGTCTTGATTACAATAATGTATTGTGGTCTGTTTACTTGAAAGCTATAATCCCATATTTCTGTCTCACCAGTTATTCACATTTACGCAGTGTTTTCGTTCTATGCCACATATTCAATTTCTCTGTGTCTCTCAAACTGTACTGTACTGATCGAATAGCTAAGAAAGGCCTAATGTTCCCGCCCTTATAGGCTTCCACAATCCTTGAAGGCAAAACCCCGTTTCGTAACTAGTGTCGCGTCCCGGTGGAGACAAATAATGGCTACGATTCGAGCATCATCATAAGCATATACTCACAACACTGAAGTAGCTTCCCCTCTCCACCACATTCGCCAAATGTGGCTGGTCATTTATCGCGCTGGCAAAATGTCAGACACCTGGGCGACATCATGCCCGACCATATTTACGTGTGTGGGGACATGATGATAAACGCTAGCGACCGTCAAGCCAGCAGCAGCAGTTCCTGGTGCAAGCACTCTCAACGGTAGGTTGTACGTCACTCGGTAGGTTGTACGTCACTCGGTCAGCCTAGCCTAGCTCACAACGCACGGCGGCGTCCCAGGGATCGATTCCAGCGTGGCTAGCCTCTAAGTCGTTTTCTAAGAAATACAGACACACACACACAAAAAGACTAACTAATGCCAGCCTAAAGTTTGTGGCTTCGTCACAGTAGGACCTTCAATGACCTTGACCTTCGGCTTCTTGAGTGAATCCGGCAAGAGAGACACGTCCACAACACAAGCAGGCAGGCGGGATGGGTGGGTTACAACCCTAAAAGTCCAGCGAGGTGCATAAAGATGCCCAGGAGGGAGAGGCGATGGGACGGACGAGACATCCACTAGAGAGGTTCGGCCTATGAGCATGGCTATCAAGCCGGTCGTGAGGCATTTCTTATGCTCTCCTACTGCAGTCGTCCTCAACCTGTGTGTACCGTGTCGCTCGTGGGTACCGTGCGATGGACGAGTGCTTGTGGAGGCCGGGTCAATGTGAGGGTGGGTCTAGTGCAGCCGGCCGGACGCCAGCCTGCGTGTTTAGGGCACATGACGCCTCCTGTCAATAAATATCCACACCCACCGTTATACCACACGACCCTGCCTCATATACGAAGGCAAAGGGATGTGCATATTGCGTGTGGCCTCCCTGCAGGAGACGAGGTAAACAGTACAGCGCCTGGCCACTTGATCCTCCCAACAGGAAGATTGAAACGTCGTCCATAAACAACCCGTCAGTCAGTACGGGTGGGGTGCCTCACAGTTTGTCATTCTGGCCTATGGCCCAACACCCGTACATATATCTAACCCATCCTACAGCCCTGCTGGTTCCACAGCATCAGGATGAGTTACTGTGAAGGGTGGTGGACCTGAGGGTTATATAACCATCGCGATGTAACGTAACCGTCTGTAGGCAGTAGCTTTAAACGTAATTACAAATCCGATCAAAAATTATAATGGGATATCAATACAAAAGCACGTGATGGTGATCCTTGTTGCCAGGCAGGGAAAACAGTCTGCGAGCAGTAATCAGCCTCACCGAAAAATCATCGGATTAAAGGAACAAAATGTTCAAATCAAGATCATTCATTCGGAAAATATCATACGATACAGTTAATACCAACGACTCGTATTTATCACTTTATGTTAATAATGTCGCACGGAGAGAAAACATTATCCAGGACACCAAGAAAGAAAGAAAAAAAAGGCGATCTTATCCGGAGTTAGAATGCCATGTACCTTGGACTGGATTCCCTTACTCCCTTCAGCACGACGGTACAATCCTAAAGCACAGCAGTACGACCTCGAGTACGACGGCTCGAGTTCTGGTATAAAGGTCTGGCCTTTGGCATGACCTAAAGCTTTAGGGTCAGTTTCATCATCATACTTAAGGGTTGTACTGTCGTGTCGACTTTCCAAACTATGACGGTCTTCAACATACAGCATTCCCTTCACAACGTATGGAAGATGACATCATCTTCCTCGGTATATTAGGAAGCAGCAACAAGGCAGTGTAAACAGCAATGTACAGTGGTTGTTGTGCTGTGTGAGGCTGTTTCCCACGACGTCACTGGTTTTCGTAGTGAATGAAGATGCTGGGACGATCTTCAGGGATGCTACAGGTAATATTCCCATCTATTATCTGCTTCATGGATACGTTCGTCAGTCTGATAGGTAAGAGACATCTGGTTTTTGTAGAAAATTTGATGAACGGTTCCAGGGTGTTGTTGTCTGTGATTAACTTGGGAGATTATGGAGGAACACACTTGTCTCTTTAGCAATTATTTTATTAGAAAAACCATTAACTAAAATTAGCTCGACTCTGGTGATTTCATGGTTGGAAGAGGTCCTACAATCACGGTTTTAATAGACTCTAATAACGGTCAATTTGTACCTCTCTGGGCAGTCCCTTCCAGCGTTCAGAGAACTGGCCAAATCGGCAGACTTATGGTGAACACTTGTTTGGTGTTGGGCATTATGAGCCAGATGTTTACATACAAGAAGGACAACTGCGTGCCTGTCCTACGAAGTTCCACTCGGCAGCCCAAATGGTGAGCTACGTTATCAGGTAGGACGACTTGCCTTAGGCTCTCCATTAAGCCCAACTTTTGCTGACTTGTACGTTTGTCAAGTAGAAAACCAAGTTTTGCAACACAGCACCATCCGTCCAACTACGTTTTGCGAAGTCGCTAGCCGCTGCTTCTGTACCCTTATCACTACCTGGACCACGCAATACAAGGCAAGCTGCTGCGTCACATGGTCACCGTGTGGCCGTTGGCAACTCAAGGGTAGGGCCGTTTTGATAACTGTTTCTTTCCCTACACCTCGAAGCTCTGGAACTCTCTACCCACTCATGTCTTTCCCAAAAAAAACTATGGCAGCACAATTAAAAAGACGTTTTTCATTGCCTTTAAAATTCGTAAGTCTTATCCACTGTCTATTCTCTTTCCCTTTCGTTAACCTCGCTATATTTCAGTTAAGGTCCAGCCTTGACGTGGACTTTTGTCCGTGACTCTGGAGCCTCCACAAAAAAAAATTGTCTGGTTGAGTTCCTCACGTTTCCACGGCAAGTGTCTAGACATTGTTCACTCAAATAAAACACATCAGCATTACAGACTTTAGGCACTTTGTGGAGTAAAACGAAATATTCGTTCAATAAAAATGAATAATGATATTTGATGTTCCATCACTTTATATTCTACAAAGAGCGGTGAATTTAATGATTAAGACGCCACTGTCTGACCCTAATCTACTCTGCAACGCGAGACCTACAGTTCATCATATATTATTTCAATACTAGTACAGAAAGGTTTACCGTTTCATTTTATATGTCTACTAAAACTTCCAAATATATACTATTATATTACTATCTGTACATGAAATATTTCTGCCCAGTAGTCATTATCACAGGTCATTGTATCGGAGAATATGAACGGAAGCCTTATTCATATATGTAGACGGTCTTCTAAAGATTAAAAAATGCAGGAGGCCTCTCCTGTTGTGAATGGTCGTAGATACATTCGTATGGTCGCTAATGAGGGCGTGCGTGGTGTAGGAGGGTGAAAGGAGGGCAAGGAATAGAGTGAATTGTATCGATGTGGTATACCGGGGTTGACGTGCTGTCAGTGGATTGAATTAGGGCACGTGAAGCGTCTGGAGTAAACCATGGAAAGCTGTGTAGGTATGTATATTTGCGTGTGTGGACGTATGTATATACATGTGTATGGGGGTGGGTTGGGCCATTTCTTTCGTCTGTTTCCTTGCGCTACCTCGCAAACGCGGGAGACAGCGGCAAAAAAAAAAAAAAAAAAAAAATATATATATATATATATATATATATATATATATATATATATATATATATATATATATAATCCTGTTTTAAACGACAGACCCACTCACAAAGTTTTACTGACAACTGTTTTTGTTTATCGCAGATGTGTTGTCGTCTATACCACAAGGCTTAATGTAAATAAATAAAGTTTAAAGTTGTTTAGATCTCTGTGGAACAGTCAGTCCATGAAACAATTATTCCAATTCATCTGGCACAATTATGTGAGCTAACAACCGGATGTAAAGATCTCCTCACGGAAAAAAAAAGAGAAAAAAAAAACTCGTGCCCATATCTCAGAGTTGTTCCACGTAATAACTGAAATCGATGGCGAAGGTTTTGCGCAGTGGTAATTCACACGGCGGATGCGGGCAGCACCGGCAAGCCAGGCAGGCAGACTGCACAGGCAAGCAACACGTCTGGCGGAGGAATACTTTACTATACTCGTCCTGCCATCTTGAATGTCTCGTTCTCTATACACACATCAAGGACATGGATTCCCCCCTATTTTAGATATCATTAAAACGCCTATGTACAAAAAAAAACATTCAGCCACGCTACCTTTATATATAGAAATATTTTTTCATGACGCAGAATAAACAACACAAGAGCTTCCTCTAAGAACCACCTTACATCCCTTCATAAATGTGTATGCCTCGTTGAACCTCATCTACAAGGGAAGATCTTTCCCACTGTTACTTTCCTACTTTCTTTAGACTTGGTAAGATACGACCACACGAGCCGGTCAGGTCGGTGGCCAGGGATGGGGTAAGAAGCCAACCCGCCCACCCCACCAGGAGCGCGTGCCTCCGCACATCTTGAACGTATTTACATATATCATCAACTATGCATGCGACGTGGACGTGAAATATTTCTTCCCGTTTTCTTCGCTCTCTCTACTTTATCAAATGCATCTGCTGGCCATAATAGCAGGCGAGAAAAACCCGGTATTGGTGAGACATTTCCGATAATAAGCCTAGCTCCATTTTTTGTTTCTGTTTTTGTTTTTTGCATGAAACGAGACACATTTGGAAGCCACGGGTTGAAGAGGACTGTAAACCAACTGGTGATACCAGTTTATCACAACCGGTCGGGCCTAGAAGGCGGGGGCCCGGCCGGGTTCCTGCTGCTGGAGGAGGAAGCGCCGGGAATAATGAGACAAATGAAGATGGACGGGACACAGCAACTCATTTACGTCTTCTGCTCTCCCTCCTCCTCCTCCTCCTCCTCCCGGGCCACCAGATTACACAACTAGGCCATACAAGGACCAGTGCTGGGCGGTGGCCGAGTCCCACGCCCACTATCTACAATCACCAATGCCCACGCCCACACCACGCGCGCCCTCATCAGCGACCATACGAATGTATCTACGACCATTCACAAGGAGAGGCCTCGCCCAAGACTGGACGACAGTGTAGCCAAGGTTCTGAACAGAGAGGGAGGGACTTTCGCTTCACGGATCCACAATGTTTTGGTCACCCCGGCGACAATGGCGGGCTCATGTCCTTGTTCCACATATTTTTTTTGTTTGTTTCTTTGTTAACAGCGCTGGTCACCCGCGCCACCTGAGATAATATCTACAGCTGGTCAGCACGTAAAGGCAGTGGCACGTACGAGGTATGATTCTTGCCTTAGTTGCAGAGCTCTGTATCCATCACTGCTAGACTACCACTACGATCCATCACTGCTCGACTTGCATTACTATCCATCACTTAAACTACCATAATGATCCATCACTGCTAGACTACCATTATTATCCATCACTGCTAGACTACCATTATAAGCCATCACTGCTAGACTACCATTATGATCCATCACTGCTAGACTACCATTATGATCCATCACTGCTAGACTACCATTATGATCCATCACTGCTAGACTACCATTATGATCCATCACTGCTAGACTACCATTATGATCCATCACTGCTAGACTACCATTATGATCCATCACTGCTACACTACCATTATGATCCATCACTGCTAGACTACCATTATGATCCATCACTGCTACACTACCATTATGATCCATCACTGCTAGACTACCATTATGATCCATCACTGCTAGACTACCATTATGATCCATCACTGCTACACTACCACTATGATCCATCACTGCTACACTACCATTATGATCCATCACTGCTACACAACCATTATGATCCATCACTGCTACACTACCATTATGATCCATCACTGCTAGACTACCATTATAAGCCATCACTGCTAGACTACCATTATAAGCCATCACTGCTAGACTACCATTATGATCCATCACTGCTAGACTACCATTATGATCCATCACTGCTACACTACCATTATGATCCATCACTGCTAGACTACCATTATGATCCATCACTGCTAGACTACCACTATGATCCATCACTTAAACTACCATTATTATCCATCACTGCTAGACTACCATTATTACCCATCCCTGTTACACTACCATAATGATCCATCACTGCTAGACTACCATTATGAGCCATCACTGCTAGACTACCATTATAAGCCATCACTGCTAGACTACCATTATGAGCCATCACTCCTAGACTACCACTATGATCCATCACTTAAACTACCATTATTATCCATCACTGCTAGACTACCATTATTACCCATCCCTGTTACACTACCATTATGATCCATCACTGCTAGACTACCATTATGATCCATCACTGCTAGACTACCACTATGATCCATCACTTAAACTACCATTATTATCCATCACTGCTAGACTACCATTATTACCCATCCCTGTTACACTACCATAATGATCCATCACTGCTAGACTACCATTATGAGCCATCACTGCTAGACTACCATTATGAGCCATCACTGCTAGACTACCATTATAAGCCATCACTGCTAGACTACCATTATGAGCCATCACTCCTAGACTACCATTATGAGCCATCACTGCTGGACTACCACTATGATCCATCACTGCTAGACTACCATTATGATCCATCACTGCTAGACTACCATTATTACCCATCCCTGTTACACTACCATAATGATCCATCACTGCTAGACTACCATTATGAGCCATCACTGCTAGACTACCATTATGAGCCATCACTGCTAGACTACCATTATAAGCCATCACTCCTAGACTACCATTATGATCCATCACTGCTAGACTACCATTATGAGCCATCACTGCTGGACTACCACTCTGCTTGGCTACTAATCTTTTCCACAATTGTTAACCCTGACACAGCTTATGTCACAGCTTGAACCATTACCCAATTAAACCCCCCAGTGTCGGTTAGACCCATTACTAGATGGGTTAACGACATAATGACTCATAAAACAATCCTTGGCATATTTACCACAGCCCAGCGTGAGTACTCCAGTCATGAATGGTATGCGTACTTGTGCTTACACCCCCAATGTCGAGACGGACGAACGCGTCACGAAAAACACACACGATTTAATGAGATACGACTAACCTGTCCACTGACACTGTAACATATAAACCGCACCTTGAACTTCTGGAAGAATCTTAATGCGACAGGTTGGGGTGATAGGCAAAAAAAAAAAAAAACAATAAGAGGAAGAAGAAAACGGTGTGGCGTGCAGCTCTGAGGCCTTCAAGGTTACGTCTCTCGTACGAGTAGAAGAAATTTCACTTGTCACTGATTGTGTGGTGGTAACGTGATGATGGCACGTCGCTCGACAGGAGGGAGGACCTTGTGGGTGTCAGGACTCTCTACACCACCTGTAGACACACACCATCGTCATGAACCCGGTTATATAACATCGTAATGACTCGAAACGTATTCACCGTAGCCTAGCTATCTGGGTCCACACGTCACAGAGTTACAACCCCAGCTATAAAGTGCTAAAAACTCCCGCTATATATTTGTGCATTACAGCTCTGGCTGTGTATGACAGGAACCTAACCATGTTGCACTTCCCGAAAACACATCCACACATTCCCAGCACCGTAGCATTCCGATGCAAACTCCCTCGCTACAAGCACAACTATGAGACTATATGGAGGGAATCCATGTTACACAAGCCATGGCTAAGGTTACAACTCCAGATTTAAACTCAATACATTACCCGCATATATAAACCCACATCGCTATAAGGCATTATATACGTTATACTGAAATACACCATCAGAAAATACACCCACAAACCTATGCACACTAAAACAAACACGTGAGCTGTGTATACATGCCTACATATCAGTCGTAAATAATCACATGTCATGGGAGATCATGTGTTATGACAGCATAAAACGTAGCCACGGCAGTTTGCCTTAATTAATAAGAGGAACTGAGCATACAGGAAACTCACTCACAGTTGTAGCCATCATCTTATAACACGAGGTCCCTCCGCCACATCAAAGGGTCTCATAAAATATATTTAACGGCCAGAAAATACACTACGCTTGATGTATGGCTGACGTAGATGCTACTTTGGCTTAAAAGAACCAGCACGTGAAGTGACAGACGATGAATCCGACATCCATACAACTAAATGTTATCATTATCATTATCAGTATTATTATTATCATTATCATCATCATTACCAATTACTCTATATTATTATTAATATCATTATTATCACTATCATTATTATCACTATAATATATATATATATATATATATATATATATATATATATATATATATATATATATATATATATATATTATACGTAAATAGTGCATATGACCATATAACATACTAACCTCTAACAACCAAGGATCGAACCCGGGTCCCCTGCTCCTGTATCCTATGCAGGAGCCTCGGGTTCGATCCTGACTGTCAAAGGTTAGTATATCTATATCTATATATATATATATATATATATATATATATATATATATATATATATTATTTATTTATTTTGCTTTGTCGCTGTCTCCCGCGTTTGCGAGGTAGCGCAAGGAAACAGACGAAAGAAATGGCCCAACGCACCCCCATACACATGTATATACATACACGTCCACACACGCAAATATACATACCTATACATCTCAATGTACACATATATATACACACACAGACACATACATATATACCCATGCACACAATTCACACTGTCTGCCTTTATTCATTCCCATCGCCACCTCGCCACACATGGAATACCATCCCCCTCCCCCCTCATGTGTGCGAGGTAGCGCATAGTATTTAAAACTATCTATGGAATGTAAATGCCAGCTGGACCCTACCTGGAGTGCATAACAATACCACAACATTTTAGCAGAGAACGTTACCATAATATATATAACACACTTGATGGTCACGCTAGGATTTCCCCAGCAGGTGTGTGTGTGTGTGTGTGTGTGTGTGTGTGTGTGTGTGTTCATGATACCGCATAACCACACAGTGTTAGTAAAATAATGTGCGGCAATAAAAGCATTCAACGCGTGTGAATTATTAAACTAATTTTCAGGTAATTAATTATTTTTTTGAAAAAACAATGAGTTGGCATATTAAAAAAAAATAGTAATCAACTTCCACATTGATAAGTATTTCAATTGTGCGTGTAGTATACTTGTTCAACTGGCTCATATCTGGATAAAAAAAAATAAACTTACGTGTATTCTTAATTAACATCAATGCAAATTTTGAAGTTCTAAAAGTTTTTCCAGACTAAGTAAACGTATATACAAATGTTTCCTATCACATTACTGATCTGATTTGTGAAATTTGTACAGGTAAAATCTAATGATTATGCAAGGCTTCAAATTACGTAAAATTATATATTTTAGCTTCATGGAAAATCAAAACTAAGTAAAACTATATATTTTTAGCTTCATAAAAAAAAACATTTACTTATTATTAACAATTGTTAAAAATTCTTCGATACTTTCATTTCACCCATTTTCATTATATAACAGATGACTGTCTCGGAGAGACTAATATAGTTTGAATTCATTACTATTTCTTCCACGTTCATAGCGCAACCGAAGGTTTCTCATACTGGGACAGGTCTCCTCTCCACCAAGCGAGGGTGTGGGTGTCAACATACGACGACCAATCTCCACTGGACAAAGAACTGTCTCAAAATGGTGATTCCTGTTGAAAAGGGAAAGCCATATTTCACCACCATTCTTCGTCTTCCGATGACTGCTATTCTCTTGGGCTTCTGAGGGCCATTTAGCTTGCCATATACATCTAACACAATTATCTCTTTGGCACGTAAAATCACCTTTGAGGTTATAGCTCTCGTATATATAGACTGCTACATGTAACCATGTTAGCCTCAGCATCTGCTGGTTCTTGACCGCTCTTACCAACATGTTCAGGAGGACTCCAGCAAAAGTCCAAACTCTCATGCTCTGAGGAGATTCTAAGTCAAAGTCCAATCTTGGACTTTTTGAGCTATGGGATGTACTAGAACATAGCGCGCACTATCAGTCGAAAATGTTTCTTTTTTAACGACTGGTCAATTAATATAAGTGCAGACTGAATACCATATAGTATTGCAGTACAAACTGAAAATTCTTTTGGTAGTTTTGCTATACAAGATTCTTCTTTGATCATTACAACCAAAATTCATCACTTCATAAACACAACCACGGTACACACCGGGTCAGTACACACACACACAAACACACACACACATATATATATATATATATATATATATATATATATATATATATATATATATATATATATATCATACATGGACATGGGGTAGCTTACAGACGTGGACTGATGCTAATAATAGCAATGAACACACCCATTTTCCCTAAAAGTGCTGGAGTTATAATTACACAAAGTACGGTTCTCAGAAAAGCAGGTGACGGTCAGGCGTCACCAGCGTCTGACGAAGGGAGTCACGCTCCATCGTCAGGTCATGACGTATTGAGCAGTCGCGTCGTCCTGACACAGGTGAGCCGACAATAGTGAAGGCAGCTTGCGTTTGACGCTACAATAATGATTACGATAAATCTTGACAAGCTTCACAAATCTGGAATAAAAGTAACAATTTCAACGTAATATTTTTTTTTTCCTTTGTGTATGAAGTCCTCTATGACCCCCCAGCTGTGGAATCGGCTATAAGTTTTTACAGACACTGTCAAAATCATCGAGAACCTACCTGTACATCAGTCAATGTAACCTCAGGATGCGCATGCCTTTACAGAAGCGAGTGTGTTGCTGAGGCTTACATACCCATAAGGGTATTAATATTAGAACAAGATAAAATATAGGTGATGACACAGTCGATAATTACCACATGACAGTATGGCAAGATGCTGGGGAAAATTTCCATAACCTATATTACTGCCAACACTGCCCGACCACACACTTTAAAATGTGCCAATTCGGTTATATTGGTAAGGCAGCTGCAGCTGCTGCCATCTATACAAAACTTACTTATCAGAACTGTCAGGTATGACATATGTCTAGTTTCATATCTGCATGTCTTCATAATATTTTTTTACTTTATTAATTTATTTCCCCTTAAAACTGTCCTCACACACACACACACACACACACACACACACATATATATATATATATATATATATATATATATATATATATATATATATATATAGTTTTTATCGAGACATGTCCTCACTCTTCCTAGAAAGCTTTACGCCAGCGGTTGTAAGGCCGCTTGATGCGTCATTACCGGTAGCCAACAGGGCTACCTTTCCCCCCCGACTCCCACAAAACCGCTAGACAACATAACCGTATTTGTAACTGTAATGTCACAACTCTGTCTGTTTATATCTGTGGTGGTTCTGTACGTCACAAGAAACATGTCACATGATGTGCCAGCGTTGCTGTTGTAAGTTAGCTATCGCCCCTCGGCTTTGAATCCAACCTAGTTTTACTCACAGTTCGTCACAGACGACCTTGGTAGGCACCTGGACGCTTCTCAACTCACCTGAAAGCAGAAATTAATACTTCAGTTTACATTATACAATTTACAATATAAGAAATCCAGAACAGTACTCAATTTCAAATTTCATGGGACCAGAGATTTTAATTTGAAGACTTCCCACAGGAAAAGATTCTCAAAGTCTCTGTACGATATCCTTTCCGATACGAAGATGATGTTATCTAAACAATCTATTTACAACGTAGTGATCAGGACTAACTGAGAGGTTACAATGCGTAACGTGATTCCCTAGGGAGTCCTAGATCATCATCGACCATTCGAAAGACTCGCACATACACAACGCGAACTACGTCTGGCAAACACACCATGGCGACACGTCAGGCATGACAGACAGCGCTAACCCCTACCATCCAACATGGTCTGCCTGCCCACCAAACGTCTCGTGAATATGACCCGTAACCACAACACTGATAGGACTGGCAATGGGAACCAGGTGTCCGATCTTGAACAGCTGACTGGCGGCGCTCCCCCCACACAACCGCTCGCTCTGCTTCTTCCCTCTCATATCTTCCTCCGCTTTTACAATCAAAATGTATTACATAACCACGAGCAAGAGGGCAACAGTACGAATCGCAAGGTGACCTAAAGTGATTTAGGTAAAAGGGTAAAAGTAATATTGGTTACATTATGAGTTAATAGGCTTGGATCGATGGCCCCCTCCGCTTCCCTTACTATTCGACATCTGTCATACCTCACCATTACCTCTCAACTGTGGCTCCTCATCTACACCTTCCACCTCTTCTTCTATGCAACCTTCTCGTCCGACCTCTCAGTCCTCGTCTAAAGAGGCTCTTCCTCTCTCCACCCCCCACCTCCCCCTTAACTTACCCAATCCATGTACCCACTTCCTCCGCCGCCCCCCCACCAATGTCACAACTCTTTCAGGGTCATAATGCTTCCCTCAGAACACCTTCACGTAGGGATTACCCAGGGTAATTTGCTGCCGGAGAGAACAAGTGTAAACAGAAGATAATGGTCCATTCTCTTTAAGTGGGGAACATAATTCGCTCCGCAATCCACAATGTCTGAGAAAACGTGGTGCGCTGAGAAAACGTGTTCGTACAGTGCTGTAATGTAATAACAATAATAATAAAACAATGACAATAATGAGAAGGAGAAGACATCCAGCCATGTTGACGAGGATGTGGCGTCCGTTTAACCTAGGAATGATACAAAGATAAACCATCTGTGAGACGTACCACCTCAAGGATATTTCATTCTAATCTAGGACTTTCATGATCATGATACCTCTATCATCATAACTCTAGTTAATATCTATAATTCAATGTTAATAAGCCTGTTCTAACCCTGGTTTACTAAGATACTATCTCTACAAAGATATTCTAACCTGGGAATACCCCAATTAGGCCAACTTAACAAAAGAATGTTCTCGTTAGAATACAACTCTTATGCCCTAAGTCCTCAACCTCGATACGTTGGAATGTGTCCTCAAATCATGTGCCAGTCTACAGCGTCCATGAAAACGTCTAAATATTACTAAAAACAAACTACCTACAGTGGTGACTCATTAAGGTAAGAAATAATCATGATAAATGTGTCATCCAAGTTCCTTGCGGCTCACAGTAAAGACGTTTATAGCCCATAATTTCAAGAACAGGCCGTTGCAATGTAGGCTGACGTGAGGGAAAAAAAATAATCCCGCAAGAGTTTACTCTGAACTTTAGAACTGTTTGAAATGATAAAAAAAAAAAGAAGTCATGCGCTCAGAATGGTTATCCAGTATAAATTCTGGGTTCAGTTCAGTGTACCTTTACCTAATGCCAACCTGAACAACCTGCTATTGTATTTGAGAATATTTATGCGACACGGAAAGTAAAACACCTCCCCTGGATGTGTTACGGGTGGAAGGAGGATTTACAAAGTGCTTGCTAGATAACATAATTAGCGGAAAAAATTCGCTCTTAAATTTCATCAGCGAAGAGCAGTAGAGGGAGGGAGGGAGAGACGGTTATGTGTGGCTCCGCCCACCGCTGGCTGGTGTTCCGCTACGCGTTTCGCCTGACATCCGCCATGCTGCTCCCCCCCATTACCCTCCCTCTCCACCCACCGAACATATCACAAACCAACGTGTACAGAGACCGCAACGCAAGGACACCCTATCTTGCGACACACAGCATACTGAGTCTTCCTTACACGCATGTATTATTCAAGTCACACTTCAAACGAACATTTTCAATGTGGACACTCGTAACAAAGGATATCCATGGTTCCCGGGCTCATGTGCATTACATCAGCTCTTGAGTGCGTGTGCTTCCACCCCTAAACCACGGGATGGATCAAAACGGTGTAGAAGTATCAAACTGCTGGGTATACAAACTACTAAATATTATATACCCAACGCTCTCCCCTTCATATATATATATATATATATATATATATATATATATATATATATATATATATATATATATATATATATATATAAATGTCACGTTATCGGACATCTACACCAAACAAACATTGTCTTTCACTTCCACATACACTGTACAGCGTTAATGTGCGGGACAATCCTGAGCCCTGCTCATGACCACAGCTGGTGAGACTGTACATGGTGTCAACGACCCAGGGCACTTCAGGGCGAGTTATAAACACCAAAAACTTTCTCTTTAACGTTTTATACCTACTAAGGGAGCTCAGTACACACACTTGGGGAGTCGGGAGGTCACTGAGGGCAAGTGCCATAGGGACTGACATAAGGACGCACTGCGGACGATGGCAAGGACACTGAAACCGACCTCGGTGTCAAGTGAAAAAATAATCATGCTTCGTGGTTCATAACTTCACTCCTATGATAGTCTGATGAGCATAATGGGTAGCTGTGATATTAGGACTGATAAGTATAAGCCCATTAAACTCCACAGCACCACAAACGTACACGTTCACCTCATAATACATGAAAACGATTGTGAAGATTCTCGATACGGACTTTCTTGTCATCCACATTTAACTTTTTCGATTTCCAACCCAAGATTTCATCGTGTCAGCCAGCCACTGAGAGACCATTTTCATATCACTTGTGCCTAGAGTCGCGTGTCCTTACAGACGGAGCAAGGACGAGTGGACTGTCTGTGCAGACCAGGTACGTCTTTACAAGGAAGCTGGTGTGACCTTTGCGCTGGTGCCAACTCAGACCTCAGGCATCGATCCCTCACTTGGCCCTTCATCGTTTTCGACGCCAGGTTCTCGACGTTACCAGCCCGATATCACAACACGCATACAACCCTGTCACTAAACAAACAAACAAACCAAGCTGTGATTCAATGTACTTTTACAAGTTGTTGCATTAATTACTTCAACTGTCAACACACTTCTAGGCAGGAGGCAGCCTCAGTGTTCGGTCTGGGATCGTTATCGTCTGCCGTTAGTCATTTCCTTATCACATATTAGTAACAATGATCTATCACAGCGACGAAAACACGGGCTACCACAGCCACACAAGTTGCCAACTAGTCTTAGCACGAGTATGGAGGATAAAACCCTACAGATCTCTGCTGGCTTGAGGGATTTTATTTAACTGTTACGAGGATCAACTCTTGAGATGGGACATTCTGAACCCCAACACTATCACATACTCAAAGGCTTTCCACACAAACGAGGCAGGAATTTGTTTAAGATTCCCAGGGAACAGACTGCTGAAGTGAGTCACAGCACTTGTACGGTTCCTCCTTCACTCTCACCGCCACAACGTTGTAACAACGTAAAATTCGTCACATATCCTAAACCTCTATCGCTAGGCGACATTCTACCTCATAGTGGTATAACATACAGTAAATCAAATCACTTCTCTCTCTACGTTCCTGGCTTGGGTTATGTACAAGGTAGCATTCATGCTCGAAGTTTCATCTTACCTGGCCACACAGACACAGGAACATGATGGAGCAACACCAACAAGCACATTCACGAGAGGTTGTCTTCCCTTACGGGACAAACGCCACTTATACGGAGGACCGGTCACTGCACGGGGACGTATCACTTTACGACAGGAGTGAGTCCATAACCAAGCAACAGTCGTCACAACCAGTGGGATCGTCACGTGTCGTTCACCAACGCCAGCGTCTGGCGAGCGTGACAGTACGGCAACGCGGCCCAACACACACTGGCAGTGTCCGCGCTCGACCACGGAGTGTTGCATGACGAACCTTCGCCACGCTGATCACAGCTCCCACCAGGATCTGTTGACAAAACCTGAGGATGCTCGCTGGTTTTGAAATTGAGGACGTAACTCCTCCTTCTTATGCATTAACGTGAGATGTTTCATGGATGCTTACGAACGTTAATCAGATTACGGCAAGTGTCAGCAGGAAAGATAATTAACTTTAGCATTTATGGCAACTGAGTATGAGGTCTGATATTGATTACACGTGAGGCCAGGAATGTTACGTTTATAGTTTCACTCGCCTTCGTACTATTTTAATTACAATCGGTCCAACATTCATCCCACAACTGCTTCAACAAGATTCACCTCCACCTTACATTATGGTACAGTAAAATGGTACAAAATTATATATATATATATATATATATATATATATATATATATATATATATATATATATATATATATATATATATATATATCACAGCAGTGAGCAACGGAGAGAAAGTACGTCCTAGCCTAGCCATCAACGACTAACGGGTATTAGCACCTACTGAGATGAATATGGTAATTAAACCTCTTTAGTTGGCGCATCCTGCAAGCAATCGAATATACACATCAATGCCTCCGGTGTATGCTACACGCTTGGGGGAGGGGGAATAAATAGCAACGAGAGATACATCAATACGAAGGGAAATGCCCAACGTAACAAGGTTTGAGGTGACGGCTTGTCTTGACTGCTCTCACACCTGTTGACCTCACCACCCAAGTCAACCAGCTGACGGAGGACATGGGATGGATAGATGATACGAGACATGTTGGTCAACCACGTGGTTATCAGCTGGAGGACACTAACAGTATCCAAAATTCCTAACCTACTCAGAGATACCATAGTGTGAATAGAAAATATTTTATCCTAGCGTTGCAGAAGAACAATCTAAAGATTAAACCTAAATCTGAAAAAAAAGTTGAATAAAAGTTCACACATCTCCCTTATTAAACAGGTTGATTTACTATTGACTTATATCACTCTGGTTTTTGTCTCATGAATTAAATATGTTCATAATGTTGGCTTAAGAACTCCTGGTGGAAGCAAATCAAACCTATGTTATGTAACTGTACATGGAAAAGACTCATGTCCATGTTTGTATGATATCTCCTTCCCTTTAACTTCATTTCGTCATCTCTGCTCACTGTATCTTTGTCTAACGTGATGAAACCGTCGAATTATTGTGGTGAAACTACGTAGAATTTTGAAAACTGTTAGATCCTTCGAAGTCCACACACTTCTTTTTTTTTGAGAGAGAGAGAAAACAATCTCGTAACCCCGAGTCTTTCTTCATTAGGTTTTATATCCGAGCAACGGATTTGGTTTTGTTGCTCCTGCCTGAATTCGTTCAATCTTTTCCTCGTCTTTAATACAGTTCGGTGGCCAAAAGTGAGGTCTGACCAGAGCGCTGTGAGGGATAAGCAAGTGAGAGCAGAGGGAGGGAATTGACGCAAAAAGGGAGAAGGATGGGAGGGAGAGACGCAGGAGTACTTATGACGAGGAAAATTTAGAATTACGAGGAACGAGTCATGCGAGCAACGTGTTGTCAAGTGTTATGTGTTTGACGGAGACACAGTATGTTTGTATGTTGAGTGGCAGCATCCCATGCGAAGGTAAGGCAGAAAATGGAGTGAAACTTGACCGCTACTGAACTGACTTTAGTGCGCAGCCGTCACTAACCCTCCCGACACCAGGCGGGTAGTACCAGTAGCACTGCCCTGGACGGTGGCTGCCCACCTACTACAGTTACTAACCAGAGAGGACGATCATGGCGAGGAAAGAGAGGAGACGTGGTGGTCCATGACGAGATTATCTGCTGCAAGGACACTGACAGTATCCCGAACTCCATATTACGGACAAGGACAGGATAGCAAAGCAGGTGTTCTCTTCTTCACCCACCATTACCCCCATCGGCAAAAGCTGCTAACAGGATAAAGACAGTAAGATACATCATACACTGCTATTCAGGTATGAATCGAGAATTTTAGGGAAAGTATGACAACGAATACTACCGAAATTTAGGTAAATTTAAGTTTCTACTAATTTGTTCTCTGGTAACAAGTGTCTAGGGGGAAGGATGTCTTTCTAACGTGGATATAAAAATATAACGTGTTGTTCTATATATGTTTGTCACTTTATTTTCATTTATCAGAAACAAAAAAGTGATGAAATATTTTTCGAATGTGTTAATGGCTCTGGCAATTATAACGTTCGACGGTAACCTGTTCCACGGATGACAATTCTATTTCGAAAGAAACGGTTTCACATACGAGTATTACAATATTTCCTCTAAGTTTCATACTGTTTATTACACTATTCTTATTGTTTTGCACTGCAAACAGGCAGGACTCCATGATTTACAGTATCAAATTTATTCTAAAACTTGAAAACTGGCGTCAAATGTGTCCTAGGCTTCTGAAATCTGAAACTAAATAACATATTTGAGTTAAATGTGTCCTAGGATCCTGAAATCTGAAACTAACATATTCAAGAGTTAATTGTGTCCTAGGATCCTGAAATCTGAAACTAAATAACATATTCAAGAGTTAATTGTGTCCTAGCGTTCTGAAATCTGAAACTAAATAACATAGTCAAGAGTTAAATGTGTCTAGGCTTCTGAAATCTAAAACTGAATAACATATTCAAGAGTGTCATGATAGCAACACTTTAAGACTGTTAGGGATTGTCTCCGGCGTGTGTTCTTAGCGAAGGCTCCGAGCTATGACACCTGCCAGTCATATATATATATATATATATATATACTATTGATTTCTTCCACACAGTTGAGTGTACTTCGAACCGTTACTGAGAACAGTCCACAGATTCTTATCTTCCGTGACTGTCTGTCCTCGAGTATGCTGTCTTGCTATTCACAACGACGTGCTGATCTTACTTCTTCTTAATATACCAAATACACTTTTCGTTGCTTATTTCTTCCGACTTCCTTTCTTTATTTACACACCCTTCTATCTCCACTTGCAAGCTTTCTCTTGACCTGTTTTGCTCAGACCCGTTAACACCGCTCTCTTGCTTATCACATTATTTCACTCTGTTTTCATCTGACGTCCCTACCTTTGCTTATCTCATGCCTTCAGTTTATTATTTACCTCCATCATTACTTACTTCCAACTCTTGTCCATCATTTCTTATATCCGCGCCTTGTTCGTCTCCCTCCTACACCAAGTCCACCTCCCTCACCGACAGGCAGCGCCACCCTTAACATGAAGGAGTACCAACCAACCCCCGCGTCAGTGTGCCACGCCAGAGAATCAGGTGTCAAGGTAAAGTCTTCCAGCCACTGCCTCACCCTCCCAAGACACCCCGGGGAGGGTAGAGTCTGCTACAGTAGCTAGTTTACATTACATCTGTTCGTCTGTACAGTGAATGACAGACACCCCAGGGGGGGGGGGGGGAGTCAGTTGCAGTAGCTAGTGTTTACATTACATCTGTTCGTCTGTACAGTGAATGACAGACACCCCAGGGGGGGGGAAAGTCAGTTACAGTAGCTAGTGTATACATTTCATCTGTTCGTCTGTACAGCGAATGACA
Source organism: Panulirus ornatus (assembly GCF_036320965.1). Taxonomy (NCBI): domain Eukaryota; kingdom Metazoa; phylum Arthropoda; class Malacostraca; order Decapoda; family Palinuridae; genus Panulirus; species Panulirus ornatus. Next base: position 14,590,384 of record NC_092229.1, read on the forward strand.
GAAGCCCGAAGAAAGTTTTATAACGAAGGTTTTGTATAACGAAATATCCAACGGTTGAGTCGTCATTGAACTCCTCTGTTAATATCGTTGGCTTTGATGGATGTTTACAGTAAAAGGCTATAAGACCAGAACCAGAACATCACAAATGACAAAAAAAAAAAAGAGTTGATTTTCAGTATTATGTTGTTCTTACTAAGCCGGTCATCGTATACAACTACGTCACTCGATTCGCTCATGCAAAATCTAACAAATGTTATTTACATCTTGAGTCAGAATGTAATGGATACTTAATCATCGACCTTTAAAAAAAAAAAAAAAAAAATTCCTGTTATTTAAGGAACGGCGTCTGATTCTGGGGATCAAGTCAGGTGTTTAAATTCTGTCCCGTGAATCTTCCACAGACACACACACACACACACACACACACACAGTCCATTTTGAAGAGAGAAAAGCAGACTTATGGAGGACATTGTAAATGTTAAACTTCATGACTTGAACAACGGTAGATGTGGCCTGAAACCAAAAGACCGACAGATCTGCTTCAGTTTCATGAACGGAGACAAGATGAAGCGGCTTCCAGGCCCCGAGCGAACCTGAGGAGATATCGGCTGTGAGTATGATGACCTCCTGGTGGTGGTGGTGAGGGAGGTGTGGGGAGGCCACCACACTGTAGCTAGGCTCCTCCCGTGCCACGGTGAGGGAAGGAGCGACCGTCATTGTCACAAACGGGGATGGCAAGACCAGAACACAAGAAACACTAAGTATGAGACGATCAAAACCCCCTAAAAAAAAGGAAATAAGGAAACAAAAATATATTTAACAAAGGAGGTCTGGCGACGACGAGAGAAGACCCGAGACAACATCGAATACGTTATCACCAGAAGTCAATGATGGCAGGACAGATGATGACCAAGATATGGCATGCGAATTCTAGAACTCATTCAAGTCTGCGTTCGAAAAAAAAAATGTGAAGAAAACGGGAACTACACCAAAAAATCAGAGAACGGGAAGTTCTGCACTGGTTGGCTCAAAACAGACACACGTCAGTTTCGTAACAGACCACAGACTCACCTCGAATATTCCCTGACAGCTAGATCTCACTGAGAAGATACACCAGAGCTGCAGACAGACATCCTAAAAACGAACCACACAGCCCCAAGACGGAGCCAAGCAGACACGAAACAAATTAGTATGTTACCTCGGAATGGCCTTCACCATCTGTTGACATTTACTACGAAATGCTCAACAAAGGTTAGTTTCCCCGAGATTCAAGGAAGCCAACGTAACAATAACACCAAAACAAACAACGCCACATGCCCATCCGAAGAACGACCGACCTAGTTTCCCCTAAGAAGGAAAAGTAATCGAAAGAATGATAAACCTTAGATTTAAGATGTTACGTAGAAGACAACATCCTTCACAACCACACTCGCCGGGGCTTCCGGAGGGGGAGCAAGCTCCGCCTCTACGACCTCGATGGCTACAGAAGATAAAAAAAAAAAAAGGCAAGCAGCAGAGGGACCTGCAGGAAATACTCCACCTTGCTACACGCAACAACATAAGCAAAGTCTTCAGAAAAATGGCACTAAATTGTTACAGTGAGATATCAGTATGTATCTACTTTAACCACTAGTCCGTCGCAATAACCATAAACATAACATCACTGCAATTCCTACTATGATGCGGTGTCCCACATGGTAGCGTCCTGTCACCAATGCTATTTATATCCTACACAGCAGATATCCCCTCCTCCTCCTCCTCTGAACTGGGAACATGATCGTGCACATCTACGTGGATGATGCCACACAAACAGTAACCTCCAACAGCACACACTCTCTCTCTCTCAAATAGACCAACCTTGTACATTCAGAAGCGTCCAGACCCGAATTATCCAGACCCAACAGCCACAAAAGGTAACGGAAAACTCAAACAGATGTAAACAGGTTAACAACTGTGGCCTCAGGGATAGTGGTACCATGCAACGTAGTTTTATAGAGGGAGCTATAAACCATCTGGCCTCGCGCAATCACCACGAGGTCTAATAATACACCATGTGAACAGTAGTAGTTGTACAAGGTCAAGCCGTCTTGACAAGCTTGTACTGATACAGGCACCTCCTGGAGAGGCCAGAACTACATCAGGTAGAGGAGGGTGTGGTCCTTCTTATACAATACTACAGTATTCCCCAACTCATACTCACCCTGACCTACACAGAAGGGACAAAACGATATATACCACGGTCTATCACTACCCACACACTGGAAATACTTTAGATCAACATTTTTAACTTGACACCCAACTGATCGGGACATGAGTGAGAGGAGCGGCACATACTGTATGGCAGACACAAGAACACCACGAAGCTACAAATAACATGATAACATCTGGTCATCAGTAAAGGTACTGAGGAACATACATACTTGGTTACCACGGAGCCTCATAGCCTTGGCCCCAGTCATCCACCGATATACAGTGAACAGCTCTTAGCCCTGCTGAGCTTATCTTCCCATCTAATCCAACAAACGCCATCACGCCACACACAAGAACACACACACACTCAGCATGCAAGAGGTATGTGCATAAGGCATCAAGAATACGTATCTAACAAAACGCACGCGAAGTTCATCAATCATATATGGTACATCTTTACATTCTACAACTGTTGATAACGAGGCCCCACACTGATGATAACGAGGCCCTACACTGATGATAACGAGGCCCCACACTGATGATAACGAGACCCCACACTGATGATAACGAGCATCCACATAAATGTTCCTCCCACAACCTTCTGGTGGAGTGGAGTGGGAGGGGACGAGCCAGCGTAGCACCATACCAGCACAAGTGGTCCCCTACCTCAGTGTCTGGAGACCAATGAGTGTCAGCAAGTGTGTCCATAGCACCCGAGGACACACACACACACACACACACACACACACACACACACACACACACACACACGTCCGTAGTAACGACACACTGTAACAGTTACGTCGTCTCGAACCACAACTGTGTTATTACCTGCAGAAATTTGTGTGTTATGAGGAGGTCCTCCGCTGCACTGGGGCGGCCGTAGACGTTTCCTCCAGAGCCTGGCTCGCTGTACCCGCCCTCCCCGAGGCTTTGTCCACGACTGTGACACAAGACGCATTCGAACGCATGACGCGGGTAACGACCCTCGACCCATAGGGTATTGTCGTCATCCTCAGGTGGTTCCGGCTGCCATACAACATGGAATCACAGATGGCAACTCCCGTTACCATTCGTCAACTGTGATTCCCGTGGGTCACCCGCGTGACCTGAGGTTCAGCGCTGATAATGACGTCCAAAGGAGACATCACAACAGCACAGGAAGTGAATTATACTTACCCTTCATTGAAGGTAAAATACGAGCGTGATTGGAGGTCAAAGGTTAGGGTCATTGATATTCTGTCGAGCAGCCCAAGTTCACATGAGTTTGAAGAACTGGTATCTGTGCACCACGGCTATCCATCCACAGGCGTTATGTAGAGAGACACAGAAATATATATGGAATCTATACGGACAAGAAACGATACCTTCTAGGTGATTAATGGTAGTTTAGGTCCCCTTCTCGATGATTAATGGCAATTCTGGTCCTTCCAGAACGTCAACTGTTTACTCCAGAAAAGAGAAGAAGTGAGGAATGGGATCCTAATGCCGTCACTAGGTTACGTCCTGCCACGTATTCCAGTTAGTTGGACGTGGGTTGCTTCTGATGGACGCCTGTGTCCACGAGTTACCCAGCGCTGACGCCTGTGGATCCGTCGCACTCACAAATCCAGTTCCTGAACTGCGCGCGACCCGAGTGAGAGGCCTGAGGCTGAGCCGTGGAAGTCCAAGACTACCCCAAGTGTATGATGAAGAATCTCCCCCACCTCCCCAAACGTGAGGCATCGCACCACACGCACTCACCTCGCCATCCCACACCAACGTAACGTAATGCACGGATATCCACACGTACAACGTCAATAGGGGAGAAGTCGACAGTTCATGAGATGTCATGAACCTGGGGTTATGATAATGGCCTGTGGTCCACCAGCGTGGGTGTCGTGAGGAGGAGGAGGAGGAAAGGGAGGAGGAGGAGGAGGAGGAGGAGGAGGAGGAGGAGCAGGCGTGGAGACCAGAGGCGCCAGTGACCCAACTTGCCGGACGCCCTCACGTCTCCCACACCGACACACACACACACACACACACGCAACTCACAAACATTAACAAATTTCCGGCAAGAGACAAAGACTGGAATGTTGATATTACACACACACACATGGGTTGCTGGCGTTCAGTCCCCACACACACACGAGCTGTCTCCACCTCACCTGAAACACACTCGACTCTTTTATTCCTGCGGTGAGCACTACGAGCCACCTAGTTCTGCCTTGAGGCAAAATCTCGTACTAGGTCCGTGAGCAGGACGATACGACCCTTGGATAAGATGGACTGGCCTCTGACCTGACCACTGTGGATCAAGTCAAAGACTAGGACGTCATACAAAGGATAATATCGTCGTGCTCAGTGGTCGTACCGTCGTGCTCAGGGGTAGCATCGCCGTGCACATTGGTCGTATCGTCGTGCTCAGTGGTCGTACCGTCGTACTCAGGGGTAGCATCGTGGTGCACATTGGTCGTATCGTCGAGCTCAGTGTCGTACCGTCGTGCTCATGGGTCGTTCCGTCGTGCTCAGGGGTCGTACCGTCGTGCTCAGGGGTCGTATCGTCGTGCCTTCCTGCTCGGGGGTCGTACTATGATGGTCGGTGGTCGTTCCGTCGTGCTCACGGGTCGTACTGTCGCACTTAGTGGTCGTAACGTCGTGCTCGGTGGTCGTACCGTCGTACTCGGTGTTCGTACCGTCGTGCACAGTGGTCGTACCGTCGAACTCAGTGTTCGTACCGTCGTACTCAGTGGTCGTACCGTCGTACTCAGTGGTCGTACTGTCGAACTCAGTGTTCGTACCGTCGTACTCAGTGGTCGTCCCGTCGTACTCGGTGGGTCGTTCCTTGGGTAAAATCTAATAAGTAGGAAATCCCCTGGTCGCCCCGAGTTCAAGCGTCGAGCACAATAACCCTGGCCAGGGGGTACGGTACTTTGCTGCGTAACTTAACCCTACGGTACGACACCTTATCTACCTCACCTGTACCCCACTGTCGGACGTATGGAGTAACCCCTCCTCATGACCACCCACCGCTCCACTACCGCAGGTGCTGTGTGGCAGGTGTGGCAAGAGGACCGCAGGTGTGGTCGAGGGTGGAGAGGAGGGAGGTGGGCGGTTGGTGATGAAGGGAGATGCTAGGGTGAGGGTGTGTTGGGGGCAGGGACAAGGGGGAATCGTGGGCTGGGGAGGAAGGGGGTGAACACGCCAGGCTGGGGATCGGTCACATTATATTTACCTTCCACATTATAAATGAGGCAACTAACTCTAACACCCCTCCCCCGACCAGGCTCTAGTTATGTAACACACTCATGTGTATGGTGAATATATATATATATATATATATATATATATATATATATATATATATATATATATATATATATATACGTATTTGGCGGTTATCAAATGGCCCGTGCCGTCTCAGCTACTATAATGAAATATATGTTTATATATCAGGTAAATGTACTTAAAAAGATCCTTTGAACTCCAATTGGCGAGCAAAGAGAGCCAAAAACAAACACTATTAATGTGGACGTGCAATACAACCACACTATCAACGTGACCCTGGCATGGTGTCATGCAATACATACAGTGTGTCATAACGTGACCCACCTACCCCCCTCTGGTACAATGGTATGATGGACGTGCAACAGTTAAACATCTAGATTACACCACAATGTAAACCATGGGGTCTGGTCGACTCACTCCCCCACACTCTGGAATTCCTCTTCCATCTCGGGTGTGTCTCATTCTCACCCGCGTCACAGGTGGACACAGAGACACACAGACACACACACACACACACACACACACACACACACACACACATACACACACACACATACACACATACACACACACACACACACACACACACACACACACACCACACGTTCGGATCATGACTGGCTGATCAGACCAGAATCATTTGGAACATCTGATTCGTACGCGACCCTGGAAAGTCTTTGGCTAAGAAGCCACAGACTGATGATCTTCTGCTAAGTGTGTTTACTTTGATCAACGAAGAACATAACCATCCACGTGAGGAGTTCCAGTCTCATCTCGAGTGTAATGGACTACGATGCATCACGTCTCACAGTCTGACCTCAGAATTTGCTTCACTTTTCCTCCACAGATCTGGCGACTCTCCTTCCCTACACTATGGATATTACTTAGGCTCCTCCTCCCTCCTTGTCTGCACGTCTCGCCATCAGGTAAACCTAAAAACACTTGGCAAGTCACCACAGCGGCCTCACGCTATTACTGTGTGGCGCTGGCAACTCAAGTGATGGGGCTTTGCGACGTCTGTTTCTTCCCTTACACGGCCAAGCCTTATAACTCTACCCACCTTATCACGATTCCCCTTATTAACCTACAGCCAGTCTCTTTCCTACACGCAACTCTTCTGTTTATCAATACATTCCCTGATTATTCTGTTCCTCATCTTTAATATCTTTCTATTTATCATTGCCTCATCTTTATCTTCCGTTCATGGCCCGGCCCTCATGGCCATGGCACTCGAACCATTAAGAAGAATAGAAGCCATAAACCCCGTCTTGCAGTGGCCCACTGACAATAACATGGTCTTTACTGGCGATACGTCCGGAGTGCTCCACCCTGAGAGAGAGAGAGAGAGAGAGAGAGAGAGAGAGAGAGAGAGAGAGAGAGAGAGAGAGAGAGAGAGAGAGAGAGACCCATGACTGTCTACGATACAACACACATAACAGTGGTTTAGGGAAGTACAGAATACAACATACAACCGTATTACAGCAATGCAGTATACAACACATATAACACTGGTCTAGAGAAGTACAGAATACAACACACGCAACACTGGACTACACAAGTACATAATACAACACACATACCACTGGACTACGGAAATACAGAATACAACACACAACACTATACTATAGAAATACAGAATACAACACATTCAGCACCATACTATGGAAGTACAAAATACAACACATTCAACACTGTAGTACTTAAGTAAAGAATACAAAACGCACAACACTGTACTATAGAAGTACAGAATACAACACATAAACAACACTGCACTAAGGAAGTTCCAAATACAAGACAATACTACGAAAGTACAGAACACCAACAACACTCTTACTCTAGAAATACAGAATACAGCACACAACACTCTACCACGGAAGTACAGAACACCAAGAACACTCTTACTCTAGAAATACAGAATACAGCACATAACACTCTACTACGGAAGTACAGAATACAACACAACACTACGGAGGAGGAAAACATGGAAGGTAGAAATCTGGAAACAGCATGAGTGGCGACGCTATATAATACACTGGCCAAGACGACGCAAGACAATGTGTTCAAAATGCGGGAATTGGTAACGAAGTGAGGGGCGCTAGCTAGACCCATGATCATCACCTCACCCCCACCAACCACCAACCAAACACACTGGTCGAGGATATTATGGTGTTCTTATATACACCCCCCACCAACCACCAACCAAACACACTGGTCGAGGATATTATGGTGTTCTTATATAACCTCTTTATACCGGGCCAACTGCCCGGTTAGAAAACGTGCAGTGAACCAGGACGGTCGGTAATGACCCCACCCTTGTGATTAATGACAGGTACTGAGGACGACTGACAACACCGTCGTGTTCCCAGGGATACACACACACACACACACACACACACACAGAGTAAAGGTCATCTGCATAACCGAACAGTCCTGCTTGTTGCTCTCGTCCCTGACCATGATGTGTCGGACCCCTCCCATACCCCAGTGACACTTCAAGTTAAAACTGTACAAATACCTGCAACCATCGTCGGAAATGTACTCCTGTTTCATCATCATGATATACACGAGAGGACACACACACACACACACACACACACACACACAGAGCTAGTGTACACAGAGATACTTACCAGCGATGATGCAACAGAACACACACACACACACGACACTTCTTGACATGACCCGCCAGAGACAAGACCCCACCTCCGGTGTCTATCTATCTATCCATCTATTGTCTATTAAAGATGATTGGACAGAAACTGATACAGTGTTACAACATTTACATGGTACAACAACAGTACATCAGCTCGTGCTCAACAAGGTGGTGCATGAACATTGTCATAAGACTATCACAACCGCCCGGTATGGGTGATGATTGTTAACTTGGTCACAGTAATACACAATGTACAAGATAAAGACATCAACACTTGGGAAACAGAAGGTACAAGATAAAGACATCAACACTTGGGAAACAGAAGGTACAAGATAAAGATACATCAACACCTGGGAAACAGAAGGTACAAAACAAGGATTTCACATACGATTAAGGAACCTAGGATAATTCTTAAAGTGATCACAGTAGTAGAGAGTGTATACTCCGGTGTGGGTGGGTCCCGCTGCCTACGTAAACATAGGGTAGTGACGTCATGTGACAGCCGTCCACGACCGTCAAGACCCGTGACGGAGCCTGGCGCACACAAGGCGCAGCGACGAACAGTAAAGACGACCTCGATGAATGATAGAAATGATCAGCTGAACACAGAACCCTGTAACATCACATCGAGGAGGGATCACTGTTGTGAGGCATCTAAAACATAGATAAAACAATGTACACTAAGTGGAATAACCATGTGCAACAATGTACATTACACAGTGTACATTACACGGGGAGTACAGCCACATGCAATGGTGCTGACCCACATTAATGGTTTGAGTACAGTGATGCACAAACATCGCAGGTGTGTATAAAGTCGGCTCACAGTTATGGCTGACACGTTTCCTTAATGGCTCTAGAGGCGCCAGCCAACATACGTAATGAGGCCGGATCTCCGTATATACCGACATTATACATATGTATATACCGATGTATATACATCGAGGGCATCGGTACAAACACTGAGGGAATATATCTATAAACACCTATCACACATGTATACCCTGATGCTATTGCATACATATACAAGCATGGTAAGCACACGTGTGCACATTCATAGCACACACGTATGAATACCTTGAGCATACATGTATACATAAAGGTGATCATTGCACACCTTACCGATATACAATGTGTACACCTCCAGCAGTCAGGGGTACGTACATTATGATGACTCCATTGTCCACCAGAACCGGCAGGCCAGTGTACAGGATGGCAACAGGCCAGCAGGACCCGGCAGGCCAGTGTACAGGATGGCAACAGGCCAGCAGGACCCGGCAGGCCAGTGTACAGGATGGCAACAGGCCAGCAGGACCCAGCAGGCCAGTGTACAGGATGGCATCAGGCCAGCAGGACACGGCAGGCCAGTGCACAGGACGGCATCAGGCCAGCAGGACCCACCAGGCCAGTGTACAGGATGGCAACAGGCCAGCAGGACCCGGCAGGTCAGTGTACAGGATGACAACAGGCCAGCAGGACCCGGCAGGCCAGTGTACAGGACGGCATCAGGCCAGCAGGACCCACCAGGCCAGTGTACAGGATGGCAACAGGCCAGCAGGACCCGGCAGGTCAGTGTACAGGATGACAACAGGCCAGCAGGACCCGGCAGGCCAGTGTACAGGACGGCATCAGGCCAGCAGGACCCACCAGGCCAGTGTACAGGATGGCAACAGGCCAGCAGGACACGGCAGGCCAGTGTACAGGATGACAAGACTCAACCATACCTCAGTGTTCAGTCTTCAACCTCCCTCCCCAGTTGACAACCACGAAAGTGCCAGGTATGTGGGTCATTTGGCACTCTGTCCTGAGCTGGCAGCAAAAGCTCCCTGGCCTGCCTGGTGGCACAACGCTCCTGGCCTGGTGGCACAATCATCCTCGGCTGGTGGCGGTACACTCTCACTGGGCTGGTGGCAACACAACAACAACAACAACAACAAAGACAACCTACAATCACAATCTCCAGTTTTCTATACGTGTAATACGGAGGAGCCAATCTTCGCGAATTCCGCGATAAATTGTTTCTTTTCTTTCATCCTATATAACTAGCAGATTCGGACCTTCCGGGCCCTTATCTGCTCCCTCCCGCGGAGGGCTACAACACCCTTCTTCACCGCCAAAGAACCTTCCCATCCTCGCCACAACACCCTCTCTCGCAACCAACACTCCCTCCCTCCCTCCCTGCCTACCACACCCTTCCACACCATCACCACGCACCTCCCTCACGAGCTAAAATACACTCGCTCGCCACCACAACTCCCTCCCTGAACGGCGGAGTGGCATTCTTCAGTGGTTCCAACCACTCAATCCTCGCCATTTTCCCTCTTCATACTTCCTATAAGAAAAAACTTCCCTCTCAACCATGAAATAATTTCCCGGAAATATATCATAAGCCAGCAACTTCTATCCTGCCAAGAAAATGGAAATATTATTGGCAACTGTGTATGGGAGTAAGCTGTCGTACGTTTGAAAACCTCCCCGGCGTATGCAGACAGACAGACAGACAGAGAAGTACGCCTCTATTATGCCTACACCAGTTAGGAGAGTATCAGAAAACACCTTCCATATTTCTAAATATAATGATTCAAAACATTTAATGAACCATCGAAAGCACAAGATCATAGGAAATGCGTATCACCATCAGAAGGCATACTGAGACACACAAAACTAATTACGAAAAAAACGCCAGAAACTTAGAAAATCTTGAGATAAACCAATGAAGAAAACTAAACCAAAAAGTCTGAAGAGAAATTCTGAAGAAAATAAAACAAAAAACAAGTCAGCAAAAGCCCAGTTCTAAGAAAAATCTTCGCGGGAAGTCCACCGGCTCAGAAATATTCCACCTGAATGAAGGTCGAATAAATAAAGTGTAGGTAGATTTGCACCGAAGGAAGAGACCTGTCAGAGCATAAACCACACACACAAAACACAAGTTACACCCTCACTGGGGAGACCCGCTGTACATGGCACATAACCTTACCGTTTGTACAGACCAAAATGTACAAGGAAGTCATTTATGACAACAAAGAAAGGCACAAGCGGGCCAGGTGCAGGGGAGGCACAAGCGGGCCAGGTACAGGGGAGGCACAAGCGGGCCAGGTACACAGGGGAGGCACAAGCGGGCCAGGTACAGGGGAGGCACAAGCAGGCCAGGTGCAGGGGAGGCACAAGCGGGCCAGGTACAGGGGAGGCACAAGCGGGCCAGGTACACAGGGGAGGCACAAGCGGGCCAGGTACAGGGGAGGCACAAGCGGGCCAGGTGCAGGGGAGGCACAAGCGGGCCAGGTGCAGGGGAGGCACACGCGGGCCAGGTACAGGGAAGGCACAAGCGGGCCAGGTGCAGGGGAGGTACAAGCGGGCCAGGTACAGGGGAGGCAAAAGCGGGCCAGGTACAGAGGAGGCAAAAGCGGGCCAGGTGCAGGGGAGGCACAAGCAGGCCATGTAGGGAGGGATAAAGGGGAGGCACAAACGAGCCATGTACACAGGGAAGGCACAAGCGGGCCAGGTGCAGGGGAGGTACAAGCGGGCCAGGTAGGGAGGCACAACCGGGCCAGGTACAGGGGAGGCACAAGTGGGCCAGGTACTGGGGAGGAAGGACCTGGTGTCTTTCCTGTAGAGGGTCTGGAAGAGGGGCAATGTCAATATGGTTACGACCCGCCCCAACTACCGGCCCGCTCGCTCCACCTCCCACTGATTACTTGTCAGGAGTTCCGTGTGAGGAGGGAGGAACAGACGCCACGGAACAATGGCCCTACGGAAGTTCCGTGTGAGGAGGGAGGAACAGACGCCACGGAACAATGGCCCTACGGAAGTTCCGTGTGAGGAGGGAGGAACAGACGCCACGGAACAATGGCCCTACGGAAGTTCCGTATCGAGAGGGAGGAAGGGACGCCACGGAACAATGGCTGGCCCTACGGCAGTTCCGTGTCAAGAGGGAGGTGGCAGGAACGGACCTCACGGAACAATAGCTCCACCGTCTGCCCTCTCTTGGTCACCACCAAATTCAGTGACTCGTAGTCGCCCGCTTGTGTGATAAAGACTTCATCCCTCAGGCTGTGAGCGGTGTCATGAGATCTTGACAGGCTTGTAAGCAGTGTCATGAGACGTCGTCAGGCTGTGAGCAGTGTCATGAGATCTTGACAGGCTTGTAAGCAGTGTCATGAGACGTCGTCAGGCTGTGAGCAGTGTCATGAGATCTTGACAGACTTGTAAGCAGTGTCATGAGACGTCGTCAGGCTGTGAGCAGTGTCATGAGATCTTGACAGGCTTGTAAGCAGTGCCATGAGACGTCGTCAGGCTGTGAGCAGTGTCATGAGACGTTGTCAGGCTGTGAGCAGTGTCATGAGATCTTGACAGGCTTGTAAGCAGTGTCATGAGACGTCGTCAGGCTGTGAGCAGTGTCATGAGTCACTGCCAGAGTGTAACTAGAGTCATGACACGCTGCCAGCCACAGTCTGTATCTGGTGTGTCATGATGCACCTCCCTCGCGTGCACGAGCACCCCTCCCTGGTAGGCAGACCTGACCCGAGGCCTCGTCTAGCCGCTCCTCCTAACACATTTTGCCTGACTTCATGATCGAGTTTCGAAGAGTTTGAGAACAGACTTCAGATATCTATGGCGACGTACGAAATTCTGTGGTAAGCGTGAATAATTCTACTGATCTCGTGTACTGGACGAACATACACTAGCCCTTGGGGTAGGGCGGCATGACCCCTGACCACCAAGGTTCAATACTTAATGGTCGGGTCAGAGGTCATAACATCGTGACCCATGGCTAGTATCATCACTGCTCATAAGGTTACAACAGTCACTGTCGATACAGATTTAGAAGCGTTACAAGGTTACACATGACCGTGTAACGAGCCTGAACGCTGTACATGACCGTGTAACGAGCCTGAACGCTGAACATGACCGAGTAACGAGCCTGAACGCTGTACATGACCGTGTAACGAGCCTGAACGCTGTACATGACCGTGTAACGAGCCTGAACGCTGTACATGACCGTGTAACGAGCCTGAACGCTGTACATGACCGTGTAACGAGCCTGAACGCTGTACATGACCGTGTAACGAGCCTGAACGCTGTACATGACCGTGTAACGAGCCTGAACGCTGTACATGACCGTGTAACGAGCCTGAACGCTGTACATGACCGTGTAACGAGCCTGAACGCTGTACATGACCGTGTAACGAGCCTGAACGCTGTACATGACCGTGTAACGAGCCTGAACGCTGTACATGACCGTGTAACGAGCCTGAACGCTGTACATGACCGTGTAACGAGCCTGAACGCTGTACATGACCGTGTAACGAGCCTGAACGCTGTACATGACCGTGTAACGAGCCTGAACGCTGTACATGACCGTGTAACGAGCCTGAACGCTGTACATGACCGTGTAACGAGCCTGAACGCTGTACATGACCGTGTAACGAGCCTGAACGCTGTACATGACCGTGTAACGAGCCTGAACGCTGTACATGACCGTGTAACGAGCCTGAACGCTGTACATGACCGTGTAACGAGCCTGAACGCTGTACATGACCGTGTAACGAGCCTGAACGCTGTACATGACCGTGTAACGAGCCTGAACGCTGTACATGACCGTGTAACGAGCCTGAACGCTGTACATGACCGTGTAACGAGCCTGAACGCTGTACATGACCGTGTAACGAGCCTGAACGCTGTACATGACCGTGTAACGAGCCTGAACGCTGTACATGACCGTGTAACGAGCCTGAACGCTGTACATGACCGTGTAACGAGCCTGAACGCTGTACATGACCGTGTAACGAGCCTGAACGCTGTACATGACCGTGTAACGAGCCTGAACGCTGTACATGACCGTGTAACGAGCCTGAACGCTGTACATGACCGTGTAACGAGCCTGAACGCTGTACATGACCGTGTAACGAGCCTGAACGCTGTACATGACCGTGTAACGAGCCTGAACGCTGTACATGACCGTGTAACGAGCCTGAACGCTGTACATGACCGTGTAACGAGCCTGAACGCTGTACATGACCGTGTAACGAGCCTGAACGCTGTACATGACCGTGTAACGAGCCTGAACGCTGTACATGACCGTGTAACGAGCCTGAACGCTGTACATGACCGTGTAACGAGCCTGAACGCTGTACATGACCGTGTAACGAGCCTGAACGCTGTACATGACCGTGTAACGAGCCTGAACGCTGTACATGACCGTGTAACGAGCCTGAACGCTGTACATGACCGTGTAACGAGCCTGAACGCTGTACATGACCGTGTAACGAGCCTGAACGCTGTACATGACCGTGTAACGAGCCTGAACGCTGTACATGACCGTGTAACGAGCCTGAACGCTGTACATGACCGTGTAACGAGCCTGAACGCTGTACATGACCGTGTAACGAGCCTGAACGCTGTACATGACCGTGTAACGAGCCTGAACGCTGTACATGACCGTGTAACGAGCCTGAACGCTGTACATGACCGTGTAACGAGCCTGAACGCTGTACATGACCGTGTAACGAGCCTGAACGCTGTACATGACCGTGTAACGAGCCTGAACGCTGTACATGACCGTGTAACGAGCCTGAACGCTGTACATGACCGTGTAACGAGCCTGAACGCTGTACATGACCGTGTAACGAGCCTGAACGCTGTACATGACCGTGTAACGAGCCTGAACGCTGTACATGACCGTGTAACGAGCCTGAACGCTGTACATGACCGTGTAACGAGCCTGAACGCTGTACATGACCGTGTAACGAGCCTGAACGCTGTACATGACCGTGTAACGAGCCTGAACGCTGTACATGACCGTGTAACGAGCCTGAACGCTGTACATGACCGTGTAACGAGCCTGAACGCTGTACATGACCGTGTAACGAGCCTGAACGCTGTACATGACCGTGTAACGAGCCTGAACGCTGTACATGACCGTGTAACGAGCCTGAACGCTGTACATGACCGTGTAACGAGCCTGAACGCTGTACATGACCGTGTAACGAGCCTGAACGCTGTACATGACCGTGTAACGAGCCTGAACGCTGTACATGACCGTGTAACGAGCCTGAACGCTGTACATGACCGTGTAACGAGCCTGAACGCTGTACATGACCGTGTAACGAGCCTGAACGCTGTACATGACCGTGTAACGAGCCTGAACGCTGTACATGACCGTGTAACGAGCCTGAACGCTGTACATGACCGTGTAACGAGCCTGAACGCTGTACATGACCGTGTAACGAGCCTGAACGCTGTACATGACCGTGTAACGAGCCTGAACGCTGTACATGACCGTGTAACGAGCCTGAACGCTGTACATGACCGTGTAACGAGCCTGAACGCTGTACATGACCGTGTAACGAGCCTGAACGCTGTACATGACCGTGTAACGAGCCTGAACGCTGTACATGACCGTGTAACGAGCCTGAACGCTGTACATGACCGTGTAACGAGCCTGAACGCTGTACATGACCGTGTAACGAGCCTGAACGCTGTACATGACCGTGTAACGAGCCTGAACGCTGTACATGACCGTGTAACGAGCCTGAACGCTGTACATGACCGTGTAACGAGCCTGAACGCTGTACATGACCGTGTAACGAGCCTGAACGCTGTACATGACCGTGTAACGAGCCTGAACGCTGTACATGACCGTGTAACGAGCCTGAACGCTGTACATGACCGTGTAACGAGCCTGAACGCTGTACATGACCGTGTAACGAGCCTGAACGCTGTACATGACCGTGTAACGAGCCTGAACGCTGTACATGACCGTGTAACGAGCCTGAACGCTGTACATGACCGTGTAACGAGCCTGAACGCTGTACATGACCGTGTAACGAGCCTGAACGCTGTACATGACCGTGTAACGAGCCTGAACGCTGTACATGACCGTGTAACGAGCCTGAACGCTGTACATGACCGTGTAACGAGCCTGAACGCTGTACATGACCGTGTAACGAGCCTGAACGCTGTACATGACCGTGTAACGAGCCTGAACGCTGTACATGACCGTGTAACGAGCCTGAACGCTGTACATGACCGTGTAACGAGCCTGAACGCTGTACATGACCGTGTAACGAGCCTGAACGCTGTACATGACCGTGTAACGAGCCTGAACGCTGTACATGACCGTGTAACGAGCCTGAACGCTGTACATGACCGTGTAACGAGCCTGAACGCTGTACATGACCGTGTAACGAGCCTGAACGCTGTACATGACCGTGTAACGAGCCTGAACGCTGTACATGACCGTGTAACGAGCCTGAACGCTGTACATGACCGTGTAACGAGCCTGAACGCTGTACATGACCGTGTAACGAGCCTGAACGCTGTACATGACCGTGTAACGAGCCTGAACGCTGTACATGACCGTGTAACGAGCCTGAACGCTGTACATGACCGTGTAACGAGCCTGAACGCTGTACATGACCGTGTAACGAGCCTGAACGCTGTACATGAC
Organism: Panulirus ornatus; assembly: GCF_036320965.1. Lineage (NCBI taxonomy): Eukaryota > Metazoa > Arthropoda > Malacostraca > Decapoda > Palinuridae > Panulirus > Panulirus ornatus. The sequence goes on from NC_092229.1 coordinate 14,606,943, forward strand.
CGTGTAACGAGCCTGAACGCTGTACATGACCGTGTAACGAGCCTGAACGCTGTACATGACCGTGTAACGAGCCTGAACGCTGTACATGACCGTGTAACGAGCCTGAACGCTGTACATGACCGTGTAACGAGCCTGAACGCTGTACATGACCGTGTAACGAGCCTGAACGCTGTACATGACCGTGTAACGAGCCTGAACGCTGTACATGACCGTGTAACGAGCCTGAACGCTGTACATGACCGTGTAACGAGCCTGAACGCTGTACATGACCGTGTAACGAGCCTGAACGCTGTACATGACCGTGTAACGAGCCTGAACGCTGTACATGACCGTGTAACGAGCCTGAACGCTGTACATGACCGTGTAACGAGCCTGAACGCTGTACATGACCGTGTAACGAGCCTGAACGCTGTACATGACCGTGTAACGAGCCTGAACGCTGTACATGACCGTGTAACGAGCCTGAACGCTGTACATGACCGTGTAACGAGCCTGAACGCTGTACATGACCGTGTAACGAGCCTGAACGCTGTACATGACCGTGTAACGAGCCTGAACGCTGTACATGACCGTGTAACGAGCCTGAACGCTGTACATGACCGTGTAACGAGCCTGAACGCTGTACATGACCGTGTAACGAGCCTGAACGCTGTACATGACCGTGTAACGAGCCTGAACGCTGTACATGACCGTGTAACGAGCCTGAACGCTGTACATGACCGTGTAACGAGCCTGAACGCTGTACATGACCGTGTAACGAGCCTGAACGCTGTACATGACCGTGTAACGAGCCTGAACGCTGTACATGACCGTGTAACGAGCCTGAACGCTGTACATGACCGTGTAACGAGCCTGAACGCTGTACATGACCGTGTAACGAGCCTGAACGCTGTACATGACCGTGTAACGAGCCTGAACGCTGTACATGACCGTGTAACGAGCCTGAACGCTGAACATGACCGAGTAACGAGCCTGGACCATGAGAGATAACATCTGGGGTAACGTGCAATTCAGGAAACGAATTCTAAGAATCATGTCCTCCTCCAGTGTTCTCTACCACACGTCCTCATCCTCCTTCCTTCAATTGACTATTACTCAACCTCTGGGTGAGGTGGTGGAGGAGGGAGTGCTGGTGAGGGTGGTATATGCGTTTTCCCTGAAGCAATATCCATCCATAATCTAGACTGGCCGCCGCCACTGCTTCTGGTAGTTGCACGACCAATAGCTCTCCCTAATGTGTGCGTGTATTAGCATAGTTACACAGGTGTGTGTGTGTGTGTGTGTGTGTGTGTGTGTGTGTGTGTGTGTGTGTGTGTGTATGTGTGTGTGTGTATGTGTGTGTGTGTGTATGTGTGTGTGTGTATGTGTGTGTGTGTATGTGTGTGTGTGTATGTGTGTGTGTGTATGTGTGTGTGTGTATGTGTGTGTGTGTGTGAGTGTGTGTGTGTGTGTGTATGTGTGTGTGTGTGTGTGTGTGTGTGTGTGTTGTGTTTGTGTTTTTTTTTTTTTTTTTTTTTTTTTTTTTTTTTTTTTTTTTTTTTTTTTTTTTTTTTTTTTTTTTTTTTTTTTTTTTTTTTTTTTTTTTTTTTTTTGTTTTTTTATTTTTTTTAGCAGAGACCTCCAGCGTCCATACCCTGCTACGGATAACAGGGCAACATCAGTCAGGCCCATGAGCCTTTACATAGGTCGAGGCATGTTGATACCTGGGCTCTATACTTTCTTCTAGCAATTACAGTGTTTTCTGAGGCCTCTCTCCCACTCCATCGAGTAAGCGTTGGGGCAACAGAGTCCTCCGCTGTCGAACACATATATCTGAACTTATCACTCAGGTCCTCGAGTCTATGTTTATCGTCCTCAACATCATCTTCAACCAAATTCCTCGGTCTGAAAAGCTGTTCCTTCACTGATGTGATGCTCCCGATCGTGTGTACGAGACGTGCCGGGGTGACAGTGTGACGTGCTGGGGTTAGAGTGACGTGCCGGGGTTACAGTGTGACGTGCTGGGGTTACAGTGTGACGTGCTGGGGTTACAATGTGACGTGCTGGGGTTACAGTGTGACGTGCTGGGGTTACAGTGTGACGTACCTGGGTTAGAGAGTGACGTGCTGGGGTTACAAAGTGACGTGCTGGGGTGACAGTGTGACGTGCTGCGGTTACAGTGTGACGTGCCGGGGTTACAGTGTGGCGTGTTGGGGTTACAGTGTGAATGAGACGCGCCGACCCAACAAGCGGTGGTGAAGCCCCAGCAGGTGTGGCAGGAGGACACACCACACACCTCATCCCAAACCTCATGTGTGCAGAGACACCAGGGAAACAGTCACTACGTTGGTACATCCCATCCCCTAAGATGGGTGATTCTTCTCACCCCACTAACTATCGTCCTGTTGCTTTGACATCAACCGTTTCCAAAGTATTTGAATCCCTCCTCAACTTCCATATCCTTAAGCACCTCGAGAATCAAAGTCTTCTCTCTGACCACCAGTATAGCTTCCGTAAGGCTAGGTCCACTGGTGATATTCTTTCCTATCTTACTAATATCTGGACATCATCCCAGAAAGAATTTGGGGAATCCTACATGGTTGCCCTTGACATATTCCAAAGCTTTTGACAGGAGTAGCCTTGGGATCTCATCTCTAAGCTCCCCTCTTTTGGCTTCCCTCCCTCACTTTTACTTCCTCATATCTAACTTCCCCTTTGACTGATCTGTCTCTGCGGTTCTTGATGGATCAACCTCTTCCTTCTCCATCAACAGCCAGCGGTGTCCCTCAAGGTTACGTCCTGATTCCAACACATTTCCTTCTTTTTATCAACGATTTCCTTTGTTCAACATATAACCAAATGCACTCGCACGCTGACGACCCAACAGTGCATTCCTCCACATCCTTCAATTCTGCTGCTCCTGCTCTCACTTAAGCCGCATCTCGTCACAACTTCTTCAATAACTCAAAACTTGGACAGGATATCTCAGTGGGGTAGACGGAATCTGATTAAGTTCAGTGCCTCCAAGACGTAGTTTCTGCCCTTCTCTATCAAAGATTCCTCACAACTCTCGTCTCTCCTTCGACGGTTCTGTAATTCCACCTCTTGTCTGATTTAACATACTTGATATTACAGTAGCATCTACTTGATCTTAGAAACCCCACATTACGGAATTACCTAAGTCCGCCTCTAAAAACCTGGGTGTCCTGTTTAGGTATCCAAATTTCTTTTCTTCCTAAGCTTTTTCTCTATGTTAGCTGAGACTGCATGGGCAACTTGAGGCACTAAGAAAGGCCATCTCATATATATATATATATATATATATATATATATATATATATATATATATATATATATATATATATATATATATATATATATAATCATCCCTGAGGAGAGAGAAAGCATACTGTGCACGTATTCCCTGCGTGTCAAAGAGGGGCGGAAGCGGGAGGCTGGAAATCTTACCTTCCTGTATTACTTTCCAAGACAAAGAACAAAGCATGCAGCCAAGTGAAGATTTTTCCCTCTATGGCTCTTCTCCTGATGCTACTTCGCTCATGCGGGAAATGGCGGGAATGTATAAAATTATAATAATAATAATAATAATAATAATAATAATAATAATAATAATAATAATACTATATACCCGAGCCTGAACCAGGTTCCCATTATATCGGCCTACCCCTAGGGGTGGATGAACAGCTTGGTTGACTGTGGACCGACTGCCGCAACCAGGATTCGAACGTATGCGCTCGATCCTGGGTGGCCCGTGAATGCGTCACGGTCAGGAACACTTATCGCTACTCACATTTGGGGTTGTTCTAGCTCTGCATCCTTACTCTATAAAGTTGAGCCGAAAGCGGTCCGACTTATCAACTCTCCTAAGCTAACTTCCAAACTTGACCCCCTTGCCCAACACCACAATGTTGGTTCACTTTCCCTCTTCTATAGGAGTTACTTTGGCTTTTGCTCCCAAGAGCTGGCTACTTGTGTGCCTCCACAACTAGCAAGACCACGCAACACTCAGCAAGCTGCTGCGTCATATGATTACTGTGAGGTCGCTGGCAACTCAAGGGTGGGCCGTTTTGATAACTGTATCTTACCCTACACCTCAAAGCTGTGGAAGTTTCTACCGTCTCGCGTTTTTCCCAATAACTATGACAAGACACATTTCAAAAAGACAGGTTTTACATTCCCTCCAAAATTCGTACATACTTTTCTCTTTCCCTTTCATTCCCTCCAAAATTCGAACATACTTTTTTTCTTTCCCTTTCATTTACCTCTTTACATTTCAATTACAGACCTGGTGTGGACTTTTGTCCGTGGCTGGAGCCTCCAATGCAATACATATATATACATATCATACAAACCTCCAACAGCCAGGATCGAACCCGGGACCCCTGTGCCACAGGCGGGAATGCTACCGCTTGGCTATGGGCCTGGCCTAGCGGTAGCATTCCGCCTGTGGCACAGGGGTCCCGGGTTCGATCCGGGCTGTTGGAGGTTTGTGTGTTCTATGAAGGTACGCGTTCATATGAACTTTATTCGTATGTATATATATATATATATATATATATATATATATATATATATATATATATATATATATATATATATATACACAGAAGGAGAACAATATCAGCAGCTGTGGAAAGGTATGATGCATATTTCTATCAAGCCTCAGAGCATGAGGTGATACTGTGGGAGCCCCAGCGTGAGGCCTTACCCACGCGATAATGACAAAGGATCATCTATCAGAGACGCGGGTCCACACAGGAACCTCAATTAACGTTCGCACCTCCTACACACACACACACACCTCCCTGGCCGTACCCCAGAAGGTCTCGTATGACCAAATGTCTGACCAAACATGTACTGAGCTGCGTGTGGCGTCGGCGGCGGTGGAGGGGAGGATCCAACAGCTTCTGTCGAACGTAAAAAAAAAAAAGGATATGACGCTAGCAATCGTAGCGAAGGCATCGCAACTGTATACACCGACAGTCCTTCAAAATTACCCGGGGAGGAAACAAATATATATATAATCCAGTGGACAAGAATCACAAACTAATTATGTAAATGTAATAACATGGAATCAATGGCTATGCATTTAAATGAGAGCATAAATGCTTTTGTTTGTGGTAGTCACCACACGAATAGGACAACTGACGCACGTCAGGTGTGTTCTGTGTGTGTGTGTGTGTGTGTGTGTGTGTGTGTGTGTGTGTGTGTGTGTGTTGTACGAGGAGAGAGTTTTACACCCGTGATCCCCCGTCTCATAGCGTTGTATATACCTATACATCACGTCCAATACATATCCCATATGTGTAGACGTATACGGGCACAACGCGTGCACTGCAGTGGACACAACACGAGAGCCACACGGCACACGGCTGGCTGCCCGTGATGTGTACACGGGTCTGAGCCACTGTTCCTGAAATGGGAGGGAGGGAAGGAGGGAGGGAGGGAGAGGGAAGGATGGAGAGAGGGAGGGATGGAGAGAGGGAGGGAGAGAGGGAGGGATGGAGAGAGGGAGGGAGGAAGGACTGTGGTGATGCACTAGGAGGAGATGACCCCTCACCGCGGGTGTGGCCAGGCCCAGTGTGGGAGTGAGGGTGTGTGTGCGGAGTCTACATCGCTACGACGACTACCACACCACCACATCATCATCACTGGACCGCACGAGACCCGTGCTGTGTGGTACACACTCTCCCTGAGTCTACAGCACCGTGGGAGATGAACGATGCTTGATCTCAGGAGGTGGCCTGGACACGAGAGCCATTATGGTATACTCCAGAGGTCACTGTTGGATGGGGTGCTGGGGTCACCCCTGGGTTAGTCCTGGGATCACTGCTGGGGAGAGAGAGTGTGGGGGTCACTGCTGGGATATAGTCCTGAGATTACAGCTGGCGACACAATGCCCGGGATCACTGCTGGGATACAGTCCTGGGATTACAGCTGCGACACAATGCCCGGGATCACTGCTGGGATACAGCGGTGGGATTCCTGGTGGGACACAATGCCCGGGATCACTGCTGGGATACAGTGCCGGGGTCACTGCTACACGCCACCTACAGTGAGTCAGCATCAACATGCTTAAGATATTCTGGTGAGGTTGCTCTGTCGACCCCAACTGTGGCGCACATCAGCAACATCCTGGTGTGTGTGTGTGTGTGTGTGTGTGTGTGTGTGTGTGTGTGTGTGTGTGTGTGTGTGTGGAGGGGGAGGTGGTAAGGGGATGGAGGGATGACATGGCGTCGGGCAGAGCGCCACACACGCCTCCACACGGCGACAACACGCCAGACGGAACCACTGCTTGGCCTCGCCCACACCTACGTGTCTGGGTCTGGGTCTGGCCAGGTGAGGGTGGAGTGGTTTCCTGTACCGTCAGTGGCTTGGTAAACATTCAGCGGAGACGAGGATTGTCACGCCTGCTGCTGCTCCTCACCCCTTGGGTGTAATGGCCCGGTCATCACACCCGAGGGTCGTACCGTCGTGCTCAAGGGTCGTACCGTCGTGTTCAAGGGTCGTACCGTCGTGCTCAAGGGTCGTACCGTCGTGTTCAAAGGATCGTATCGTCGTGCTCAAGGGTCGGACCGTCGTGCTCAAGGGTCGTAACGTCGTGCTCAAAGGTCGTACCGTCGTGCTCAAGGGTCGTACCGTCGTACTCAAGGGTCGTACCGTCGTTCTCAAGGGTCGCACCGTCGTGCTCAATGATCGTACCGTCATGTTCAAGGATCGCAACGTCGTGTTCAAGGGTCGTACCATCGTGTTCAAGGGTCGTACCATCGTGTTCAAGGGTCGTACCGTCGTGCTTGAGGGTCGAACCGTCCTGCTCGAGGGTCATACCGTCGTGCTCGAGGATATAAATGCAAAACAGTATGAAACACACACACACCAGCAGGTCTAGGTACCCGTGACGCTGCAGGAGCCAATAAATACCCCGGGCGATCGCCAGTGTCTCCCTGATCTCCACAGGGGAGACTCCGGTCATCGTCAGGGTAAGCACAGGTGATGACCAACATAATGAGGACCAGACGCAGGCGGCCAGGATGAATCAATCTCTTTTTTTTCTCTCTCTCTCTCTCAAGACCCCGAGGCAAGCGCTCCTAACCTCGAAGACATGTATGACGAGGGTGTGCGTGGAAGGGAAGGATGAGCTCCCTCGCTACTTGGGGGGCAGGGGCGAGGCATGGCGGGGCAAGGCGGGGAGGGAAGAGTCATGCGTGGCGGAAGGAGAGAGGAGAGAGGAGGAGGAGGAGGAGGTAGAGCGATGTTGTGGCGAAAACGGAGGGAAGATGTGGTGGGCACAGCAGGAAGAACAGGGCGTGCCCTGCAGGGTGGGTAAGGGGAGGGAGAAGGGCACTAGGGAGAGAGAGAGAGAGAGAGAGAGAGAGAGAGAGAGAGAGAGAGAGAGAGAGAGAGAGAGAGAGAGAGAGAGAGAGAGAGAGAACCAAGGTCAAGGTCACAGTCCTTGTTTACCTGGTGCTCAGGCTATACGTAACGTAACCACCTGCTGACCTGGCTGAGTCCTGACCTGCTCTGTCCTTGCCCATCTGCTGACCTTCCTAAGCCCTGACCTCTCCTGTCCTAACCACCTGCTGACCTGGCTGAGTCCTGACCTCCCTCAACCTCTCCTCAGACGCAAGCACCTTAAGAACCACGGCTGACCTCGTGGTCCTCATTAACTCTTCCATCTTCGTTAAGAAAGTTAATTAAACAGTTTAAGTCCAAAGGCAAAAGACGAAGAGGAGGTCGTCCTGGTTCCCGCTGTGGACGCATGCGTCCCCAGTAAACGTTGTGGACGCATGCGTCTCTAGTGAACGTTGTGGACGCATGCGTCTCCAGTGAACGTTGTGGACGCATGCGTCCCCAGTAAACGTTGTGGACGCATGCGTCTCTAGTGAACGTTGTGGACGCATGCGTCTCCAGTGAATGTTGTGGACGCATGCGTCCCCAGTGAACGTTGTGGACACATGCGTCCCCAGCGAACGTTGTGGACGCATGCGTCCCCAGTGAACGTTGTGGACGCATGCGTCTCCAGTGAATGTTGTGGACGCATGCGTCCCCAGTGAACGCTGTGGACGCATGCGTCCCCAGTGAACGTTGTGGACGCATGCGTCTCCAGTGAACGTTGAGGACGCACGTGTCCCCAGTGAACGTTGTGGACGCATGCGTCCCCAGAGAACGTTGTGGACGCATGCGTCCCCAGAGAACGTTGTGGACGCATGCGTCACTGTGTCTATCCACCCGTAACAAGATACCAGGTCTCGCCATGCTGGTCTCCAACACCACACCAAGATAGTCAAACGCCAGGGGACAAGTGCTGGGGTTTAGCAGCACCGAATCACTACAGACCAGCTCGAGGGAATGTTTAGTAGGTACGAGGAAGGATGGCCTATGAACATCACAGAAAACGATAGAAGGGTCACTGTGTTACACGACCTTATTTGGTTATAACGAGAGACTATGTATTCTAGGATTGAGTGTCAGTTTCTTGACGTGGTTTCCATGCATGGCTGAGGGTAGTGAAGTCGGCTGGCATATCCTGACACCGTGCCTCAAACCTGGGGCAGGGAGGTGACGCAGCCTGGCCTGCTAGCACTTCCTCAACAACATCAAGAAAACGTGACAACATGCTCTCGGGGACGCCCCGCTAAACAGGGATGTCCAAGCGGTTCCCAGACGTAGGTTTCCGTTGCCTCTGTCTCAAGAGTCTGAATAATCTCATTGGTCCTCAGACACAGGGGGGCGAGCGACCCACGAGCGCATGATGAGGGGCTGTCATGAGTGTGTCTTGCATATCTATGATGGGTGACGGTCAACACTGTCTTCCATGAGGTTGCGGAGTTGTGGTCATCGCTACGTTCCCCAATTTTCTTTTTTCTTTTTTTTTTGCGAGTGACGGACGGCAAGGGCGGCTCGTACCTGAAGGTGTTCGTGCCTCTCGTCCCGTCCTGGGCTTGAGGCGCAAGGGAGCGGCGGGGACACCACACACCACACATCACACACAGTCCTAGTGGCACCTGACGACACCCGTCCCATGAGGCCATTCTCGGTGTCAACATCTTCAGGAGGGTTGTCTAACTTGAGTCTATAACTGTCGAGGTTAACACCACACAACAAATATCTATCTATGTCTGATGTTTTAATGATTACAAGACGTGAATTCAGTTCCTACCGACATGTACAAAACAGGGACGTCAATTCGTAAATTTTCAGAGACCAAATATAAAAAAAAAAAAAGATGGAAAAAAATATGACTACATCCCTAAGGCAATCCGTCCATGATCTCAGCCATAGTAAGTGGTCTGACGAGCCTAACGTGGACCCAGGAGACGGTCCCAGACAGTCCTGCACACTACGGAGCCATCACGAATACCCGACGAAATTGGAAAGTTCCAAGTCCCATTGATGACAGAGTCATACAGCCGATCACTTCGCTATCGTATACAGCCGATCACTTCGCTATCGTATACAGCCGATCACTTCGCTATCGTATACAGCCGATCACTTCGCTATCGTATACACCGATCACTTCGCTATCGTATACAGCCGATCACTTCGCTATCGTATACACCGATCACTTCGCTATCGTATACAGCCGATCACTTCGCTATCGTATACAGCCGATCACTTCGCTATCGTATACAGCCGATCACTTCGCTATCGTATACACCGATCACTTCGCTATCGTAAGGATGTGGCCAAATACAAACTGTAAGGAACGTACTTGGAGAACACTGATCTAATACCTGATACCAATTTCAACTCGGGTTAATCCCACGGTCAGGCAGGGACACGGTCTCATATGAGGACGAGCCTGGGAACACAAGAGAACACAGTCCCTGCCGTAGACTGCCCAGGACACCTGACCCACACATACAAGCCCTTCATCACCTGAGACAAAGACAGTGTCAATCTTACGCCCCCAGAGACATTCGTCGGAACGTTGCGTTCGATCACGTAACTCAGGAGAAGAGAAAAGTATAAGTTGGCATGACCACATCAGGTGCGGAGGTGTCGTAACATGTGATGTGTACACTCGAGGTGTGATGGTATGGGACTTCACGCCACCAGGGGCCAGCACAGGCCATCAACAACCCAGAGGACGTGTCTTGAATCGTATGTATGATCAATGTCTTGGGATAAGGAGGGATATGGGTGTGTGTGTGTGTGTGTGGGAGGGGGGATAGTAGTTTGGCCTGAGAGAGGGAATTAAAGGCTTTACAGAGGTTACGTAAGGAGGTTTTGAAACCACTTGTCTCCAGCATCAATACGAGAGACACCTCTCCCTTCCTCCTCTTACTGTGACGGTAAACAAATGTGGATCAGACGGCTGTCGACCAGACTCGTCGTGCTGGTCGATCCTCCTTCGACCATAGGCACCATCACCAGTATCTCCGTCCCACGTTCTCCCGTCAACACACACACACACACACACACACATACACACACTGTATGACAACGACTAACAACCAATGTCTAACCTTGCACCAACCAATGAAGGGAGTTTCTGGCTTCGTACAGAACAAGTACATAACCAAACCAAACCAAGGGGTTAGAGGATAGCCCCACACGCCAGTGAAGGTGTATGTAATAAGAAGGATCGATTATGCCTCTCCACACGACCCGGGAGCAGGTAGATGTATGCACGAGGCTGGGTAACCTTGTGTGTAATGTGAACCACGGCCTTGCTGCACCACGGGAGGTTTCGTGGTTATTACGTCAGCTTCGTGGTTATTACGTCAGCTTCGTGGATATTACGTCAGCTTCGTGGTTATTACGTCAGCTTCGTGGTTATTACGTCAGCTTCGTGGTTATTACGTCAGGTTTCGTGGTTATTACGTCAGGTTCGTGGTTATTACGCCAGGTTTCGTGGTTATTACGTCAGCTTCGTGGTTATTACGTCAGCTTCGTGGTTATTACGTCAGCTTCGTGGATATTACGTCAGCTTCGTGGTTATTACGTCAGCTTCGTGGTTATTACGTCAGCTTCGTGGTTATTACGTCAGGTTTCGTGGTTATTACGTCAGGTTCGTGGTTATTACGCCAGGTTTCGTGGTTATTACGTCAGGTTCGTGGTTATTACGTCAGGTTTCGTGGTTATTACGTCAGGTTTCGTGGTTATTACGTCAGGTTTCGTGGTTATTACGTCAGCTTCGTGGTTATTACGTCAGGTTTCGTGGTTATTACGTCAGGTTTCGTGGTTATTACGTCAGCTTCGTGGTTATTACGCCAGGTTTCGTGGTTATTACGTCAGCTTCGTGGTTATTACGTCAGGTTTCGTGGTTATTACGTCAGGTTTCGTGGTTATTACGTCAGCTTCGTGGTTATTACGTCAGGTTTCGTGGTTATTACGTCAGGTTCGTGGTTATTACGTCAGGTTTCGTGGTTATTACGTCAGGTTTCGTGGTTATTACGTCAGGTTCGTGGTTATTACGTCAGGTTCGTGGTTATTACGTCAGGTTCGTGGTTATTACGTCAGGTTCGTGGTTATTACGTCAGGTTCGTGGTTATTACGTCAGGTTCGTGGTTATTACGTCAGGTTCGTGGTTATTACGTCAGGTTCGTGGTTATTACGTCAGCTTCGTGGTTATTACGCCAGGTTTCGTGGTTATTACGTCAGGTTTCGTGGTTATTACGTCAGGTTTCGTGGTTATTACGTCAGGTTTCGTGGTTATTACGTCAGGTTTCGTGGTTATTACGTCAGGTTTCGTGGTTATTACGTCAGGTTTCGTGGTTATTACGTCAGGTTTCGTGGTTATTACGTCAGCTTCGTGGTTATTACGTCAGGTTTCGTGGTTATTACGTCAGGTTTCGTGGTTATTACGTCAGGTTTCGTGGTTATTACGTCAGGTTCGTGGTTATTACGTCAGGTTTCGTGGTTATTACGTCAGGTTTCGTGGTTATTACGTCAGGTTTCGTGGTTATTACGTCAGGTTTCGTGGTTATTACGTCAGGTTTCGTGGTTATTACGTCAGGTTTCGTGGTTATTACGTCAGGTTTCGTGGTTATTACGTCAGCTTCGTGGTTATTACGCCATGTTTCGTGGTTATTACGTCAGGTTTCGTGGTTATTACGTCAGGTTTCGTGGTTATTACGTCAGGTTTCGTGGTTATTACGTCAGGTTCGTGGTTATTACGTCAGGTTTCGTGATTATTACGTCAGGTTCGTGGTTATTACGTCAGGTTTCGTGGTTATTACGTCAGGTTCGTGGTTATTACGTCAGGTTCGTGGTTATTACGTCAGGTTTCGTGGTTATTACGTCAGGTTTCGTGGTTATTACGTCAGGTTCGTGGTTATTACGCCAGGTTTCGTGGTTATTACGTCAGGTTCGTGGTTATTACGTCAGGTTCGTGGTTATTACGTCAGCTTCGTGGTTATTACGTCAGGTTTCGTAGTTATTACGTCAGGTTCGTGGTTATTACGTCAGGTTTCGTGGTTATTACGTCAGGTTCGTGGTTATTACGTCAGGTTCGTGGTTATTACGTCAGGTTCGTGGTTATTACGTCAGGTTTCGTAGTTATTACGTCAGCTTCGTGGTTATTACGTCAGGTTCGTGGTTATTACGTCAGGTTCGTGGTTATTACGTCAGGTTCGTGGTTATTACGTCAGGTTCGTGGTTATTACGTCAGGTTCGTGGTTATTACGTCAGCTTCGTGGTTATTACGTCAGGTTCGTGGTTATTACGTCAGGTTCGTGGTTATTACGTCAGCTTCGTGGTTATTACGTCAGGTTCGTGGTTATTACGTCAGGTTCGTGGTTATTACGTCAGGTTCGTGGTTATTACGTCAGGTTCGTGGTTATTACGTCAGCTTCGTGGTTATTACGTCAGGTTCGTGGTTATTACGTCAGGTTCGTGGTTATTACGTCAGGTTTCGTAGTTATTACGTCAGCTTCGTGGTTATTACGTCAGGTTCGTGGTTATTACGTCAGGTTCGTGGTTATTACGTCAGCTTCGTGGTTATTACGCCAGGTTTCGTGGTTATTACGTCAGGTTTCGTGGTTATTACGTCAGGTTTCGTGGTTATTACGTCAGGTTCGTGGTTATTACGTCATGTTTCGTGGTTATTACGTCAGGTTCGTGGTTATTACGTCAGCTTCGTGGTTATTACGTCAGGTTCGTGGTTATTACGTCGTGTGGTCACACCCTTCCTGGGCAGGAGGAAGGCTCGGATTATGAACGCTACCGACACGGTCTTATCGTCAATGACGTCATACGTTGCTCATACTTGCGTTATCGACCCTGATAACTTTAATGTCTTCACACCTGCAGCCAACCACCCTGTACCTCCACCTGACCCAGGGCCCTCCTCCACACCTGCAGCCACCTATCCTGTACCTCCACCTGACCCAGGGCCCTCCTCCACACCTGCAGCCAACCACCCTGTACCTCCACCTGACCCAGGGCCCTCCTCCACACCTGCAGCCACCTATCCTGTACCTCCACCTGACCCAGGGCCCTCCGCCACACTTACAGCTACCCATCTTGTCCCTCCACCTGACGCAGGGCCCTCCTCCACGCCTGCAGCCACCCATCTTGTCCCTCCACCTGACCCAGGGCCCTCCGCCACACTTACAGCTACCCATCTTGTCCCTCCACCTGACGCAGGGCCCTCCTCCACGCCTGCAGCCACCCATCTTGTCCCTCCACCTGACGCAGGGCTCTGATCCACACACGTTGTCTCTCACTTCTCACTTTATCTCGTCATCCTCTCCAGGTCTATTATCTCCCTCAAGTCCCGACCGACTCAATCCTCCTCCGTCATTTCCTCACTTCCTTCATCGGCACCTCACGACCTATCAAACTTTCCTTAAACGACCTTTCCTCCGCAGGCACTCCAAGGTACCAATACCTGGTCAGGTCTCGACAGAGCTACGCTTCGTGTCTCCACCAACAAGGCAAGCAACTGTTGCACACCATCGATGGGGAAAAATACCACAGTGGACACTGTACTGTGAATATCTACCAGCAAACCGCTGGAGACGCCTGTGCTCCTGCCCCTCAGATCATGACACAGGTGCTGCCTTCATACCAAAAGCACACGGCGATGCCCTCAGATCATGCCACAGGTGCTGCCTTCATACCAAAAGCACACAGCGACGCCCTCAGATCATGGCACAGGTGCTGCCTTCATACCAAAACACACGGCGACGCCCTCAGATCATGCCACAGGTGCTGCCTTCATACCAAAAGCACACAGCGACGCCCTCAGATCATGGCACAGGTGCTGCCTTCATACCAAAACACACGGCGACGCCCTCAGATCATGGCACAGGTGCTGCCTTCATACCAAAACACACGGCGACGCCCTCAGATCATGACACAGGTGCTGCCTTCATACCAAAAGCACACAGCGACGCCCTCAGATCATGACACAGGTGCTGCCTTCATACCAAAAGCACACGGCGACGCCCTCAGATCATGACACAGGTGCTGCCTTCATACCAAAAGCACACGGCGACGATTCTTGAATAACCCAGCCTATATAGTCCCAATTCTCAGCGACGAAATACCACTTCGCCACACATCACAAGGCCACCTACAACCATCGCGAAGAGCCGTCGGTGGAAACAGTGGAAGGCACGGTGGATGAATGTCCTCAAAGTGAATCTGATCATCCATGCTGCAGGGTATTCGTACGCCCGCCAACAGCAGCCTCAGACAGACAGACAGACTGACTGACAATAGGAATGACAGTAATGGAACTGCGTGGGTAGAGAGAGGAGCCACCACAGTTGACGTAAAGTGTACGTAAGGTTCCGGTATATGACTGTGGCTCAGACTTTCCCCGTCACACCACCTGGTGTGTGGACGAACCATGTGCTCAACAACGAGCGAAGCATCCCAGGCCATCCTCGACCCTCGAGCTCGATACACCAGTGAGGAGACTCGGCGATCATACCCTCCCTGTGAATCCCAGCTCCATGGTTCGAGGATGTCGTGGGGCTCAACAACTCTACACCGTCGCATTAGCTGCAATTCTTATTCTTGAGAGCGCAATATGACCCTTAAGATTCGCCTCCGATTCGAACGTACCGAACCGCCCGAGAGTGAATCCGACTCCGGCAATACTGCGACTCAAAGCGCTCAGGTTTCTGAAACCCTGTGGACGGAATCCTACGTGTGTGTGGGTCGATATACAGGGCGAGAGATAAGGTCAAGTTTTATCAGTTTATCACTAAAGAAACAGGGGGAGAGGGAGGGGAAACGGCTACACACCCACGCTACGAGCCTTCATGATGTACGAGAGATGATGTCCCTCAGGGTGGCCCTGACATCGAAACTCTTGACATCAGCAGCTGTGAGGGCCAGCAAGACGCACACACAACACACCTCTGCCTGGGGGACAAGTCATGACGTCATCCCAGTATTTCCTGTTAAGATGAAACTGGGAAGATGATATCTGATACCCGCACTCACTTATCACCGAAGAACAACATACCGTTATCAGAGAAAAAGATGATAAGGTTGTCCATAAATCTTCATGTGGAAGATATCAAATCCCTGAGCACGACTATATGACCCTTGAGTTCGACAGTTCGGCCCTTGAGTTCCGACGGTTCGACCCTTGAGTGCGACGATAAGATCCTTGAGCACGACGGTTCGACCCTTGAGCACGACGGTTCGACCCTTGAGCACGATGGTTCGACCCTTGAGTAACGACGGTATGACCCTTAAGCATGACGATCTCGGCCATGAACTTAACTCCCTCCCCTTTGAGGTCAAATCAAAGATCACGCCAGCGTAACCCAGGGTAGCATCATCTTGCTCAAGGTATTAAAAACCACGAGATTAACGGGTATGAAGTAAGACCACCCACACATCGGCCACTGGTCTGCAAAACTGTGGCGCGTCGGGCCACCTGGCGGGAAAACCCCGAAATAACGAGGTGAGAAACAGCTTTGATTTGGTTCCCACAACTTCTCTTACGACTCACAATCATTGGGCTTTTTTTTCACGTAATCCTGTCATTTAATGGGAACATAAACGACGAACAGTAAGGTCAAGATGGTCACATGATCGACACCACAAGATATCGACATTAACCCCCCCCCCCCCTCTACACGAAACGTAAACAAACATCCCGGACGCCGCATCGACACGACACATTATACTTTAAGACATTTTCAGGTCGTAGCCAGGGTCAGAGAGAGAGAGAGAGAGAGAGAGAGAGAGAGAGAGAGAGAGAGAGAGAGAGAGAGAGCTGCTCTCTATTTCATCCCTTGACCTCACGTCAGAGTGAAATTTCCCCCCAGCGAACACCATCGACCTCATGCCTGGGTGAAATCCCGCCCAGCGTACACCGCCATCGACCTTACTGCGGAGTGAAACTCTGCCAGCGAACACCACCAGGTGGCAAACATCTGCCTCGTTTTCTCAGTTATTTACTGGTTGTTTACGTGCATATATAAAGTCAGCTTACCTATATGGAACATGAGTTAATGACTGTGTCTGATGTTACTTTCCTCTCTGTTTATACAGCTTCTTCAGGTTTATATCTTAGCATATGTTGTCAATTAACTCTCCGTCTGTCAACTGTTTGTGTATTTCTGCCACACGTCTGCTACAAATGTTTAATACCTGTTTGTTCCTAACGTCTGTCTTAATACATGAAAAACTACACCTGCCTGTGTATCTAACGTTTGCTTATGTCTATATACATTATATTCTTCCTCTTTCATGCACACGGAGACTTTGACACAATGTTTCCTTCTTACGGCGTCAACGTTTTCCCTAACATCAACCCAGGGATCTTTGGGTCGTCAACAGCCAGCAATTTCAAGACGTGCCCATGTACTTGGCGTATGCATCTGGTATGTCTGTATTTCAATGTAGTTTATTTTACTGTTCACGATTTTCGTAATAGACCTTAATGTATATTGTTTATATTCTTAAAGCACGTATTCTTTTTGTAGTTAAAAAATGAATAACTGTGCAAACGCCTCGCTCTTCCCTGTGTTTATATCTCTGTTTAATGTAACTGGATTACACTTGCTTGTGTAAACATATAATGTTTATGTCTGTGGTTACATCTTGATTATGTCCACCTTCACCGATTACGTATGTCAATGTTTAACTCTGGTTTATGTCAAAGTTATTCACATTTGACTGATAGTAATAATCATAAAAAGATGTTTATATATATATATATATATATATATATATATATATATATATATATATATATATATATTATTTATTCATTATTCATTTATCTAATCACCGTCTCCCGCGTTAGCGAGGTAGCGCAAGGAAACACACGAAAGAATGGCCCAACCCACCTACATACACATGTATATACATAAACACCCACACACGCACATATACATACCTAAACATTTCAACGTATACATACATATACATACACGGACATATGTACACATGTACACATTCATACTTGCTGCCTTCATCCATTCCCGTCGCCATCCCGCCACACATGAAATAGCGCGCGCACACACACACACACACACCGCAAGGCAGCGCTAGGAAAAGACAAAAAAGGCCACATTCGTTCACACTCAGCCTCTAGCTGTAATGTGTACTGCACCGAAACCACAGCTCCCTTTCCACATCCAGGCCCCACAAAACTTTCCATGGTTTACCCCAGACGCTTCACATGGCCTGGTTCAATCAATGACAGCACGTCGACCCCGGTATACCACATCGTTCGAATTCACTCTATTCCTTGCACGGGATAGTGGAGAAAGAACACTGCCCTACGTATTCCCTGCGTGTCGTAGAAGGCGACTAATAAGGGAGGGAGCGGGGGGGGGGGGGGGTGCTGGAAATCTTACCCGCCTACTTTACTCTTCTTGAATATGGAAGAGAGAAGGAAGCCAAGTGAGGATTCATCCCTCTAAGGCTGTAATCTGTTTTTGACTACTTCGCTAACGCGGGAAACGGCGAATAAGTATGGAATATATATATATATATATATATATATATATATATATATATATATATATATATATATATATATATATATATTCCATACAGTAGAGAGCCGAACCCTGGCTCCTTAGAAGAGCGGTCAGCATACCACTGAATCACCAACGAAATACACCTTATCACCCTGGAACAGCCATCAACAGCTCCAGGCCCCTACCCACTCGCTATGGGCCTGTAGGGTGAGACAGGCCGCCCACAATCTGGTCGTAAGTCTCACCCTACAGGGCCCTCGAGCTGCCGACAGCAGTTCCACACTAAGCTGTTTTGTCCCGTCGGTGGTCCAGTGGTACGCTGGCCGCCTGCCGTTCTCGGCGGCTTCGGTTCGAATCTCGGGCGCGCATTGGTAAAATTCTTTAGACTGATGCAAATGTTAACATTAATTGTATTGATACAAGTTAACGTACTTATGAAGAAGAAAACAAAGAGTGTTGGTGGGTATGTATGTGTGGGGCATGTGTGTGTGTGTGTGTGTAGGTCGTGTGTGTGTGTGTGTGTGTCACTGGTTGTGGGCGTGGGGAACATGACACCCACACCACCAGCTCAGGTTGCTAAGTGACACCAACCGGCTGGAGCAGCGGGCCCGTCCCGCCTCCCTGCCTCGCGCCGCAACACCCCGCCCGCCAGGGGCGCCCACCAGCCCCTCACTCCCCCACCAGGTAAAATAAACCAAAAGATAATCGTGAAATTCGAGAGTTGAGCCGCCGGGCAGGCCCTGCGTCGCGTGGCGGACCAGGAAACGGCAGTCCCTCACACACACCATCGTCAACACACGGTACGGACCCCTCGCTCTGACGACCGCCTCGATACAACGCGGGTAATAAGCCCCTGAATAATCAGGGGTGTTATACAGGGACTGGCGGGGATAACAACGTAAGAGACGGAGGGCCACCTATGGCTGTCGAACCCGCTTGATCTCTGGGCTTCATCCGATATCAAAACAATCATGTTCGTCTCATCTGTCCCGCGCCGGTCACCACCACCACTGTCGCTGCTGCTGCTGCTGCTGCCGCTGGCGCACCTAAGGCACGAGCGGCGGCTCCATCCTCCAGCAGGCTGGACCAACCAAGCTTCACGTGAGAAGGTTGGTCGCACGTCGAACCACCCAGAATCGACGTCAGGTACACACGTACGGTGAGGTGAGTAGACCTAACTGACGACTGCTGCTTTTGAGAGTGGGGTCCTGTGTGTGTGTGTGTGTGTGACCACCCCCAGGGAACACGAGGGACGGGGCATGACCCCGTGGGGGCCGCAAGGAATGACAACGACATGCGAATGAAGAGACGTCAGGAACGTGGAATGAAACAGGGCGTGTGGCCAGGAGCCAGAGCCCCAGACGACGCAAGGTAAGGGATACAGAGACGAGGAGGATACACGTCCGCCCTCCTCCAGAGGGCGTGGAGGAAGACCAACCCACCCCTACCAGGCAACACCAAGGGGGTTCACTGAGGCAGGGGGGAACACTCCCCTGGGGTAGGAGAGATGCCGACCCGACACTGACGCGCCCTGAAAGAGGTCACAATACCCGTCTGACGCAGGAGAGTGTGAGGGAGCGGAGCAGGTGGCCGGCCTGGAAGGACGTGGAGGCGCGCTACACACCATCCCTGCTAGCCTACCCACCACCACACACCCTCCTTCTTCAGAAGGAAGTCTACTTTTTTTTTTTTTGTTTCCCACGTCGCGTCTGTTACTGTTGGAATTACTGGCTCCCCCTGTCCACTTACCGCCTGTTTCTATCTGGTTCAGGGCCTCTGTTTCTGTTCTCCTCCTGTTGCTGTCAGACTGCTGTCTGTCACTGTCAAGCCGCTGTCTGGTTACTGTCTCACTGTTTTTTTTTTTCCCCCAACCTGTCACTGGCATGGTGTAGTGTCACTGCTGTGTTACTACCCGTCACTTAACGTTACCGCTGGTTACCGCTGTTACCGCTCTGTTACTACTTATGACCAGCCGTGTGTCCGTTACCGCTCTGTTACTACTTATGACCAGCCGTGTGTCCGTTACCGCTGGATCAGCGTCTGTTGATGTCGGCCAGTGATCCGCCTTTTATTTATTTATATATATATATATATATATATATATATATATATATATATATATATATATATATATATATTTCCTCGTTGTTTCGGTAGGTTTCTGAATCAACTGTAAACCTATAAAGCAGTTTTCTAAAGTCAACCTTCTATCTGCTAAAGTCGTTTGCCGTCCGTCATTGCTATATCACCGTTTCTCACTGTACAGTGACGGTCATTACAGGGTCTGTGCTTGTCACTGCTAAAATGCTCAATGTCCCATACGAACAGTGTTCTGGCCGATGTCTGGTCACTGTAGGGTCGTTGTCACTGTCGGGAGAGCGTCTGTCACTGCTGGATTGCTCTCATTCACTGTCGGGAGAGCGTCTGTCACTGCTGGACTGCTCTCATTCACTGTCGAGAGAGCGTCTGTCACTGCTGGATTGCTCTCACTCACTGTCGGGTCGCTCTCCATCACCGATGGGTTATCACTGTCGTGTCTCTTGTCAATCACTGACACGTCCTTGCTTGTCACTGCCAGCTGGGTTGCCATTCGTCACTACTATGTCGATGTGTGTCACTGTTGGGCCCCGGTCTCTCAGTGTCATGATCCTGCCTGTCACCGCGTGAGTGGGATTTCAACCATCTCGAGGAGGAGGAGGGGTCGCACTCAACCTCTATCAGAGGGCGAGGTCGACCTTCCTCGAGGGACAAGGTCGATATTCAATGGTAGTTAGGGCGAGGGAGACAATGTCGACCCTCACCAGAGGATAGGATCGACCTTCATCGTGAGGATAACTAGGTCGAGTGAGGGGGGAGAGGAGGGAGGGGGCGTCACCCTCACGCCTCCGTCGAGTGAGGGCAGTGGGTGTGTGTGGGGGGGCAGACTAGGGCGGCCCCTAACCAGAGCGGGGGCCGCCCCATCCCTGTCTCTTGATATAGTTCATCCCTGGCAAGATACACCCAGCCAAAAGCACACACACACACACACACACACACACACACACACACACACACACACACACACACGCGCGCGCGCGCGCGCGCGCGCAGGTTCTCCCAACCATACGCGCTCCCTGCCTCTCACTGTGTTCCTGGCGACATGGGTTGTGCGTCTCGCACAGCTATAACGTTCAATAATGCATTTCGACTGTTTTTTTCATGTTAATACTCCAGTTCTGTGGGCATGATATATGGAATAAGAGAGAGAGAGAGAGAGAGAGAGAGAGAGAGAGAGAGAGAGAGAGAGAGAGAGAGAGAGAGAGAGAGAGAGAGAGAGACCTAATAAGCTACCATCCAATACACACAAGTCCAAAACATCCACACTGTGGTGCCAGGTTGTCACAGTCATAACACGTCTGCGTTACAAGTACAGGTGACAAGTTAACACAAATCTGTGACAGTCGGCCTCTGTCCTGGACCTGCAGGACACCCGGGAACGTTACATCACAGAAGGCCCCCAAGACCAGTAATTTCAGGTCTCAAGACTTGGGGAACTGAGAACTCTGTGATCAACTTCACCGATGCTCTTTTGGATATTCTCTTCCTATACTCAAAGTCTATCATGGCCAACATCATGTATTCAAACCCATACAACCGTCATCGTCGCTGTGTATACTGTAAATTACACATTTTGTACCTGGACGTACAGTGAACCTCTTCTGCATCACCACCAGTGTCAGTACACTCTGTTTACTGTGTTCTGCGTGTGAGGTACTGACGTTCATATATATTCTACACATCACACACACATTGTCCCTGAATGTGTTCTGATGCTGTGTACGTACCAGTAAACACCTTATGTTTGATGGTCATCGTGATGTACTTTATCATCTACTACTACAGATGATAACAACACTAACCTCCCCTTTGTGTCCTCCAGCTGGGCGAGGAACCTCTAGCTCTCTGGACTCATGATTATAATAAAACGCCGCAAACATGTCTGTCTTATGCTATACAGTAGAACAAGTGGTGCATTATGACAGGGGTCATACCCCTGAGAGGCCAGGTTACTCTGTCATGAAGTATTATAACAGGTACGACACCATATCTATGTAGAAAGACGGGAGAGGTAATAGGAGAGTGTGGTCGTGAGAGCTGAAGACGGTGAGTTGAAATGGTATGGACAAATGGAGTGAAAGAGCGGAAAGAGGTTGACATAGAGGATGTGAGGGTTTGAAGTGGACAGGGTCAAGAAGGGGAAGACAAAATTAGAGATGGTAAGATGAGTGAAGAAGATCTTGAGTCCTCTGGTTCTGAACTTGCAAGAACGTTAAAAAAGTGTGCTCGACAGAGAGTGAAGTGGGGCGATGTGATATACAGGGGTCGACGTGCTGTCAGGGGACTGGATCAGGGTATAAGAAGTAGCATGGGGTACACCAGGAAAAGGTCTGTGGGACTTAGATATGAACAGGGAGCTGTGGCTTCGGTGCAGTACACACGACAGCTAGAGAATGGGTGTGAGCAAATAACGCCTTTCCTTCATCTGTTCTTGGCGCTACCTTACTAACACGGGAAACAGTGAACAGCCCAACTCAGTAACTATCCTAAGTACTGATCAAACGACCGTACATGTATTTACCAAACGAGACTGTGATGTGTGTGTGTCTATAAACAAAGTACGTGGGGCCCCTCAGACCAAACCCAGTAACTCTATATATCACTCTACCCACACACGTAAGTCCTGGCCCATCGTACGCTCTGGTGTAGTGCCTACGTGCAGAACCCATGGTGCCCTTAGCCCACACCTGTCATCTGCCTCATAGTCAACTACATTTCGTATGCCTCTGTGTACTCCAGTCTGACACGTGCCCGTATTATCTTTGCTAGTGAGTGGTAAACAAATATCGACGTACTGTACCCAGTGTTGGATCTATGCTTGCCTCCACCTCCACCCTGATGTTGTATCCTTCACCCACATCTTCACAGAAACAATCAGTCTACGTATACTTTGAGGGACACAACCTTATAGATTGAATATCATAACTGAAGTATACGTGTTCGAGGTGCGAGACTCCACACAACAGTGTACTGGAACGCTGATCAACTTCCTGATAGGTTTTGAAATGATGGTCGAGAACGCAGCCTTCGATAGTCAGTGTGTGATGCGCAGTGTAGGATCTCGCTCACTGCGCCTGGAGGTTACCCGCGACATTTGAACGTTGTGACGGTGTTGCAGTGAACAGTGGCTGTGGTCATGACCATCAGAGCTGAACGTTGTGACGGTGTTACAGTGTACAGTGGCTGTGGTCATGACCATCAGAGCTGAACGTTGTGACGGTGTTACAGTGTACAGTGGCTGTGGTCATGACCATCAGAGCTGAACGTTGTGACGGTGTTACAGTGTACAGTGGCTGTGGTCATGACCATCAGAGCTGAACTTGATGTTTGTGACTGACACACTCGGACAGCTGCTCCGAGTGTTGTTGACCATAACCCTGGAAGCAACACATCAAATAGGACCTGTTCTCGACACATTTAGATTTCAAAAGATCGTGAGAGATGTTCTTCATTATGACAAAGACCATATGAATGAGACAAGTGGAACATCACGATAGATGTGAACATATTGAGGAGGTTTCACTATAAATAGTGATAATGAGGATAAAAGTATAAGTTGCGACTGAATCACTCTGAAAACGTCCCTCTGCTGAATTTGGGGATTCGGACTTAAATGTCACTTTAAACTACGAATATTGAGGAGAGAGAGAGAGAGAGAGAGAGAGAGAGAGAGAGAGAGAGAGAGAGAGAGAGAGAGAGAGAGAGAGAGAGAGAGAGTGTACATACTACATCCACTCCCTCTCTTTCCTCACGAAGTCAAGCATCGTGAGACGTGTGGCTGGCCGGGGCCGCTACACCACACACTGCTGCAAGTGAGAACAAGGAGGCGAGGCCGCCACACCGTACCTTCCTGTGCTGAGTCTTGTGCTTCCTCCTGCCCATTGTGGTGGTGGTCCCGTGGTGAGTGGCGACCGCACTCCACACGACGCGGAAGGCGGAGGTAAGATTCTACACCCCCTGACCACGACACGGGATCGTAGGAATGTTGTCGCTCTGTGCTCCTCTACAACTCTCCTCTCCTGGGTACTGGCAAGTACTCCCAACACAACATACTGGAGTCTCTTTTGGTTTGGCCTTTCCTTATCTGTTGCGGCGCGACGTGTACCGCCGGGAGGGAGGACTTGCTTCGTCCTCGCCTTTCTCTATCCTGACGTGGGGGCACGTCCTCGTCCCTCTCCTGACGCAGGCGTTCGCCCGCCTCCCTAAACTGACCCAGGAGGGAGAGGGGAAGCGATCTCGTTCGTCGAACTAATCAACCGTCACTTATGGCGACACCGAGGGGAAAAAAAGGGGGGGCTGGGTACATCCTCGACACACTGCACACTCAACACTGCACCTGGGCGCCTGCCTAAACACCACACTTGTACCGCTTCACTGACAAGTGTCGTCAGCGTCGAAGATTTCCCTCCAGACTACACAAGGTCAGCCAGGTCACACACACAGATGGTTGAGACAATGCCGTCTGCGTGTCTTTCACTACCAAGGTGGGTCATGGTCGGAACACCGTGCCTGGGGCGTCGAACACTCGCGTCGGTACGCCGCTCAAGGTGCCCGCTGGACATGTATGATCCACGTTTCCTCGGAAGTTACTGCACTTCGTCAGTTGGGTTCACTAGCGACACGCCAACACTGGTGATGAGAGCAGAGGAGGAGCGCGCGCGCGCATGTGTGTGTGTGTGTGCATGGGAAGGAAGGCGGCGATGGGAGGCGTCCTGCCCCGCGCTACCACCAACACTAACCACCAGGTGGCACACACAGACACACACACATACACACACCGCCCCGCGCGGGCAAGGCGACCGTCACTTGGCGCGGACACACTCTGGGGGCTGCCAGACGCCGCCCACCCTCTGCCCCGACACTAACACTCTCCTCACTCGATCCCAAACTTCTCGTAAGGTTCAGTGACATTACGAATCTAAATCTAGACACGACCACACGGCCGTGAGCGATCACATCCGCCGGCGAGCCACGGTCCGGCTGTAGCCAGGGCGAAGAGGGTCGTCATTCACATCCCCCTCCCCATCGCAACCTGCAGTCGTACTATTGTCAGAAACAGACTGTTCTTCTGGCGGTAGCTGTCTGCTGGGCGGAAGGGGAGCAAGCACCAGCGGCTGTCCACCGCTCTTCACGCGACGTACCTACCTCTCGTCAAGGTCCCTGGCGCAGGCTCCTCCTGTGAGGGACCCTGGCTTAGGCTCCTCCTGTGAGGGGTCCCTGGCTCAAGCTCCTTGTGTGTGGGACCCTGGGTCAGGCTCTTCCTGTGAGGGGACCCTGGCTCAGCCTCCTCCTGTGAGGGCCCCTGGCTCAGCCTCCTCCTGTGAGGGTCCCTGTCAAGGACGTCCCTGGCTTTATAGTTCCCTGTATGTAAGATCCCCTGCTAGGAGCTCCCTGTGAGGCTATTAAATAAAAGCCTCCATCTGAGGGTCCTCGAATGAGGTTACTAGCTGAGGGCCCCCTACATAAGGGCCTCAGGCTGAGGTAACCTGCTGAAGGTCCCTAAGCAAGGGCCCTCAGGTGACATCACACGTTCAGGATCACAAGACGAGGGCCCCAGGGTAAGGATGCCAGCTGAGGGTCCAAAATGAAGGCCTCCTGATGCGGTTGCCAGCAGAGGGGGCCCCTAGATGAGGGGCCCTGGGTGACCGTTACCAGGTCCCTACATGAGGTCCCCCCACCGTCAGGAGACCAGCAGACGGCGGCGACATCAGAGGAGGGCAGGGACTGCCTGGGGTGTGGGCCGCTTAACCCACTTCCCAACCCGTCCAGACAACCCTACCTAACCCACCCATCCACCCACCTCCCACCCTCGGCTTCTATACTCAAGCCCACCATCCACGCTAGCTCAAACTCACCTCTCCCCCCTCAACCCACCCTACACTTACGTGGTGTGCCTCTCTCTCTCTCTCTCACTCCACTCCTGCAGAAGGACACACTCCTCTCCCACGCCCAAAGACACCACTCGGACATCAATCCACACTCTCCTCCCACACCCAGCCTACGCTCGTCTCCCACACTAGTTTACGCTTCCCTCCCATGATCACTCTCGTACCTCTGCTAAGCCACACTTCCCTCCTACGGTCACACTCCTCTCCCATACTTATTCACACTCCTCTCCCACAGTAATGTGCAATCCTTTCTCCACACTAAGTCGAATTTCCCTCCTAGATTAACTGGTATTCCTCTCCTATCAAATCAAACTCCTTTCCCGCTTGCCTAGCACACTCACTCATACCCTACTGTCACACTATCTTACACTCCCCTCCCACAGTGACACGTAGGTTTCCCCACACCAACACTCCCCTCTCACTGTAACCCACATTCGTCTCCCAGAGTCACTGACTACAACAATTCATCTCTGGGATAAATGACTCTGTCTTGAATTAGTGATGTGTACCGGGTGGCCACGCACGACCAGCTAGTGTGTGTGTGTGTGTGTGTGTGTGTGTGTGTGTGTGTGGGGTTGGGGGAGGGTTAGGCACGTGTCGTCATAAAACCTTTGACATATGGCCCGCTGCTGGCATGACAGGTCAGGAATACTGACCTGGGAGGCGTTTTGGTCCTGTCTCTTTCACGTCCAATAATACCATCTTACCTGGCACCTGCCTCCAGCCCTGGCACCTGCCCCCAGCCCTGGCACGTGTTCTCAACCCTAGCACCTGCCTCCAACCCTGGCACCTGCCCCCAGCCCTGGCACCTGCCCCCAACCCTGGCACCTGCCCCCAGCCCTGGCACCTGCCCCCAACCCTGGCACCTGCCCCCAACCCTGGCACCTGCCCACAGCCCTGGCACCTGCCCCCAACCCTGGCACCTGCCAACAGCCCTGGCACCTGCCCACAGCCCTGGCACCTGCCCCCAGCCCTGGCACCTGCCCCCAACCCTGGCACCTGCCCCCAGCCCTGGCACCTGCCCCCAGCCCCGGCACCTGCCCCCAGCCCCGGCACCTGCCCCCAACCCTGGCACCTGCCCACAGCCCTGGCACCTGCCCCCAACCCTGGCACCTGCCCCCAGCCCTGGCACCTGCCCCCAGCCCTGGCACCTGCCCCCAACCCTGGCACCTGCCCACAGCCCTGGCACCTGCCCACAGCCCTGGCACCTGCCCTCAACCCTGGCACCTGCCCCCAACCCTGGCACCTGCCCACAGCCCTGGCACCTGCCCCCAACCATGGCACCTGCCCCCAGCCCTGGCACCTGCCCCTAGCCCTGGCACCTGCCCTCAACCCTAGCACCCGCCCCCAGCCCTGGCACCTGCCCCAGCCCTGGCACCTACCCTCAACCCTAGCACCCGCCCCCAGCCCTGGCACCTGCCCCCAACCATGGCACCTGCCCCCAACCCTGGCACCTGCCCACAGCCATGGCACCTGCCCTCAACCCTGGCACCTGCCCCCAACCCTGGCACCTGCCCCCAGCCCTGGCACCTGCCCACAGCCCTGGCACCTGCTCCCAACCCTGGCACCTGCCCCCAGCCCCGGCACCTGCCCCCAACCCTGGCACCTGCCCTCAACCCTGGCACCTGCCCCCAACCACAGCACCTGTCCCAACCACGGCACCTGCCCCCAACCCTGGCACGTGTTCTCAACCCTGGCACCTGTCTCCAACCCTGGCACCTGCCCCCAGCCCTGGCACCTGCCCCCAGCCCTGGCACCTGCCCCCAACCCTGGCACCTGCCCCCAGCCCCGGCACCTGCCCCCAGCCCTGGCACCTGCCTCCAACCCTGGCACCTGCCCCCAACCTTGGCACCTGCCCCCAGCCCTGGCACCTGCCCACAGCCCTGGCACCTGCCTCCAACCCTGGCACGTGTTCTCAACCCTGGCACCTGCCTCCAACACTGGCACCTGCCCACAGCCCTGCCACCTGCCCTCAACCCTGGCACCTGCCCACAGCCCTGGCACCTGCCCCCAGCCCTGGCACCTGCCCCCAGCCCTGGCACCTGCCCACAGCCCTGGCACCTGCCCCCAGCCCCGGCACCTGCCCCCAGCCCTGGCACCTGCCCACAGCCCTGGCATCTGCCCACAGCCCTGGCACCTGCCCCCAACCATGGCACCTGCCCTCAACCCTGGCACCTGCCCCCAAACCTGGCACCTGCCCACAGCCCTGGCACCTGCCCTCAACCCTGGCACCTGCCCCCAACCATGGCACCTGCCCCCAGCCCTGGCACCTGCCCCTAGCCCTGGCACCTGCCCTCAACCCTAGCACCCGCCCCCAGCCCTGGCACCTGCCCCCAACCATGGCACCTGCCCCCAACCCTGGCACCTGCCCACAGCCCTGGCACCTGCCCTCAACCCTGGCACCTGCCCCCAGCCCTGGCACCTGCCCACAGCCCTGGCACCTGCCCCCAACCCTGGCACCTGCCCCAGCCCCGGCACCTGCCCCCAACCCTGGCACCTGCCCTCAACCCTGGCACCTGCCCCCAACCACGGCACCTGTCCCAACCACGGCACCTGCCCCCAACCCTGGCACGTGTTCTCAACCCTGGCACCTGTCTCCAACCCTGGCACCTGCCCCCAGCCCTGGCACCTGCCCCAACCCTGGCACCTGCCCCCAACCCTGGCACGTGTTCTCAACCCTGGCACCTGCCTCCAACCCTGGCACCTGCCCCCAACCTTGGCACCTGCCCCCAGCCCTGGCACCTGCCCACAGCCCTGGCACCTGCCTCCAACCCTGGCACGTGTTCTCAACCCTGGCACCTGCCTCCAACCCTGGCACCTGCCCCCAGCCCTGCCACCTACCCCCAGCCCTGCCACCTGCCCCCAACCCTGGCACCTGCCCCCAACCTTGGCACCTGCCCCCAGCCCTGCCACCTGCCCCCAGACCTGGCACCTGCCTCCAACCCTGGCACCTGCCCCCAGCCCTGGCACCTGCCCCCAGTCCTGGCACCTGCCCCCAGCCCCGGCACCTGCTCCCAGCCCTGGCACCTGCTCCCAGCCCTGGCACCTGCCCCAGCCCTGGCACCTGCCCCCAACCCTGGTACCTGCCCCCAACCCTGGCACCTGCCCCCAACCCTGGCACCTGCTCCCAGTCCTGGCACCTGCCCCCAGCCCTGGCACCGGCCTCCAACCCTGGCACCTGCCCCCAACCATGGCACCTGCCCCCAGCCCTGGCACCTGCCCCCAACCCTGGCACCTGCCTCCAACCCTGGCACGTGTTCTCAACCCTGGCACCTGCCCCTAACCCTGGCACCTGCCCCCAACCATGGCACCTGCCCCCAACCCTGGCACCTGCCCCCAGCCCTGGTACCTGCCCCCAACCCTGGCACCTGCCCCCAACCATGGCACCTGCCCCCAGCCCTGGCATCTGCCCCAACCCTGGCACCTGCCCCCAGCCCTGGCACCTGCCCTCAACCCTGGCACCTGCCCCCAACCCTGGCACCTGCCCCCAACCCTGGTACCTGCCCCCAACCCTGGCACCTGCCCCCAACCCTGGCACCTGCCCTCAACCCTGGCACCTGCCCCCAGCCCTGGCATCTGCCCCAACCCTGGCACCTGCCCCCAGCCCTGGCACCTGCCCTCAACCCTGGCACCTGCCCCAGCCATGCCACCTGCCTCCAACCCTGGCACGTGTTCTCAACCCTGGCACCTGTCTCCAACCCTGGCACCTGCCCCCAGCCCTGGCACCTGCCCCCAGCCCTGGCACCTGCCCCCAGCCCTGGCACCTGCCCCCAGCCCTATCACCTGCTCCCAGCCCTGGCACCTGCCTCCAACCCTGGCACCTGCCCCCAGCCCTGGCACCTGCCCCCAGCCCTGGCACCTGCCCCCAGCCCTGGTACCTGCTCCCAACCCTGGCACCTGCTCCCAGCCCTGGCACCTTCCCCCAACCCTGGCACCTGCCCCCAGCCCTGGCACCTGCTCCCAGCCCTGGCACCTGCCCCCAACCCTGGCACCTGCCCCCAACCCTGGCACCTGCCCCCAGCCTTGGCACCTGCCCTCAACCCTGGCACCTGCCCCAAACCCTGGCACCTGCACCCAACCCTGGCACCTGCTCCCAGCCCTGGCCCTCAGGTGACGTCACCAACTGAGGGTTCCCAGACGAGGGGCCCTCAGGTGACACTACACCTTCAGGATCACAGGATGAGGGGGGCCCCAAATGGTTAAGGGTGTAAGCTGAGGGTCCGAGATGAAGGCTCTCTCGATGGGGTCACCAGCAGGAGGGTCCCAGACCAGGGGTGTCGTCCTGGTGGTGGCAGATGGACTCGCCAGTGTTAACGTCACGTCTTTAAGTCTAAGAAATTTTACTCGATGTTTCTGGACGATACTTTTGAGGCCACTCGCAGGTAGACCTTGGGAGGTGTGTGTGTGTGTGTGTGTGTGTGTGTGTGTGTGTGTGTGTGTGTGTGTGTAATCAGCTTCATCCTTCAAGGCAGAGGTTTGGGCCAATTTAGCAGCTTCTGCACGCGTTCTGATCCCATTTAAGGGATAGAACCCCGGAGAAAGTATAGACCCCAAAACCCAGCATGAGTCATGTTGTTATTCCAGTGTTGCGCATCAGGCACAGCCATGCATGCTACATGCACAAATGAAGCGAGTTTAACGCAGTTAATGATGAAAGATAATCACTTACAACGAGACTATCACACTTAAGAGCTTTTAGTATATCTGAAGGTCGATGTCCACTTCTTATTGACCCCGAGTCCCAGGTCATCATAACAAGCGTGAGTACGTGTCACAATGATGATGACACTTGACTGTAGCACCAGTGGTGTGTTGTGTGGAACCATCTGTGTATACAGCGTGTGGCAGATGACGTTCAGTCGTCATGGTTTTTAATGTGGTAACGAGCATCATAATCTGCTCGTTACGAAGATACGATGCTAGAACACGACGGTACGACCCTGGGGCACGACGGTACGACCCTGGAGCACGACGGTACGACCATTGAGCACGACGGTACGACCCTGGAGCACGACGGTACGACCCTGGAGCACGACGGTACGACCATTGAGCACGACGGTACGACCCTGGAGCACGACGGTACGACCCTGGAGCACGACGGTACGACCCTGGAGCACGACGGTACGACCATTGAGCACGACGGTTCGACCATTGAGCACGAAGGTACGACCCTGGAGCACGACGGTACGACCATTGAGCACGAAGGTACGACCCTGGAGCACGAGGGTATGACCCTGGAGCACGACGGTACGACCCTGGAGCACGACAGTACGACAGGCTGTGTGACCTGGGTAGAGGTTCTGGGAAGAATGTAGGAAGCGTTATATATCCCATGAGGGCAGGATAGTGCGACTGTTGTCTCTCATGGAGAAGTTCATGAATCACATACATTCCAAGCTTACAGCTAGGTGTAGCGACTCATCTGGATGAATGTCTCCCACTTGAGAAGAAGGTTTGGAAGGCTTCTCTGTACAAGGAGTGGGATGTGATTGTCGAAGCATTCGGATCCCAATAAAAGAAAATTATTTCACTCATTCTGTCTCTGATAGGAAGACCAAGCATTTTCCTCATGTTTCGAATCTCTGTCGTCTTGTGGCAGCCAAGAATTTTTCTTACAGCTTCAGTCTATATTTTCTCACGCCTCCTAAGCCTTCTCTCAGACGTAAGAGTAAGTAGAGGCGCAGCATGATCAATCATGGAAGGGTCGTACAGCATATCGACTATTCTTGTCAAAGGCTCCGTACTGAAGCTTTCGGGGGCCGGCGCCAGCTA
Source organism: Panulirus ornatus (assembly GCF_036320965.1). Taxonomy (NCBI): domain Eukaryota; kingdom Metazoa; phylum Arthropoda; class Malacostraca; order Decapoda; family Palinuridae; genus Panulirus; species Panulirus ornatus. Next base: position 14,638,606 of record NC_092229.1, read on the forward strand.
CAAAAGCTGGGAGCGGGCCTAAGTCTTTCTCTACAATGGTGGTCAAGTCTAGTCACAACAGCTCCAAGTGTTGGTGCTTCCAATCCAAGATATCGGCACCCTTTACATCCATCCATCTGGGACCCGTTGCTTAACCTAGCACCTCTGACGACACCCCTTCTTTTAAAGAGGACGTCTGGTGAGAATTCTAGTCGTGCCAGCACAAGAAGACGAGACGTGGGCCTTCCCCAGGTATCTCATACAGTACAGTGAGGTGTATTGTTGTACCCGGAGGTGTTAATCATGTTATTGTCGACATAACTAAGTATATAACATCTGGTACTCGTGAACAAGGGCTGAAGAACGACGTTAATCAGAACACTGAACACGGCAGGGGCTAAGTACACCGCCTCGCGGAACACCAACTTCGAACACTTTCTTTTGACTTCTGTGGCCCTGAAACAGAATGACTTTCTGTTACACAGGTGACCAGAGATCCAACGCCAGATTGCTTGGGAGGCTCATCCGGCGAGCGTGTGGGTTGTCAGGCAAGTCGCTGGCCAGCTTAGACGCTGGTGAGAACGGGCAAAGCACGCCAGCACAGTCATTAGCCAGGCAGGGGCGATGTAAGTCCCGGGGCGCCAGCACAGGCACGGACGGAGACGTGGCACAGTGTCCTGGGTGGGGGATGTCAGCTATCGCACCACACGGGACTGGGGGGGGAGGGAAGGGAGACTACCAACGCCACCAACCCACATACAACGACATTTAGCGAAAGGCTAGGGCTAGCGTGTACCGCTCACCTCACGTCGGACTTGACCACCAATACCGTCACTCAGTCGTCACACTCGTGACAGATCACTCTGTACAGACTTCATCTGGAAATGACTTCGACCATATACCAGGTCTTCTGTTACACGTTTGTGCCACTGTTCCTCGTCCTGGATATCATCTTTTTCTTTTCTTCACCTGCTCTCACATCCCTTCACTATACTATTGGTATATTTCATGGTGGTATTCTGGTTGCATTAATAACTTTCTCTTCTCTAAGTGGTGAATTGTAGGCCCACAATACTGTCCTACACAACCTTTCATTTCTTGTCAAGCTTACGTTGTCTCGTGCCTTTCCCTTCTTTCTAGTCTATGATGTTCCACTTCTTTCATCCTCTCACGACAATTCATAAGTTCCCTTCCTTTAATATTTGCTCATAAAGTTGTGAATTACATCTCACGTTTACGTCACTTCGTTTGATCGGTGGCCATAGAACCCAGCAGTATTGAGTCTTGCTTCTCATACATACAGTGAACATCTTCATCAATGATTATATCTCTTGTGTTGAAGAATCTTATCATCATACCACACATCACCAGCAGCAGCAGACTCTGTGGTGTTATCGCCCCAACGTGGTCAATTCTGTCCTCTGAATCATGATGCCTCCTCGATCACTGCTTCTTATTTCACTGCAGCACGTTTACACCCGCGTCATCATCGCACTGTTTGCACTTCACCGTCTTGTGTGCTCAAGTCCCACCATGCCAGCAGCTGCCCATCTGTAGATAGTATCTCAAAGTCTTCTGGCATCTCCCCCTCAGATCATATGCTATCATCTACCCCACCCGAGTGTTATCAGTGAAGCCATCTGACAAGACAGTCTTGTTTTGTTTGTTTTTTTCATTCGTCTGCCATTATCTCATTTCATTATGACATGCACAACTTGGGCAAATAAAGTCCCTTGCGGCACCCAAGATAAAACATCATATGCGTGCGTGAGAGAGAGAGAGAGAGAGAGAGAGAGAGAGAGAGAGAGAGAGAGAGAGAGAGAGAGAGAGAGAGAGAGAGAGAGAGAGAGCAAGCGCCTGCATCCGACCCTCCCCCTCACTCAGTACTCAGGAAGTTGACCAACCACCCACCAATACCTGGTGAAAGTCAAAGACAAAGACCTCACACTCCAGTGTGTGTGTGTGTGTGTGTGTGTGTGGATGGGTGGGTGTGTAATCTGGATCAGCAGCAACATCAAGAGAGGCATCCACCAGCAACGCCAGCGGGGTCGAACACATCACCTTGCTGTCGTCCTCACGGACGCGCGCGGGTCTGACTTTCACATGGACAGACACATCCCACGGGGGAAGTCCCCATCAGTGGGGAATAATACAGGCCACAATACAGAGGAGAATACAGGTGAAAAAACAAGCACTTGCCTCGGGATCATCTGACATCAACGCTGCCGTCTCTCATCCTCAATACCTGTGGTCACTCCACCACCACCACACCTGATAACCCTTCTTAAACTTGCGTGCTATACGAGGGGCGCTGTTAGACAAAGGGCAACAGGGACGAGCGAGGCAAAAGTGGGCGGTATGAACACAAGCTCACGGAATTAAACGTGGTCTGTGCCGTTAACAGGATCAACGGGCTGGGGCAACGGTGCCCTAATACCTTGACCCCCCCCCCCAGGGGGAGGAGCTGACTGACCCTTGAGCACTACTGTACGATCCTTGAGCACAACGGTACGACCCGAACACGACGGTACGACCCTTCAGCACGACGGTACGACCCTTGAATGTGACGATATGATGGCCTGACCTTTGACCTGATCCCTTAGGGTCAGGACAAAGACCAGGCCATGATACCCACTGGTCGCACGTCGTGCTCGAGGGTCGTACCGTCTTGCTCAAAGGCCGCATCGTCGCGCTCACGGGCCGTACCGTCGTACTCAAGGGCTGTACCGTCGTGCTCAAGGGCCGTACCGTCGTGCATAAGGGTCGTACCGTCGTACTCAAGGGCCGTACCGTCGTGCTCAAGAGTCGTACCGTCGTGCTCAAGGGCCGTACTGTCGTGCTCAAAGGCCGTACCGTCGTGCTCAAGGGTCGTACCGTCGTGCTCAAGGGTCGTACCGTCGTGCTCAAAGGCCGTACCGTCGTGCCTAAGGGTCGTACCGTCGTACTCAAGGGCCGTACCGTCGTGCTCAAGGGTCGTACCGTCGTGCTCAAAGGCCGTACCATCATGCTCAAGGGTCGTACCGTCGTACTCAAGGGCCGTGCCGTCGTGCTCAAGGGCCGTACCATCATGCTCAAGGGTCGTACCGTCGTGCTCAAGGGTCGTACCGTCGTGGCCAGGGTGTTGAGAGCATCACCCTCCCAGTGGTCAGTACAGACGACACATCATAACTCCAGTCACAACACATCATTACCAATGTTACGAGCTTCAAGCGGCCACCGTTACCAACACCCTCCCCACGACCACAGAAACTGAGGGGAAAAGAACGACCCATGATGGCATGACCCTTCCAGTCATCACTGGGGTAAAAAAGAAAATATATAACATATATAATCGTCGAGGTAATTAATACAGGCCATTATATGACATACAGCAACGGACGGAGGCGTTCACAGGGTGAGCCATATGGAGACCCAGCTGGTAATGAAGTGTATAAATACATCAGATACATTACCTCAGTCATACAGTATCACAACAGCCGAATACATCAACGCATCAATGTCTGACACTAATTACATCATCAGAATTACTGAGCACACACTTTGACCAAATGGGAATGAAATGATAGATACTAATGATAATCAAATACGACACAGACCGAATGTATATACATATATAAACACATCTGGGATCTTTTCCACGCCAAAGTTCCAATGTTATATACAGACATGCTCACTATACACAGTCTTCTCACAAGAGTTCCCACCATGTGTGGGGGGGGGGGGACATGATAGGCTTGTACCCGGGTCAGAGGTCACCTCTGCTTTGATCTCAGGTGGCTGCCGTGCGGAGGTCAGAGGAACTAATTGGCACCAACTGCCATACGCTCGTTAACCCACTCCATAACATAATCCAATAATATATATATATATATATATATATATATATATATATATATATATATATATATATATATATATATATATATATGTGTGTGTGTGTGTGTGTGTAATTAAGGCATTCTGTCACCGTCAGTAGGCCAGAAACAATGAGAGAGAGAGAGAGAGAGAGATATCAAACGTGGAGGAAAAAAAGAACTCATCTAATTGAAGAGATAAGAGATAACTGTTATCGGTAGAGCCTCACCCCTGATGGGGAGGCAGCCCGTCACGCAGCAGTTTGAGGGACAATGGGATGAACCATGAGACCTTCCATCCTGTGAGGGAGGGACGTGTTGAAGCCTGGGTAGTGAGGACCGGAGGAGGAGGAGGAGGAGGAACACCAGAAACCTTAGTGCATCCCACGACAAACGATCCCGGGAACACCTCCCTCCTTCCCTCACAGCCAATGTCACACTTGGGCCAAACTCTCTACACCATCCTCAGCGGGAAGCCATCTCGCACCCTCAGCCCCCGAGGGAAGCCATCTCGCACCCTCAGCCCCCGAGGGCGTCACAAGATAACTACGAGTCTGCGGACGACCCACTGAAGTTTATATTGGTCATGCCGACTGTGTTGTCTACAACATCCTCAGTGACTCGTCTGAACCACAACTTTACACTGATGCGTAAGACCATTATGTGATATAAATGTCTACCCTAAACCAAGCGTATTATGTAAGACAATGAACCACAACTTTACACTGATGCGTAAGACCATTATGTGACATAAATGTCTACCCTAAACCAAGCGTATTATGCAAGACAATGAACCACAACTTTACACTGATGCGTAAGACCATTATGTGATATAAATGTCTACCCTAAACCAAGCGTATTATGCAAGACAATGAACCACAACTTTACACTGATGCGTAAGACCATTATGTGATATAAATGTCTACCCTAAACCAAGCGTATTATGCAAGACAATGAACCACAACTTTACACTGATGCGTAAGACCATTATGTGCTATAAATGTCTACCCTAAACCAAGCGTATTATGCAAGACAATGAACCACAACTTTACACTGATGCGTAAGACTATTATATACTATAAATGTCTACCCTAAACCAAGCGTATTATGCAAGACAATGAACCACAACTTTACACTGATGCGTAAGACTATTATATACTATAAATGTCTACCCTAAACCAAGCGTATTGTGCAAGACAATGAACAATGCATGTTCGCGATTTCCTTTTGACTTGAGTGACAGTCATCTTGCACTGTACGACTCGTTCAGAGCGAGCAATTTTGCTGTACGATGGTCAAGAAACAGAATTGACCACCATCATGACGCCCGACCAGTGTGTGTATGACCCAGTTAAACTCACACACGAGAATTGTGAGGCGAATGGTATACACCTCCTCCTGGTGCGGCTCTCACAAGATGCCCTGGTGACGGGTCCGGAAGACGGCTCTCACAAGATGCCCTGGTGACGGGTCCGGAAGACGGCTCTCACAAGATGCCCTGGTTCAGTACTGGTCCGGAAGACTCACAGTCTGAGCGAACGTCACTCTCATCTTGAGACAGACTTACAACGAGCCCAGAGTGTGTGTGTGTGTGTGTCTGACCTACTTCCCTGCACTGATGGTCGTGAGACGGAATGAGGCACAAGCCAGAGGCCTTTCATGATGATGTCAATGTGAAAAAAGCTCTCAGATGGAGGAGCTACTGTGAACGTTATTACACCTTCAGCTGCTGAAACATCTGAAGTACGTACGAGTTTGTGCGAATGTTCAAAGACTGTACGTTGTGTGTGAATGTTCAAAGACTGTACGTTGAGTGCAAACCTTCAAAGACTGTACGTTGTGTGCGAACGTTCAAAGACTGTACGTTGCGTGCGAACGTTCAAAGACTGTACGTTGCGTGCGAACGTTCAAAGACTGTACGTTGCGTGCGAACGTTCAAAGACTGTACGTTGAGTGCAAACCTTCAAAGACTGTACGTTGAGTGCGAACGTTCAAAGACTGTACGTTGTGTGGGACGAGTATAGTCCGCACGGTGTGAGGGAGCGAGCGTGAGGCGGACGTGTGGGGCAAGCATCAGGGTGGGGGGTGACACCATCACACGAGACAAACATTCCCGGAAACGTGACTGAGTTTCTCTCAGGAATAACGAAACAAAACAGGAATGGTTCCGCGTTCCTTCACGCCAGATTTCTAATATGAACACTGACAGCCAGAGACGGAGGTGGACCAGCCTCGGCGTTACTGTTCATGTTGGCCACACCGGCCAGAGTCACACCCCCTCACACAAAAGCACCGTACTCAACACTCAGGTACAGGCAGGCAGACAAAGCACACGCTTCGCCGTGCCTCCTACGCTGCAAATGTAGGCCAGACAAAGATGGGTTTCAACAGACCTGTGGACAAAGATGTGTCGTTGAGTGATGGACAAACAGTATCTCTCTCACATCTCTGACCTGTCGATAGCGTGTGGCGTCGGGGAGACATCATTATGCTGCCTCCCTGCCCACGCTGGCTTCACACCCTGGCCCAGAGAGAATGCTGCAGCCTTGCCTCTCTTCCGTGTACCCACGGCTTGTGACAGTCCCTCAGCCTCTGAGGCGGCAGCGGAGAAAAGACATTTCGCGTTTCTCTCTCTTCCTGAAGTCACGACTGTCTGTGTATGTCACTCGAGATCTCTCTCGGGGCAAACCAGGGTGGAAAACCAGACGCGTCGGGAGAGCTTCACGAGGCTGCTGTGTTGGAGAACATCAGCTGACACCCAGCTGATGAAGGGCAACAGATACGCAAGTCTCACGGTGCGCGGTACACACACCCCCACACCCATCGTCCCTCCCTCAGTCCCAGCCAACATACATGAGAAAAAGAGATCTTTCACCAAGCTAGCTGCTTCTGTCCTGGTGTCAGACGCTGGGTGGCACAGCCAACACTTGCCTCACCCGCTGCAGGTGACGAGTGATGATCAATGGCTGGGCTCCACACTGGCCAGACCTGCAAGGTGTCAGCCAACACTTAGTCATGAACGTATTATATGTGGGTGGAGGAGAACCAGCAGCAGTAGACGTTGCGTTCCCCATCTAACTGTGGATGACGTATACCCTTAGCAGGTTATAAACACCGCTGAAGACAGGAGAGCTAAAACCTTAATGACTTTCTTCATATTTTTTTTAAGAAGTAGATTATATCTATAGGAAAATTAAGAGCATATTGGTAATATATTACCCTGTTTCCTTTAATAACTGACACGTTTTTTGATGTTTGTAATGACATCTAGAGGAAGTTTGTGTCAAGGTCTGGAAGCACGTGAATACATTTCCCTAATTATGAAAGTAATTTTTTAGGTCTGGTTACAAAGTAACACTAAACATAATAACAATAATAATAATAATAATATATATATATATATATATATATATATATATATATATATATATATATATATATATATATATATATATATATATATATCAGACCCCATTGGCCAGATAATTATAATACCACACAACTATAAATTTGGTTCGTCACAAACACTTCATCATCTTCATATATCATCAATACATTTCCTAAAGTCTAACCATGTGTGCAGCCAGATCAAACCCAAACAACATCACTTTTCCACAAGTAACTTTTACAGACATTATATATTGACCACTTTGTTCTCGTTGACCTGATCTGATGTCTGTGCCAGTGCCCCGTGCAAATACACTGTGCACCCCCATGCTCCTCCTGTGAGCTGTGGCGCAAATGGATTACAGGGGATCACAATGGGTCTTACTCAGACCCCAGTGGGCTGATGTTACATAAGATGTTACAATTCGTAATTCATCAGTACATACATAACGTAGTTTCATCTGGTAAGTGTTACCGACTAGATGCAAGAAGTGGATACAAACTTAAAAAATCTCAGGTATCTTCTTATTAACAACAATAACAATAAGGTGTTGTGACAACAATAAGGTGTTGTGACATTTCTTGGCAGGGTTTGTTTACATCAATCCCTAAAAGGCTCTTTTATTTTCTTTTTTTTCCACACGTTCTAAGACATGGTGTTCTGGGTAGCATCGGGCCCAGGGGACCGTGAGCGGTGGGTGGCGTGTGTGAACCCAAGACGGGGGAGAGCCACTGGCCAAATACACAGACGCACGCCCTCGCAGGTCAACACTACAACCACCTCACATTGCCTCCGTCAGGATGCGCTCGCCGGCAACACACACACACACACACACGCCGGCGACGATACAGCTCACGTCATCCTATGGCGGCCAAGTCGATGCTGTATCTCAGCGGTACAAAAGGCGTTTCATGGAAAAGGGAAAAAATATGCCAATTCGATTCTACGATTTCCTAGTCGTCTTAATGGATGGTGTCTTGTTGCATGTGGACGCCACCAGATGGCAACACCGACTCTTTGACTTCTCTCCACTTAACCTCTTGAGGAGGACTCGAAGGTCCTTGAGTGCGACGGTACGACCCTTTGATATGATGGTATGGCCTTAGACCTAAAATGTCAGGTCAAAGGCCCAGCCATCACGGCCAAGGGTTGTTAAAGTAGTGTTCAAGGATCGTAATGTTATATTTAAGGGTTGTACCGTCGTACCCAGGGATCGTAATGTTATATTTAAGGGTTGTACCGTCGTACCCAGGGATCGTAATGTTATACTGAAGGGTTGTACCGTCGTACCCAGGGATCGTAATGTTATATTTAAGGGTTGTACCGTCGTACCCAGGGATTGTAATGTTATATTGAAGGGTTGTACCGTCGTACCCAGGGATTGTAATGTTATATTGAAGGGTTGTACCGTCGTACCCTGGGATCGTACCGTTATATTCAAGAATTGTACCGTCGTACACAAGGATAGTACCGGTGTGGTCAAGGAAGACACCACTGTACCGGTGTTTACTGGGATAAAGTTATGTGTGTGTCTCTTCCCCAGTACCTGAGAATGCCACATACAGGAGGAGAGGCAAGCGGGACCAGGGCACGGCAGCCGAAAAATTCACCCACCAACTGGCCCACCAGGCACGAGGCAGTCCTCACGAGCATGTGCCACGAAAACACGAGACCGAACCTGGACACTTGAGGATGAAATTACCAATGACATAAAGAGAATCAATCAAACCCAAGCTATTAATGGGATGACGCTAATGTGTTACCACGGCAAAATGAAATCAATTCAGCAGTCTAAATATTTATTCTTTATGCTCGTTCTGTTTGGTTTGGCCGCCATTACGACCCGAGGTCGAGTCAATGGTGGCCACACACGGGACTCCTACACCTGCCACCCTCACACTAACAAGAGAGTTGGGATATTATTATTATTATTATTATTATTATTATTATTATTATTATTATTATTATTATTATTATTATTATTATTATTATTATTATTATTATTATTATTATTATTATTATTATTATTATTATTATTATTATTATTATTATTATTATTATTATTATTATTATTATTATTATTATTATTATTATTATTATTATTATTATTATTATTATTATTATTATTATTATTATTATTATTATTATTATTATTATTATTATTATTATTATTATTATTATTATTATTATTATTATTATTATTATTATTATTATTATTATTATTATTATTATTATTATTATTATTATTATTATTATTATTATTATTATTATTATTATTATTATTATTATTATTATTATTATTATTATTATTATTATTATTATTATTATTATTATTATTATTATTATTATTATTATTATTATTATTATTATTATTATTATTATTATTATTATTATTATTATTATTATTATTATTATTATTATTATTATTATTATTATTATTATTATTATTATTATTATTATTATTATTATTATTATTATTATTATTATTATTATTATTATTATTATTATTATTATTATTATTATTATTATTATTATTATTATTATTATTATTATTATTATTATTATTATTATTATTATTATTATTATTATTATTATTATTATTATTATTATTATTATTATTATTATTATTATTATTATTATTATTATTATTATTATTATTATTATTATTATTATTATTATTATTATTATTATTATTATTATTATTATTATTATTATTATTATTATTATTATTATTATTATTATTATTATTATTATTATTATTATTATTATTATTATTATTATTATTATTATTATTATTATTATTATTATTATTATTATTATTATTATTATTATTATTATTATTATTATTATTATTATTATTATTATTATTATTATTATTATTATTATTATTATTATTATTATTATTATTATTATTATTATTATTATTATTATTATTATTATTATTATTATTATTATTATTATTATTATTATTATTATTATTATTATTATTATTATTATTATTATTATTATTATTATTATTATTATTATTATTATTATTATTATTATTATTATTATTATTATTATTATTATTATTATTATTATTATTATTATTATTATTATTATTATTATTATTATTATTATTATTATTATTATTATTATTATTATTATTATTATTATTATTATTATTATTATTATTATTATTATTATTATTATTATTATTATTATTATTATTATTATTATTATTATTATTATTATTATTATTATTATTATTATTATTATTATTATTATTATTATTATTATTATTATTATTATTATTATTATTATTATTATTATTATTATTATTATTATTATTATTATTATTATTATTATTATTATTATTATTATTATTATTATTATTATTATTATTATTATTATTATTATTATTATTATTATTATTATTATTATTATTATTATTATTATTATTATTATTATTATTATTATTATTATTATTATTATTATTATTATTATTATTATTATTATTATTATTATTATTATTATTATTATTATTATTATTATTATTATTATTATTATTATTATTATTATTATTATTATTATTATTATTATTATTATTATTATTATTATTATTATTATTATTATTATTATTATTATTATTATTATTATTATTATTATTATTATTATTATTATTATTATTATTATTATTATTATTATTATTATTATTATTATTATTATTATTATTATTATTATTATTATTATTATTATTATTATTATTATTATTATTATTATTATTATTATTATTATTATTATTATTATTATTATTATTATTATTATTATTATTATTATTATTATTATTATTATTATTATTATTATTATTATTATTATTATTATTATTATTATTATTATTATTATTATTATTATTATTATTATTATTATTATTATTATTATTATTATTATTATTATTATTATTATTATTATTATTATTATTATTATTATTATTATTATTATTATTATTATTATTATTATTATTATTATTATTATTATTATTATTATTATTATTATTATTATTATTATTATTATTATTATTATTATTATTATTATTATTATTATTATTATTATTATTATTATTATTATTATTATTATTATTATTATTATTATTATTATTATTATTATTATTATTATTATTATTATTATTATTATTATTATTATTATTATTATTATTATTATTATTATTATTATTATTATTATTATTATTATTATTATTATTATTATTATTATTATTATTATTATTATTATTATTATTATTATTATTATTATTATTATTATTATTATTATTATTATTATTATTATTATTATTATTATTATTATTATTATTATTATTATTATTATTATTATTATTATTATTATTATTATTATTATTATTATTATTATTATTATTATTATTATTATTATTATTATTATTATTATTATTATTATTATTATTATTATTATTATTATTATTATTATTATTATTATTATTATTATTATTATTATTATTATTATTATTATTATTATTATTATTATTATTATTATTATTATTATTATTATTATTATTATTATTATTATTATTATTATTATTATTATTATTATTATTATTATTATTATTATTATTATTATTATTATTATTATTATTATTATTATTATTATTATTATTATTATTATTATTATTATTATTATTATTATTATTATTATTATTATTATTATTATTATTATTATTATTATTATTATTATTATTATTATTATTATTATTATTATTATTATTATTATTATTATTATTATTATTATTATTATTATTATTATTATTATTATTATTATTATTATTATTATTATTATTATTATTATTATTATTATTATTATTATTATTATTATTATTATTATTATTATTATTATTATTATTATTATTATTATTATTATTATTATTATTATTATTATTATTATTATTATTATTATTATTATTATTATTATTATTATTATTATTATTATTATTATTATTATTATTATTATTATTATTATTATTATTATTATTATTATTATTATTATTATTATTATTATTATTATTATTATTATTATTATTATTATTATTATTATTATTATTATTATTATTATTATTATTATTATTATTATTATTATTATTATTATTATTATTATTATTATTATTATTATTATTATTATTATTATTATTATTATTATTATTATTATTATTATTATTATTATTATTATTATTATTATTATTATTATTATTATTATTATTATTATTATTATTATTATTATTATTATTATTATTATTATTATTATTATTATTATTATTATTATTATTATTATTATTATTATTATTATTATTATTATTATTATTATTATTATTATTATTATTATTATTATTATTATTATTATTATTATTATTATTATTATTATTATTATTATTATTATTATTATTATTATTATTATTATTATTATTATTATTATTATTATTATTATTATTATTATTATTATTATTATTATTATTATTATTATTATTATTATTATTATTATTATTATTATTATTATTATTATTATTATTATTATTATTATTATTATTATTATTATTATTATTATTATTATTATTATTATTATTATTATTATTATTATTATTATTATTATTATTATTATTATTATTATTATTATTATTATTATTATTATTATTATTATTATTATTATTATTATTATTATTATTATTATTATTATTATTATTATTATTATTATTATTATTATTATTATTATTATTATTATTATTATTATTATTATTATTATTATTATTATTATTATTATTATTATTATTATTATTATTATTATTATTATTATTATTATTATTATTATTATTATTATTATTATTATTATTATTATTATTATTATTATTATTATTATTATTATTATTATTATTATTATTATTATTATTATTATTATTATTATTATTATTATTATTATTATTATTATTATTATTATTATTATTATTATTATTATTATTATTATTATTATTATTATTATTATTATTATTATTATTATTATTATTATTATTATTATTATTATTATTATTATTATTATTATTATTATTATTATTATTATTATTATTATTATTATTATTATTATTATTATTATTATTATTATTATTATTATTATTATTATTATTATTATTATTATTATTATTATTATTATTATTATTATTATTATTATTATTATTATTATTATTATTATTATTATTATTATTATTATTATTATTATTATTATTATTATTATTATTATTATTATTATTATTATTATTATTATTATTATTATTATTATTATTATTATTATTATTATTATTATTATTATTATTATTATTATTATTATTATTATTATTATTATTATTATTATTATTATTATTATTATTATTATTATTATTATTATTATTATTATTATTATTATTATTATTATTATTATTATTATTATTATTATTATTATTATTATTATTATTATTATTATTATTATTATTATTATTATTATTATTATTATTATTATTATTATTATTATTATTATTATTATTATTATTATTATTATTATTATTATTATTATTATTATTATTATTATTATTATTATTATTATTATTATTATTATTATTATTATTATTATTATTATTATTATTATTATTATTATTATTATTATTATTATTATTATTATTATTATTATTATTATTATTATTATTATTATTATTATTATTATTATTATTATTATTATTATTATTATTATTATTATTATTATTATTATTATTATTATTATTATTATTATTATTATTATTATTATTATTATTATTATTATTATTATTATTATTATTATTATTATTATTATTATTATTATTATTATTATTATTATTATTATTATTATTATTATTATTATTATTATTATTATTATTATTATTATTATTATTATTATTATTATTATTATTATTATTATTATTATTATTATTATTATTATTATTATTATTATTATTATTATTATTATTATTATTATTATTATTATTATTATTATTATTATTATTATTATTATTATTATTATTATTATTATTATTATTATTATTATTATTATTATTATTATTATTATTATTATTATTATTATTATTATTATTATTATTATTATTATTATTATTATTATTATTATTATTATTATTATTATTATTATTATTATTATTATTATTATTATTATTATTATTATTATTATTATTATTATTATTATTATTATTATTATTATTATTATTATTATTATTATTATTATTATTATTATTATTATTATTATTATTATTATTATTATTATTATTATTATTATTATTATTATTATTATTATTATTATTATTATTATTATTATTATTATTATTATTATTATTATTATTATTATTATTATTATTATTATTATTATTATTATTATTATTATTATTATTATTATTATTATTATTATTATTATTATTATTATTATTATTATTATTATTATTATTATTATTATTATTATTATTATTATTATTATTATTATTATTATTATTATTATTATTATTATTATTATTATTATTATTATTATTATTATTATTATTATTATTATTATTATTATTATTATTATTATTATTATTATTATTATTATTATTATTATTATTATTATTATTATTATTATTATTATTATTATTATTATTATTATTATTATTATTATTATTATTATTATTATTATTATTATTATTATTATTATTATTATTATTATTATTATTATTATTATTATTATTATTATTATTATTATTATTATTATTATTATTATTATTATTATTATTATTATTATTATTATTATTATTATTATTATTATTATTATTATTATTATTATTATTATTATTATTATTATTATTATTATTATTATTATTATTATTATTATTATTATTATTATTATTATTATTATTATTATTATTATTATTATTATTATTATTATTATTATTATTATTATTATTATTATTATTATTATTATTATTATTATTATTATTATTATTATTATTATTATTATTATTATTATTATTATTATTATTATTATTATTATTATTATTATTATTATTATTATTATTATTATTATTATTATTATTATTATTATTATTATTATTATTATTATTATTATTATTATTATTATTATTATTATTATTATTATTATTATTATTATTATTATTATTATTATTATTATTATTATTATTATTATTATTATTATTATTATTATTATTATTATTATTATTATTATTATTATTATTATTATTATTATTATTATTATTATTATTATTATTATTATTATTATTATTATTATTATTATTATTATTATTATTATTATTATTATTATTATTATTATTATTATTATTATTATTATTATTATTATTATTATTATTATTATTATTATTATTATTATTATTATTATTATTATTATTATTATTATTATTATTATTATTATTATTATTATTATTATTATTATTATTATTATTATTATTATTATTATTATTATTATTATTATTATTATTATTATTATTATTATTATTATTATTATTATCATTATAGGGGACACACGGGGGAGGGGGTTCGTGGATACAAAGAGCTCAGGGGGGTGGATGAGGAAGGCGCACAGGTTAGGAGGGAGGGAGGGAGAGTAAGTCACTTAGGAACCTGTTGGGGGAGAGGAAGTTGGGCTGGCAGGAGGGGAAAGGGAGGAGCCGAGCGGAGGTTCTTATCTCAAAGCGTTGTTATCACTGCATCATCCTGGTGGGAGGGGCGTGTGGGGTGGCCGAGTTACTGAGGCTGGTCTTGGCCCCACGGTCGCATGTCCTCAGCAACCAAGGCCACCCCTCAGCCGTACGGGAGGCCCTCACACTCATAACGAACTCGTACACACACCTCTCTCAGAACAGCAACATCCCTCCTCTTACGATCACCATCCACGGCCGGTAAACTGCCACTCTGTGGTTTCTGCCGAGGCAGTTGAGCCTCCTCC
This sequence comes from Panulirus ornatus, assembly GCF_036320965.1. Taxonomy (NCBI): domain Eukaryota; kingdom Metazoa; phylum Arthropoda; class Malacostraca; order Decapoda; family Palinuridae; genus Panulirus; species Panulirus ornatus. The sequence goes on from NC_092229.1 coordinate 14,654,845, forward strand.
GCCCACTCTATTTTCCTATAGCCGAGTCTCTATATCATGTGCATCTTCTCAATGTATAATATCATCAACCTCTCATTTCAGTCAACTCCATAAATATTTGGTATTATCATTGATACACATCAGATGCATACACAAGCACTGCTCCAGGCGCGCGCGCGCACACACACACTGAATTAGTAGGAATATCTGTGTCTTTACCCTCAAGTACAAAGGGAAGGTTGAGGCAGGAGGACTGGCTCAAGAAACTTCCTCATAAAAGCGGAAGTGTTTGGCGATCTTCGGTGACAAAGATCCGGGCAACACTCTCGCGCACAGCCAGAAAAATTACAACGTACAACAGAGCAAGATATGAGAACAGCAACACGATAGGAAGAGAGAAGTTACGACACGAAAATAAAAAAATTACTGTGCATAAAGATGATCAAAACTTTTCTATGGTTTCATCAAGGGGAAAAACCCGTCAGTTACAGGAGCAGTTCATCTGTTAAAGGATTATGAAGAAAGAGTAACAGAGGAAGAGAATGACAAGTTTTGAAGTGTTTTCACAGTCCCGACACCTCTGAGATGGCTTGAGGAGAACGTCTCGGAAACTACCGATTTTATTATCATTTCAAATGAGGCCCTAGTCTTGGCCATCCCATTAATGATATATATATATATATATATATATATATATATATATATATATATATATATATATATATATATATATATATATATTGTGAGCCAGGTATCCATATGGATCGACCAATCCCCTAAGGCTGAATGAACAGCTGGGTCGACCGTGGACCGACTGCCGACACCAGGAATCGAAACCTATGCGCTCGACCCTGGGCGGCCCGCGAATGCGTCAAGGTCAGGAACGTTGACCGATACATCACGGAAGTTTAATATCGTCCAGATGCGATGTTAAAAAAAAAGAACACTAACGGATCCTGACCCACACACGTCTCACGGCCTGGCGAGACTTTGTCCACATGTGCTGAAGCTGTGGGCAGATGAGATGTGCACTGGATACACCGCCTCACATGTTGCTCAAGACGCTCACTGGAAAAGGCGGGGGGTGTAAAGTGGCTAGGCAGTGGGGGAGGGCAAACGCCATCTTAGTATTAAGAGAAATGAGGCCGAGAGGAGGCGCTGAGCTCCCAGGAGAGAGAGAGAGAGAGAGAGAGAGAGAGAGAGAGAGAGAGAGAGAGAGAGAGAGAGAGAGAGAGAGAGGCGCTGGTGTGAGGGAGGGAGGCAGGGAGGGGGGAGCAACAGGAAGTGTGGGGCCCGGGTATGCGGGTCCTTACCACTGCAGCGGCAACAGTGGACCCCGGGAGGCCGACCTGCTCATGATACAAGTTCCTCCACCAACCATACCGTCTTATCATTATTTATCACAGTAATGCAACTGGACCTGACTGGTATTTCCAGGTGGCGCCACGAGCGTGTCTGGTATCCTAGTGTCTGTTGTGGCGTCTGTTGTGGTAACTGGTGAGTCAGCGTCTGTTGCTAAGTAAGTCTACTGTTGGTACACCTCATCAACAGTAAGGACACAACAGTTATCCATCCATTGATCATCCGCTTCTCCACAAAGACGTCTGTCAGACTCCATCAATACGTTATCCATCTATCTACATCTTCGTGTTAAAGGCCTATATATTCCGCGAAGCTCAACGTAAGATAGAAATTCTTTTAAAAGATATAAGATAATATTTCAATGTGAATATGAGACGCCTGTAATCCTTTGGTATCAATGTACAATGTATTCGAGTGAAATAATAATAATAACAATAATAACAATTATCAATATCAACATTATCATAATACTAATTATCATTATCATTATTATTATTATTATTATTATCATTATTATTGTTATTATTATTATCATTATTATCATTATCATTATCATCATCATTATTATTATTATCATTACCACTTTATTATCATTATTATTATTATCATTATTATTATGCTTACTATCATTATTATCATTATTAGTATTATCGAAAAAAGTCTATAAATTATCATCAGCCGAGCACAGCAATGTAGACAAACATTTTATTTTCATTACGTTGAGCATGTATTCTTGGCAGCGGTTTCTCTTGGTCACGTGCCTACCGACTGTACAGTTCCTGGATCAATACACAACACAAGACATACCGAGCCACGTGGACCTGGATGTTACCGTCACACCACACTGGTCATTCCGGCACTAGCATGACTAGCATCACCAACCTCTGCCGAGCAAGCGAGAGGCTAGTAGCTAGCTAGCTACGTCGGCGTCGGGTTTGCCAACCGTAAGTGAATAATGGCAGAATTGGGCTGTATTTTTTTTTTATATAAATCTTGCAAAACTTTCGCTAAAGCTGGGTACACTCTTTTAACTATTATGTAAAGTTATGAAGCGTAAGGTCTGCACTGTTATTGTAGGTAAGATACGTGGCCCGAGTTCCATTTCCGAGCCTAGCCGATGATGGGAGTTTGAAGCAACGTATTGTACCGACCGTATTCTCTCTGCCGCTCGCTCCCTTGGCAACCCCGACGACATCTTACCATGTTGGGCGTCATGCAAGTGAGGTGTTAGCCGTGTTGGGTAGGTGGAACTGTTATTGCTACTACTCACCAGGGGTTCCTAAAGTCAAGTGGGTGATGGATATATGCAAAACAAACACCACAGGTAGATGGGGTTCTGCACCAAGTCGACATTCTAACTTTAAGAAATGTCCATTGCTTCCCTTATCATCTGGCAGTCGCTGTTGGCTCTGATTATATATATATATATATATATATATATATATATATATATATATATATATATCATTCTATTCGCCATTTCCCGCGTTTGCGAGGTAGCGTTAAGAACAGAGGACTGGGCCTCAGAGGGAAAATCCCCACCTGGCCCCCCCCTCTCCGTTCCTTCCTTTGGAAAATAAAAAAAAAAAAAAAACGAGAGGGGAGGATTTCCAGCCACCCGCTCCCTCCCCTTTTAGTCGCCTTCTACGACACGCAGGGAATACGTGGGAAGTATTCTTTCTCCCCTATCCCCAGGGATAATATATATATATATATATATATATATATATATATATATATATATATATATATATTTATATATATCCCTGGGGATAGGGGAGAAAGAATACTTCCCACGTATTCCCTGCGTGTCGTAGAAGGCGACTGAAAGGGAAGGAAGCGGGGGGCTGGAAATCCTCCCCTCTCGTTTTTTTTTTTTTTTTTTTTTTTCCAAAAGAAGGAACAGAGAAGAGGGCCGGGTGAGGGTATTTCCTCAAAGTCCCAGTCCTCTGTTCTTGACGCTACCTCGCAGTCGCGGGAGGTGGCGAATGGTATGAAAAGAAAAAGAAATATATATATATATATATATATATATATATATATATATATATATATATATATATATATATATATATATTCCTCGGGGTGTTGTTACAAACCCAAGAGTCAAGATTAATGTGATCGAGGAAGTATGTTACTCCCTACACACTTGATCAAGGAAGCAACCTAGGAAGAGTCAATGTTTTCTCGGCCTGCATGGTGTAAAGTAAGGCATCTGCTCTATATGGCCACTGCACTACTACCCATTCACCTCCACCGTCACAAATACCCTCACACCACATGTTCTAGAGAGCATGGAAACATTAAGCACTGGGGTGATCAAGGTGGGAATCCGCTACACACACACACCACCGACCACCAAAACGATGGAAAAAAAACACTACACACCTGACCCTGGCGTGAGCTCGCGCACTCGGACGTGGGAGTAAAGAAAGACAACGGTCGTTGCTTCTCCTCCAACTTTCCCATCCACGTTCATTAGCGACCCCGCTGCTCTCGACCGTGCCATCTTAACGCTCAGCCCGACCGACCCCCCCCCAGCAGTGACCTGGCCTCCGTGAAAACAGGCACAAATAAACACTAATAAAACAAGAAAATACGACTGAACTTAATAAAGGAACTCACTGCATACTTGATACCTTAAAATTAATAAACAAATCTGAAATAATTAAAAGATAAAAATACTGGGAAGGAAAAAATAACATTAGATACAATTATATAACTAAAGATATATGTTTGGACCAAAGATAAAAATGAGAAATCACACAAAAAAATATAAAACTGATTAAAATGTATAGGCATCATTCCCTGGACACAAGAGAGAATCTGTGTACCAGAGAATAGAAAATAAAAGAAAAATCCAACGAAAACGGGAGACCACGTACCTTGCTCTGCCGTATGCCCATGACGTTACTCAGGAGACATAAGAGTTGTAGTCCTGCGTCCCAGTCCAACACATCTCCGATCATCACAACCAAGTTCGACACAAGAGAAGGTCAGCTGTATCACAGCAAAACACTAACACAACAATTTTCTGAAGTCTATTCCATGTAACCACGAAGGGAACACCAATAACTGCCTTCATTTATCAATCCTTTTGATTAATTGTTTACGCTTCTCTTCCTAACACTTGCCACTTGAGGTACAAGACACACTTTGATGTACAGAAAAACACCTGTTTTTATTGAACTTTAATCTTATCAAAGATAACGTAACACACCTGTAACATAAGTAACTACAGAAACATCAAGGGAAGATGTCAATTAGCACTGATTTCACAAGACGAATTATTTCCAGACATGCAAGTCTCCCATGTATTTATCATTATAGAAAACGAAATTTAAAAATTTCAGCGGTAACTACCCTTTCATAATAACGTGCTGGGGAAAAAATGTGTACACCGAGATGATCAACGAAAATGAATTACACAAATTTGGAAACATGGCGTAAACTACTTAAACTAAGGTGACTAGTTTAGGGAAAGTTTCCGAGATAAGAAACTTGAGGAAATAAGAAGAGAAAGAGGCAGAGAGCCAACATCCGCTCCTGGCTACGGAACTTTCCGAGATTCTCACCGAACCTTAAAAATACCTATGTGGCTACGAGAACCTGATTATCTCCTGGGCTACAGCAGTAGCTGCCACAGCCTCAGTCATCACAGCAGTAACCCAGCGACACAGAGATTACTTGATATTCAGTGACAACCATAGTAAAGTCTGGGAGAATAACATTACAGGCTGCCACAGCCAATAATAACCAGCATCGACAGAAGCCATGTATCTCTGGTAACACTAATGGCACATATATACGTCTGGCAAGGCAGCCATGCTGGGTACAAGATGTCTTACTGCAACCCAACATTCTAAGCATCGGTGGTTCAGTGGTAGAATTCTCGCCTGCCACGCGGGAGGCCCGGGTTCGATTCCCGGCCGATGCATCCTTTATGCGCGCCTCCGTCAGGTTTGTGGCCAACACCTTTACCCACAAGTTTGTGGTAAAATAAACACCCTCTCTCCATGTTCTCCAGAACTGATCCATCCACTCCACCTTCACACCTTGCGTCTTTCATCCATGTGTCAGTGATATACGTCTTTGCAAGAACTGCTCTTACACTGTACGTACGAAACCATTTGTTAGTCACTTCTAAGAATTCTATAAATAGATAGATAGATAAACAGATATAGACTAACAGACGGATATATATATATATATATATATATATATATATATAGAGAGAGAGAGAGAGAGAGAGAGAGAGAGAGAGAGAGAGAGAGAGAGAGAGAGAGAGAGAGAGAGAGAGAGAGAGAGAGAGAGATACATACTTTATCAGACTTAATTTATATAATAAATCAATATAAATGACTATAATACAATATAATACATGCAATAGATTCTGAAATGCATGACATCACGACATTTATGTAGAGACGCTATGACAGACACAGAGTATCATACAGCATGATGGACCCTTGGTACAAAATATTTCCTGTACCTGACACTCGTGTATTATAGCGCCTCCTGTAGCACCTCATGAATACAGTGGTTGTGACAACAGTCCATCTGTATAATAACACAACACTCGCATCACAACCTTGTCATGAACCAAGGGTTATGACTGACGTGGTAGACGCTTGGTCACCAGGAGCACCAGACTGGCGTCTGCTACATATGTGCATAGACGAGATGACAATCCAAGATCAGATAGAGTTTTCGTAGCCACGCAGGGTCTTGAATGGTTCTGATATTCATGATGGCTAGGAAATTAATGGGTTCCAGGAGTCATTAACGTATCTCTGTATGGTTTTCAGTAGTATGTTATCATTAAGAGAACGTGACCAAGGTTCTTTATGGTCAAAAGCTCTCGTGTCTCTTCTTCATCAAAGCAAGGTTTCCTGTATGGCTACACACTGACACATGTGCCTGCCAGGAAGGTGTCCTCACAGGGACAAATATAAGATTCCAGAATAACGTCAACATCTGCATGAATTCTTTCACACGAATCGTGGAACATGATCCAGTCAGTAACGTAGCTGGTTGCTTGTAACACAAGTCTGTCCTCCTGCCTCACTCCAGGATCTATTCTACTACAAGTCTACATTCCTTCAGTTTCTGTTTGGAACATGAAGATGAAATAGTCAACACCTAGGCTCAGATATTCTTACAGGATCTCTTTTTGTACATTCCTACAGGATCTCTTTTTTTGTACATTTGTAACGAAAGCAGAGATCGACATGATCACGTTGACGAGCCGATCACTCATCATACTGATGGAATCCAGTAGGGTTTAGCGAGGCACCACTCCTGTCGCCCAGTACAAGAACAGCATTACGCTCCTCGCTCTGTTATCATCCACGTTCACCATCAGGTCATGTGCCTTGTTTATGGACGGCTGATCACATCCTTCTGGCAGGTACATTACCGGAAAACTCACACAAGGTGATTCACAGAATGGTCGACATCACAGCACTACATGTTCCAATTTGGGAGAGCAGAACTGACGAGTCCGGTGATAACTGGTGCAACACTCGCCATCTGCGAAGGTACACATACTCCACCTCTTCTATGTATATATTCGACTCGTCACATCGGGACCAGCTCTTACAACCAACAAAAACCCGGTGATGTCACAGCGACTGACGGTGGTAATACAGCAAACTAAAGATCAGTTGGACCTCTAGCACTACCGTTCCTAAACTTTCCTTTAAACTCAGTCTTTTGCATGTAAGTCGTGGATGTTATTGTTTATTCCTATCCTGCACGTCTGGCAACACCACTAATGGGAGAGGAGTTCTGGGGCCAGTTTGCTTCAGATGAACAACGAGTCCTCTCTTAACAATGTCTCCTGGGGCTTCATCGACTCAATCTAACATTTGAGGGCGAAATGGTGATGTTTGACCGTAACAGATAATCAATACCGTATTCTACAAAGGTTTTAAATCTCTTTCTTGATCTTTCTGTACAGCAACGTATGAGATATAAAGCGTAATACCTTGCCACAGGAGAGGGTGTCGTCCAACAAATTATTCATATAGGTGGGAACCAGTACAGGACCATAGTACCCTGCCCAGCGGGACTCCACTCCCTCTAGCGGTGAGGTGGTCATATGTCTCCGTATCTTTACGGACGTCGAAGTCCGATTTTTCAAGCTGTTCTAGTGATGGTTCTTACATCATCACGATACTTCAGGTGTCCCTCACCAGGATGACTGAGGCCCATTCTAAAAGCCAAACAATCCAAGGACATGTTTATGGTATCTTACTTTTCTCTCTCTCTCGCTCTCTCTCTTTATCACAAGTTTCATGTGTACTTTTAAAGCATACATTTAAACAAATCTGAAAAATATTCAAGCACTTGATTTGTCTCTTAACCAACAGAAGAAATGGTGTACAAACTTACTGTATGGATACAATTTGACACCATGCCTACCAGGAGAGTGTCCTCACAGAAACATATATATATATATATATATATATATATATATATATATATATATATATATATATATATATATATATATATATATATATATATATTTCGAAATATCATCAACAACTACTTCAACTTTCACATGAATGATAGAACATGATCCAGTCTGCAGTGTGGCTGGCAGCTTGTTAAAGTCCGTCCTACTGCTTCATTCCAGAGCGTCTGCCATGTCCACGGCGACGTCTGATCCTTTCTTGTTTCGTAACCCTGACAGATGATTTGCTCTGCCTCACGTCTGGCTGCAAAGGGAATTGTCCCAAGTCGGGGTTTGTCCCAAGTCAGGGTTTGTCTCAAGACGGGGTTTGTCCCAAGTCAGGGTTTGTCCCAAGTCGGGGTTTGTCCCAAGTCAGGGTTTGTCTCAAGACGGGGTTTGTCCCAAGTCGAGGTGTGTCCCAAGTCGGGGCTTGTCTCAAATCGGGGTTTGTCCCAAGTCCAGTTCCCATTGGTTGTTTCGCCTCGACATCAATCATCCTACGATACGATAACGTCACTCAATATTTTCCGAAGACGTGATCCTTCCCGTGCTCCAGACGTGTTCCTGCAACACCTGTATCCTCAGCTTTCTCACAACACTACTGTCACGTCAACACTTAGATCAACATGTAAACACAGGCATATATCATATCAAGGCTACATCCGTCTTCGCATTAAAAGATGTTTCCTCGATGTTTCGTCTTCCTTATCAAACGACATTGCACCCTAGACACACGGAGCATCACAGAATATCCTATATCAAGGATGTGGCCGGTCACTCCACAGGTGCATGGGTCTAGCCATCACCATATCTACACCTCTTACCCGTCAAAATGATCTTTTTCCTCCTCTCAAGAAAGATGTTATGTACCTTACAGTAATCAAACTTAAACTTCGGTTCATTACAGCAAATCCTGCAGTCGATTATCGCTCCCAACAACTGGGGATAGATAACTGATTTGATCTAGTTTCAAATGATTTTTCAGTTTAGCGAAGGGTAGAAGGGAGGAACAGTCACTCTCCCAGGAGCAGGTTAGTTCCCCGGTCTTCCGGTAGAGGCGTGGTTCCGGGCCAGTGTTTACAACTTTGGCCTGGTTGCTCTCCGCCCCTTCACAGGTACCCTGGTCACCTGGCCAGTCTCCTTTTACACCCAGATCTCAATATACAATCTCCAGGTCCATATTCATGCGACATAAATTGAGGAGTGCCACTCTAATGCCCGCGCTGTGCTTAACTGTACAGTCTGGAGGACGATATACGCTTTTCAGTGCCACTTCCGTAGCTCACGACAAGGGCATTAGATTCATTGCCTTGCTAGATCTAGTCGTGAAGGTCACAGTGCAATGATATAGCCCCTTCATCTTCCCAGCCCCCTGCACCTCCATTTTCCTAAGTAACAATATATGAGGACGCGCCGAAGACTTCATCAGTCTTGTCACAAATTTGTTCCCAGACTTTATTAAATCGATAATTTTTTTGTCATTATGATAATATGTAACATATTCTTTCAGTCTCTTTTGAGATCACTAGAATATTCCCACCAGCTGGACGTTTTTCGAAGCAATGCTAGACTAGGTGAGGTTTAGTACAAAACCAACCTAGTCTAGTACAACCTAGCCTAGCCTAGCCTAGGAAACGTTGGGTGGATATGGAGGATCCTGTACAAACGGATGGAGCCTTTCACTCGTTTATGTTTGTTCGGGAGCAACCCGCGAGTGTGAGATAAGCAGAGGGTATATTTGAAAGAAGTAAAGGTGTTCGTCAAGGGCTTCATTCATCAGAAGCGTCTCCCCCACACAACTGTCAACTTACGAGAGGCCACCATTGAAAGTAACAGAAAACGACCATTATAGAAAGCCAATTCCAAAGGTGGAGTAACTTGCACAAAAAGAATATATTCTCATTATCTGCCCGCCTCAGGAGTTCGTATTTTTCCCCATTATTCGATAACCCGATAATTTTCTCATTTCCTCCCTGGAGCGGAAGGAAGCACAAAGAGCCATGAGTGAGGATGCGGTGTCCCGCGGGAAAGAATTTTCTAACCCAAAGCACTTTTTTTTTTTTTAATCTAACACTGACCTAAAAAAAAAATCAACTGAAACATACAACTAAGATCCAAACGCGTGGCTTCTAATTATGGAGCTATGAGCCAAAGCTATGAACAGAAGCTATCAAGTTATGGCCAAAATCCGTGGAGCATAATGAGCTCATTTCCTCCATCAGTTTTCTCATAAACACCAGGAAGCTTCGCGTGTCACTCAAAACACACACACACACACACACACACACACACACACACACACACACACACATACACACACACCCTCGCCAGACGCTTACAAGATTCTTTTTCTCTTTTTTTTTTTGTACATTTCTCAAGATGGTAAGATCTGTTACCAAAGCAAACAGTGGATCAACATTAGATATGAACTCCTTGAGAATAAAGATACGACCCTCGAACATGACGGTACGACCCTTGAACATGACGGTACGACCCTCGAACATGAGGGTACGACCCTTGAGTATGATGGCCTGACCCTTTATTTAGGTCAGGTCAAAGGTCAAGTGATCTTACCCAAGGGTCGTGTTGTTGTGCTCATAGGACTAACAGGCAGGTCGCTGGTGATGGTGTAACGGTCAGCGTTACTGACCGTCACGCATGCACGGGCTGCCGAGGATTAAACCCGCAAAGGCTCGAATCTTCGTAGCAGCACCTTGTTCACAGTCCACCCACCTGTTCATCCTCCCCTTGAGGCATTTCGATAGAATGGGTACCTGGCATAGACTATGGTGTGTGTGTGTGTGTGTGTGTGTACACACAGGAGTAGACAAAGTAAACATATACAAGGTTAAGATGGCTGAAACACAGTGTATAACTCTTCCCGTACTACAGAAATAGTAATTACAAATAGCAATATATGAAGGTACAGTGCAGGTCTACAGTAACCAGTGTTCATCAGTTGGTTGAAACGTTTGATGTGTCAAATGAAGATTGTAAGAAGCCGAAAATGACTGAGCGTTTTCATCTAATATTCACACTAAAATGCTGGCAATAGCAGCCAGAGTCACGGGGGGGGGGGGGGGGGGTGTTCCAGGCGTCTGCTCGGCGACGCATTACGCATGCGCTAACCGAAAAGTAAATATTCCCATCGTTTACAAAAGTTCCCGCATGGTACGTCTGAGGTCAAAGGATATATATATGAAAGAATAGTGTGCATGGCCTTGAAATAATTCTGGGCATCTGAGGAAGGTGTTCAAGATTTATCGACTGGTTGTCCTAGCTTGACGCTGGCTGCATTTAGTGAGCCAGGCAATCACCTAGCAAAGACTTCCTAAAATGTAAATCCAAACCCCAACTAACAAAAAAGTCTGCGGAAGAAAGACATCGCATTCTAACTCATAACGTTAGATCACACGATAACATTATGAAGGTAAGGTAATGAGAAGCTTAAACATGCAGCGGAGGTGATGACGGACGGATATTTTCACAATGGCTTCTCTGCTAACCGTCTTGTCGAGCGGACTCAGTCATTCGCAACGAGACTGCCTGCCATCCACCTGACCAGTCCTGGGCCGCTGTATACTGGCTACGAACACGCTGACATCACGCTGTAAAAGCATGTAATATACTGTAACGCAACTACCGAGCAACGGAATAATCTCAAACCAACTGCTACACCGCACGAGATGTGCTCGCTCACACTTGTGTTTGCCCTCCTCCTCCCGTCACCTGGCTAGAGTTTGTGACCCAAGTGACATCGTGACTAGACCTGGTGCCTAACACTTTCTTACGCAGTATCTTAGACACTTGGCCTCTAAAACATAGCTCAGCCATGCTACTGGCGACCCTGGTACCATACCGAAAAATGTTTGTCTCCTGAGGTCTGACATAAAAAGCCTAGCTATAAACAGATGTCAACACTAAACGCTCTGCTTGCTGAGTGACGTAGCGAAAGTGAAGGGATATCTCGCTTTATCATATATATCTATCTATCTATCTATCTATCTATATATATATATATATATATATATATATATATATATATATATATATATCATGTGTTTGATGATAGAGTGGCAGATATAGGGTGTTTTGGTCGAGGTGGTGTGCAAAGTGAGAGGGTTAGGGAAAATGATTTGGTAAACAGAGAAGAGGTAGTGAAAGCTTTGCGGAAGATGAAAGCCGGCAAGGCAGCAGGTTTGGATGGTATTGCAGTGGAATTTATTAAAAAAGGGGTGACTGTATTGTTGACTGGTTGGTAAGGTTACTTAATGTATGTATGACTCATGGTGAGGTGCCTGAGGATTGGCGGAATGCGTGCATAGTGCCATTGTACAAAGGCAAAGGGGATAAGAGTGAGTGCTCAAATTACAGAGGTATAAGTTTGTTGAGTATTCCTGGTAAATTATATGGGAGGGTATTGATTGAGAGGGTGAAGGCATGTACAGAGCATCAGATTGGGGAAGAGCAGTGTGGTTTCAGAAGTGGTAGAGGATGTGTGGATCAGGTGTTTGCTTTGAAGAATGTATGTGAGAAATACTTAGAAAAGCAAATGGATTTGTATGTAGCATTTATGGATCTGGAGAAGGCATATGATAGAGTTGCTAGAGATGCTCTGTGGAAGGTATTAAGAATATATGGTGTGGGAGGAAAGTTGTTAGAAGCAGTGAAAAGTTTTTATCGAGGATGTAAGGCATGTGTACGTGTAGGAAGAGAGGAAAGTGATTGGTTCTCAGTGAATGTAGGTTTGCGGCAGGGGTGTGTGATGTCTCCATGGTTGTTTAATTTGTTTATGGATGGGGTTGTTAGGGAGGTAAATGCAAGAGTTTTGGAAAGAGGGGCAAGTATGAAGTCTGTTGGGGATGAGAGAGCTTGGGAAGTGAGTCAGTTGTTGTTCGCTGATGATACAGCGCTGGTGGCTGATTCATGTGAGAAACTGCAGAAGTTGGTGACTGAGTTTGGTAAAGTGTGTGGAAGAAGAAAGTTAAGAGTAAATGTGAATAAGAGCAAGGTTATTAGGTACAGTAGGGTTGAGGGTCAAGTCAATTGGGAGGTGAGTTTGAATGGAGAAAAACTGGAGGAAGTGAAGTGTTTTAGATATCTGGGAGTGGATCTGGCAGCGGATGGAACCATGGAAGCGGAAGTGGATCATAGGGTGGGGGAGGGGGCGAAAATTCTGGGGGCCTTTAAGAATGTGTGGAAGTCGAGAACATTATCTCGGAAAGCAAAAATGGGTATGTTTGAAGGAATAGTGGTTCCAACAATGTTGTATGGTTGCGAGGCGTGGGCTATGGATAGAGTTGTGCGCAGGAGGATGGATGTGCTGGAAATGAGATGTTTGAGGACAATGTGTGGTGTGAGGTGGTTTGATCGAGTGAGTAACGTAAGGGTAAGAGAGATGTGTGGAAATAAAAAGAGCGTGGTTGAGAGAGCAGAAGAGGGTGTTTTGAAGTGGTTTGGGCACATGGAGAGGATGAGTGAGGAAAGATTGACCAAGAGGATATATGTGTCGGAGGTGGAGGGAACAAGGAGAAGAGGGAGACCAAATTGGAGGTGGAAAGATGGAGTGAAAAAGATTTTGTGTGATCGGGGCCTGAACATGCAGGAGGGTGAAAGGAGGGCAAGGAATAGAGTGAATTGGAGCGATGTGGTATACCGGGGTTGACGTGCTGTCAGTGGATTGAATCAAGGCATGTGAAGCGTCTGGGGTAAGCTATGGAAAGCTGTGTAGGTATGTATATTTGCGTGTGTGGACGTATGTATATACATGTGTATGGGGGGGGGTTGGGCCATTTCTTTCGTCTGTTTCCTTGCGCTACCTCGCAAACGCGGGAGACAGCGACAAAGTATAATATATATAATATATATATATAAATATATATATATATATTTTTTTTTTTTTTGCTTTGTCGCTGTCTCCCGCGTTTGCGAGGTATAATTCATTTATTAGTTCATTTGTAATTACCTAAGGGTCTCACTTTGAAAGAATCCTAGTGTTTACCCATGACCTTCCAAGGAATCGTGCACTCTAAAGCTGCAGAGCTCCCGAAATGAGGTTTCTTCGGTCATCTAATTGATAACATCTTATGTAATATTTACACACTGGGGTCTGAATAGACCCTTTCTGGCCTATGCATTCCTTTTTGCGCTACCGCTCACAGGATAAGCAATGGGATGCACGATAAATGTGACAATCAAAAAAATCGATCTTTCGAGTAAGAAGGGTTTTGATATCCCATGATATCAAACACGGTGAATTTTCCCCTCACAGGCCAACCCATGGTGGCGGAGTCCGGTAACACTTACCTACCCATCTAAACACACCAATATGAAATTACGTAACAGAAGGGATGGCACAGCCAGCACCATGACAGGCAGCGCGAGTGGCGGCAGGTGGCACAACATGTGAAGTAAAGAATAACAAGAGGACTCTCTCTCTCTCTCTCTCTCTCTCTCTCTCTCTCTCTCTCTCTCTCTCTCTCTCTCTCTCTCTCTCCCTTCCGTCTCCCGCTCAGCGTGAGACGGATGGAGGGAGGGAGGTGAGGTGAGGGACGGAGCCTCACGTGACAACACTGGAGGAAAACTCGACAGTTATGGCCACCAGAATGTGAGGGCGAGTCCTGCCAGGTGATGATGGGGGGGCGTGGTGTGGCAGGGGACGACCAGCTGGCTTGTGTTGAGGGGGAGAATATAACGTTGGGGGAAGAAGGAAGAGGTGTGTTACATGGATGAAGTTTTTGGAGGGTGTAGTATTGGAGAGGCGTAGAGGGTAACACTGTAGTGTAGTGGGACACGCACAGAGTGAACTATATTGTAGGGGGAACAAGCAGATGGGAAGACCATTAGTGTAGGGGGCGAGGCAGAGGTTAAGGGAAAAGGAAGAGGGAAACTATAGTTAATGGGCAGCTGAAGAAAGGAGACTACAGTGTAAGGGGATACGTAACGGGTCATTATATCATAAGGGGGATGGGAAGGGGAAGACTATAGCGTAGTGGGTAAACAAAAGGTTAGGGAAATGTGTAGGGGTACACCTAGAGTTAGGGTGAGGTAGTGAGCTACAGGACAGTGCAGATGTGAGAGGAGAGCGCACGGCAGAGCGCAGGTTGCAGCATAGTGTAGGGGGGTGAAAGTGTACAACGTAACAGGAGAGACAGATGAGAGCACAGTTCAGATAATGTATATATAGGGATGTATAGCGTAGTGGGAGGGGCAAGTGAGAGTACTGTGTAGGGAAGTGGGAATGTAGAGCGTAGTGGGATGGACAGAGGATGTGTTTAGTGTAAGGGAGAGGGAGTGTACTACGTAGTGGGAAGGAGAGGTGAAAGCATTGTCTGTGTAAGGGGAGGAACTGTATGGCGCAGCGGGAAGGACGGAAGATGAGAGTATACTGTGCGGGAGGCAATGCCTGGAATTCCGCAGGAGAGCGAGTTATATACATCGTCAGGTGGTGGGGAGGAGGTAGCAGTACAATATTCAGGAGGAGAAGGGAAGGGGAGGGGGGTAGCAATACAGTGTGCAGAAGACGACAATATAGTGGGACAGACGGAGAGTGAGTGAGGCGTTTACATCAGCTCGGGGGAGGGGAAGTGAAGCCAGGGCCTTGACATCACGGGAAGGTAAATGGAGCCAGGGCGTGACCACATCAGGGAAAGGGAAAGGAGGAGCCAGAGTCGTGACATCAAAAGGGGAGGAGCCAGGGTCGTGACGTAAAGAGGGGGAGGAGGAGAGTTGGTGGAGTCAGGGCCGTGACTTCGAAAGAGGATGGAGTTTGGGTCGTAACGTTAAGAGAGGAAGATAAGGGTTAGAAGAGGAGGGGAGAGGAGTCAGGGTCGTGCCTTCAAAGAGGGGATGTGTCAGGGTCGTGGTCAGGAAGGGGGAAAGAGACGGTTGGTTGGGAAGGGGAAACGTTGAGGAATGCCAAGGGGAATCCCCTCATGCCCAGGTATACGGTGCTGGTGGAGCAGGAAGGGCCTAGCTCACCCCTCGTTCACATTTCACTTCAAAAGCCAGGCCGCTTCACACAAGCCTAGTCTCTACGTACTCGCGCCACAAGAACATACAAAAACAAAAAATAAATATCTATGGTAGAATGGTATCTGCATCTTTCCACCTACGTATTTGTTCTTCATTACCCACGAAAAAAGAAACTGTATGGCTACGATGTATACGTAAATATGAGTTCACTGTAATGCTGACACTGGCTTCGTTTATTCAAACAGAAAGCATGATTAGGATCTACAGTCCACAGATTTGCGTGTTACACTAGTCATTTAGCTAAAACTTCGATCAGTGAACTTTCAAAAGGCACCGTAGTGCTCAAAGCCGTGTAGAGGGCTATGCTATAAGAATATATTTCTACTTGTCGGCAGCATCAAATTTACAGAAACATATTGCCTAGTTGAAATATCTGTTTGATAAACCTCAAGCGTCACATCGGTAGACAAATTTAAAAAAAAAAAAACTTTTGCATTACATGATAACGCTGACGATCTTAAATGTACATCCCTCACAACATTACGTATTTCATTTTTGATATTGATGAAAGTGGAAGTGATACTCTCCTTCCATGTCAGCTAAACACCTTTCTCAGTCCAACGTGAACTTCCACTTATCATCTTATGCCTGTAACCACACACACTATACTCACTACTTCTCTCATGCTACCGCCTGTCATACTTTCCACGTACCACGACGACCAGCAATACTATTCACTTCTACAGTCAAGGAACTTTTCTTTCCTTTTTCAAATCGTCTTCTGGACAAATGAATAAAACACTAGCCTTGCTTGCTCGGGTTAAACCCGAACCCACTCTCTGCACATATTCCCTTCCTCGGCATTTTTTTTTTCATTGGCGCCCCTAAGACTGTATTTCTCTCAAATGAATATGTAAAGGCATTTGTTTTTTTCAGTTAATAGACTAAGAAAGATTAAAGCCCATCTTAAAATTCCTCCTATCTCTCGTCCGATGATTTCTTACAATATCCAATTTCGTTTCGGACACAAAATCTAGAAAGTTATATACTTACACATACACCTACAATCATCCTTAAAGGCTGCTCCATTACCTATCTCAGCCGTTCAATAGCCTAGCTTCAAAGAGACATTTTTTTTGGACCTCTAGCTGTATTGTCCGGCTTATCCTTTCAAAAATTAAAACGACAAATCCAAAGAACGAAACGCAACGAAAGAAAAAAAGAAGACAAAAAGATCAAGATCGTTATGTCTGACAACACGTCTAATGATGCTGACAACAGTCAAGGTTGTCTGCCTCAAGCACTGCAAATGAGCTACGACTTATTATAACTAGCATGACTCGCGTCTTCCTATCAACTTGAGCAGGTTCTTCGTTGGATAAAAAAAAAAAAAAACACTCGGTTAAAAAAAAGTTTAATAGAGAAATGTTAAAATTCTAAATCAACCACTAGGGGTTTACATGCAAGGCGTGCATGAAAAGGGCAAGGCTAGAAAAAGGCAGCTGAAAAAAACGTCGGCACACAGGAAAGGTTAAGGCAGCCTGACTTTCACTTGCGCCAGAAAATATCGTATGAAAAAAGAGTGCACGGCAGGGCGCTCAAACATAGCCGCATTTTTCTTTTTCTTGCACTGAATAGTGTGATCCAATCCTAAAATCATGCAACTATCTATGAGTTCTACATCAATATATAGGGCAGATTAGGTGAGGTTTATACTTCAAGTGATTCTTATCAGCTGACACTAATTAATCGTTCCATTACAGTTTTAAAGTCAGTACAAATACCCACACAAACATGCTCAACCACAAGGACGACTAATACATAAAAAGCAGTGGATATTGTTCCGTATATCTTACATGGCACCAGTCTGTAAAAACACAGCAATCAAGATATTATGCCGTAACCCGACAAAACTTAACCTAACTCAGCATACACTTAAAAGTTTATGTGGGGGAAAAAATCGCAATCGCATTTTCCAGAACAATACCCACCTTCAACACCCCCTTGTATGCACGACCTACTTGATGATAGTAAGGTCGCCCATAACACCAGGATCCATGAATGATAACTATGTACTTCACTCATATCTCATGCAGTTACATCCTAACACTAACCTCTTAAATCTATTTAGTAGTATTGGAGGAATAGGCGATAAGGTGACATTACACTAACAATAGGACTGGTGGAGCATGCAGACTATGGGAACAGTGATGGGACTGATAACATAACATCTTACTATGCAGACACAGAAATAAAGGATGATAATTATATAGTAAGTAAGGTACTCACAAACGACACAAGACCCAGGCAAGGCGACAGATGTGTGTAGACTGTCCTTAGTTCTCATGACACGCAAACGAGTGACTGCAATTAACATATTCACATAACGAAATGGGGAGACTGCCAGGCCAGGCGTCAAAACTTAAAGAAGGCTTTCTTGTCACGTGACGAAAAACATTTACAGAGAACAACACCACTTTGCAGTTCGTCATCTGCCAACATCGAGTTTATTTACATTCCCCCACCCACCTGCCTCTCTCGGCAGCCTATCATGTTTTGCTTATTTATCATCCCAAAGACACATCCACAACCCCACTCTCGCTGCAGGAGCTTCTCTTATTCACGATCATAACACGATGGGTGAAAAAGACTCCGCACTTGTGGCTAGAATGTTTCTGCCGAGCGGTAGCAGCAACATCCGGAGACAGACGCCTAGTCTTCCATGTCACCATCGTAACTGTCCAGTAGTAACTGATGGAGATCCTCTCTTATAACCTGATATATTGTGAAGCATAGATTCTTCGGCGGATGAAAGTTGTGATATATGTGGCGCGGTGGAGGATATCTGCAAAAACTTACATGGTGTCAGGAATATTACGAGATAAGAAGGAAGACACAGTTACAACAACCATAACCAGAACAAAAAATAATCAGACAACCCTTTGTTTAGAATATGCAATTTTAGGAACTGATCAACTTAATTCATAAATCTCGAAAAAATAAGAGGGAGAAGACATAAAGATAAACGAAAAAAATAATTGAGCATTTAAAATAACTTTACATAGCAGACTAGAATATAGTAAATTTGATACATCAACGAAAAAGGGAGGTATCGCAAAGTCAAGGCCTCCCAAAGTACAACTGTACTGAACTTTCGAGTGCGCATGCGCCTGAGGTCAGTCTATGAGGAACTTAAAAAGTATCAAAGTGAATATTTCTTTGGCGGCGTTTGTTTTGTTTAGGTGAAAACTGAGGATTCTCAGTTATCGTTGGTAGACGAATGCAATGTAACACACGGCTAATTATAACTGGCAGAAACTGTATTTTCACAAGTAAGTACAGCAGCAGTAACGGTTGGTAGTGAAAATTTCGTCATAACATAAGATACGACCATCTAACGATATGATTGTGAATGCTGGGCTCAAACACGAGAACCTAAAATCCTTAGCTTCTTCCTGGTTGTCGTATCTAATCCATCCTTTGTAACTCTCTAAAAGCACGATAGAAAATCCATAACCTTAATTCTGCATGAATACAACAGTGAGATGTGGCACGGCCAACGTCAGCGTGACACTCAAAACTTCGAATATAGACGTCATGTTTGTCTGGCTGTGGTGGATAGAGGCTTCGATGCAAATGCAATTTTCTTCGAATTGTACTATGATGCGACATTGTTTCTGGTCATGATTATCATATTTGTGTTGCTGTATAGATACAACATGCCACCATTCCTCCCTAACTATATTTAGCATTATTGTTTATTCTTGAGTTTTTGTTGATATCACATTGTTACTGAATAAGTGTAAATGTGTCATTGTCACTATATTAGTGTCATCATATCCATGTCAATGTTGTTGTATTCCTGAATAACAGTTACCATATCAGTGTCACTACGTTACTACTGTCAGTTTTGTATGACACTATCAGTGTCTTCACCTGGTGTACCGGGTACACGTGTTACTAACACACACACACACACACACACACGTGGTGAAGTAGTTAGCATTACTGACCATGAGTGAGCACGGGCCAGCCTGGGGTCGCACCAATGCAAGTTCGATTCCTTCGGAGTGGCAGTCAGCCCACACCCAACCCAAGTGTTTATCCTTCCCAGGGGGCTCAAGTTTTGGTGTTTGTGCGTGTATATATATCTATAGGTGTAAAGACATGGTGCGCATATATATATATATATATATATATATATATATATATATATATATATATATATATATATATATACATAATATATTATTCATTTACAATTGATCGACGTTTCCCGCATTAACAAGATAGTGCCAGAAACACGAAGAAAGTAGCGTATCCGACCACATCCATTCTCTCGCTATCATGTGTAATGCACCGACATCACAGCCCCCTATCCACGACCAGTTCCCACACACCTTTCCATGGTTTACCCTGGACGCTTCACATGCCCTGATTCAGTCCAATGACAGATCGTCGGAGATAACTACATATATATAACTGAGTTTCCAGAACGTGTGAAAGGAGAAAGTTAAGAGTGAATGTAAATAAGCAAAGTTATTAGGTTCAGCAGAGTCGAGGGACAAGTTAGTTGGGGATTGAGTTTGAACGGAGAAAAGATTGGAGGAAGTGAAGTGTTTTGGATATCTGGGTGTGGACATGGCAGTGAATGGAACCATGGAAGCGGAAGTGTCATACAACGGGGGAAGGGGCAAAAGTTCTGGAAGCACTGAAGAATGTGTGGAAAGAACGTTATATGGAAGGGCAAAAATGGGAATGTTTGAAGGAATAG